>NC_061513.1:325274994-325501185 GCF_022539505.1 Lolium rigidum | reverse complement strand
TCTTAAATGATAAGTGTGAAGAGATTGACTTTAGTCAACCTAGGTCACATATTATTCATAAGAGAAATTAAATCTTAATAAGATAATGAGAGGAAATTATTTCTCTAAGTAATTAAAAGTAACACCTAAATTAGTATGAGATGAAATTATTTTTCTTAAATAATAAGAAAAACACATCCACCAACTTAATAGTAATAGGTGATGCTAGTTTAAGTTGTGTGAATCATGTGTGTGCTTAGTTTAGTATATAAGTTTGGTATGATGATTGTGTACCCCGTATTCGTATTTTAGACGCTAGTACCGAGGAGTACCAGGAGGAGGAGGAGGTCTACTTCCAAGGAGAAGAAGACCACTTTGACCAATTCCCCAACCAAGGCAAGATAATACTCTTGCAAAGTGCAAAGCTCACCATGAGCAAGGCATTACCCATTTTACTTTATGTTCATGGTCCTACTTCCCAGTTTTACTTTACAAGCTTATTTACTTCTGTTTTATCAAAGTACTTTTTGATTCATGATTCACTTGGTTAGTATTGGATTAGTACAAGAGTATCAAACTTAGCCTAGAAGCAAAGCAAGTTACTTAGCACCCCTCACACTTAGATGCTAGTGCTAAATTGAAATTGACTACTCTAGATGGGAACTTGTGTTTGTGAAATGATGATGTTGAAAACCTTGGAATGATGAGTCATTTCCATTGAAAGATTTTGAAGGTGAATATGACATGAATTTGACTTGGTGAAATGAATAAAACTGATGATTGAGTTGGATGCGATACCATTCCAATTTTTGAGTACCCCCACAATACCTGATTATGGGTAAGGCTTAGCTGGAAATTTATGTGTCTTAGTATGGGTTCCCTCTGAACACACATCATAGGGGTTATGCTTGAGGCTGCCTCCGTTGTTGAGAAATGATGTGAATTGAGGTGAATTGTATGGCCAAGCCCTGTGCAGTTCCCGGGTTAACAGTTGGTTTTCACCGGGAGGCCAAGCTCATGGGGAGAGGTGCCAATACTAGGGTGTGTAAGTGAAAGGTTAATGGTTGATGGTCCGCGTACTGAGTTACGATTATTCGGGGTTTATCCCTGACGGATGTAATCAAATGTTGTGGCACAAGTGTGCAACCTCTGCAGAGTGTAAACCTATTCGAATAGCCGCGTCCGCGGTCATGGACAGTTGGAAAGGCCATACTGTTTCCGTCATCAGAATTTTTTTTTTTTGAACTTGAACGGTGACTTGAATTTGAATCACAACAGAGTTGTGGGAATGACACTAATGTTCCCACTTGAGTTAGTTAGCACATGAGGAGTTGTTTACTAAAATGTTTCTAAACTAAAATTTGGCTTTATGCAAATAACCTTAGAGCTTAGAACACTCTCAATAGCCATGTTAGTACTTACTTTAGTATTAGTTTGCGAGTACTTAAAGTACTCACGGCTTTGTCCCTGGCTATTCAAATGGCCAGACTATGAAGCCGAGCAACGATGACGAGGATGACGACCAGCAGGACGTCTACCACAACTAGGAGTTTCCGACGTCAAGCGTTGGCCTGTGGACTAGAGAATCCTTGTATCTTACGGTTCCGCTATGAACTTGTGTTTGTTCGTTGATCAATAGATCAACTATTCGTGTAATATGGATCATGTGATTCCACTTTGTAAGATCTTATGGTTTGTAATGAATGATGACTGTGATACTTAACTATTATGCCTCGCAACAACAATTTCCTGGGATTGCGATGTATGACATAATAGGCATCCGGACTTAAAAATCCGGGTGTTGACACAACACCTAGGGCTTGTAAGGTTGAGTTAAGCCTAGGCATCCTAAACAATTATTTGTACATGGTTGCTATCAAGGTTGGTTCATCTTGCTGGTGATAGCTAGTTATTGGCTATAGGTCCTATTAGGCAGGGTTGATGGCTACTCCTTATTTTCTTCAAAGGAATAACTTTTGAAGAACATACTTCTTAAGTAATAAGAAGTATTTCAATTAAGGCTTAGGTTGTCTAGGTTTTGCTATTGGATCCACTAAGTAAGAAATAGTTAGTTCCTAATTAGGATGGTTCATAAATACCTAACACTAGTAGGTTTAGTGAAGTATGGTTAGGTAATGCAAAATACCAATCAGGGTTATTATTAGGGTTGGTCAAATTGGTTTGATTCTAAACATGGATCAATAAAGATGATGGCTTTGGTCAAAGTAACTAATGCTGGTCTTATTTGATCATCTAGTTTTATTTGGATGAGAACATAAAGTATCAATTAATTAGTGATAGGTTTCTTATATTCTATATGAATATTAACAAGCATTGAGTTGTTTATGAAAATAAAGTATCATGATCACATGTCTAACCTAGGGTTTAGGTTAGAAGCAAATTGGGATTGACATGAAATAATAGGACTAGGGTTTTAGTTCATAATTGAATTAGGTTTTTAGGCTATCACATACAATTAGGAAATTATAATGTTATTTATAATGGAACTAGGGTTTCATAATTACTATTTAGTTCTTAGGTTAATAACTCCATTATAAGGTTGAAGTTATTAATCACTTTGAAATAAAAATAATATTGGATTTAGCATTTTATTATTTTTAAGGAATTTAATAATTAAGGTAGTTATTATTTAGGGTTTAAATCCCTCTAATAAGGATTTAACAAAATAACAAATAAAGAAAATTAGTTTTAATGTTTTCTTTATTTATTTACTGGTTTTTATTTAATTTGGAAACTTTTCTTAATTATTCAATTTTAATTGAATTTAGAATTAGAATTAAAGGATTAAATAATAAGTATTAAATAATTAAACTTTTATTAAAAATAAAAATTTCATATTATATTTTTATTGGATAGATTTTATTTTTGTGAACATTTTGATATCTCATTTGTATTTTTCTGAGCTAAAATGAATTTTATATATTCTTGCAAAGTGTCAAATATTTTCTGGTATTTTAAACAAATAGGAAATGCTAACTGTACCGAGCTAAACCTAACCGCACACACTGACTAGTGGGACCAACGCCACGTTGACCGCCACGCAAGCAGAGACTAGTCAAAGTCTCTACGGAGATCCACTGGCCACGTTGGCATCGCCGGAGTAACTCCGGTGATCACCGTCGATGACGATTTCGAGTACCAGAGGAGGTGCAAAGTTGTTTTTCCGAACCGCCACTACTCGCCGAGTCAGATGGTAACAACGCTACCATGTTTTGGTTGCCGGAACTACTCCGACGAAACCCTCTGCGGCAGCCATCTCCGGCGAGCTAATCGGGACTGCGATACAATCGATTCTAAAGCGAGTAAATAGGTGCTGGAGATGCGCGAGAGCAACCTGGAGTCGATGGAGGGCTTGGCGAGACTTGGGGTGGTCAGACGCGAGCACGGCGTCGCGGATTCCGGTGAACCACCGTGGAAGGGAATACCGGAATTCGCTCGATTGGTAAGGCCTCTTCTCGATTCCTTCTACCAGAATGATCAGCAAACTCTGGCGCTTCTTGTGAGCTGCATATTGGTCCATGGGGTGACCTCTACCGGTGGTATCATGGTCGACGCCGGTGGCGACTGTCTGATGGTGGCGGGAGATTGAGAGGGTTAGAGGACGATTTGGTTAGGGGTGAAGCATTAGGTTTCTCTGGAGAATCTCGGGAAGTATTTATAGGGCTTGGGGCGGTCGGCAACGGCGGCATGTCGTCGGAGACGGCCGGGATGCGGCGATGTCGACGAGCATGTCTCGGCACATATCTTGGCGCGTTTGAGATAGGCACGGACGCGGAGCAACTTGAAACGAATTCTGGGCATGATCTTGGCGTCCAGGTCATCCTTATCGACGTAAGGACGTGGCCGGGGCGCTCCTCCGCCGTGTCGTTCTTAGGGAAGAAGAAGAACGTGTTTTTCTTCTTTTTTTTATACGAATCGTTACGTGGGTTAGGCTGGACTGACGTTGCTGGGCTTCTGTTGGGCTCTTTAGGGCTGTGCTGGTTTGGTTTGGTCTCGTAAGCCTCCTCTCTTTTATTTTATTTTCTTTTTTGTATTTTCTATTTAAATCTGATTTGAATTTCCATTCTGTTTTGCAGGATTTTAAATGTGTGAATCCTTTTAGATTTTATAAAGATACTAGTATAACTTAATATGAGATCTTAGAAATATTTTATATGTGTGAAGACACCCTTGTTTATTGAATGTTATTAGAGTTTGGAATTGGCATCTATATAGTTATAATTTCCAATATCAATTTATGGTGGTCCAACTATTTTTCAATAGGCCCTTCTAAGTACCTATTGATAGTCAAGTTTTTGTTACCTTGTAGGAAACAATTTACAAGGCATAGCTCATTATTTAGTTTCTTATTTAAGAATATGATCTCATGACATTATTTCATGTGCTCATGGTTGTTATGGATTTGGATAATTGTTTAAGGCAATTTTAAAGTATTATTGTCACCTTCTAAACCCTTAGTTTAATATGGCTAAGGTGAATCTCATTCCTGTCATAAGACTTCTATTTATTTTGAAACACTAGTTAGTTGCATCTACATAGGCATGGTTTGAAAGATAGATTAAGTTGCTATCTTGATTCATTTCAGGGTTGGTTAAATAATCCCCTTGCTCATATTTGAGCTTAAGCATGGTTTTAGGATTATACTTGTGATCCCCATGTGATACATAAATTAAAGTTGGGATAGGCATTGGTGCTAAATGTAAGTGGAACTCTTGTTGAATTATCTAGGGTTGCTCTTCCTCACCACTCATAGGATGGTTTCTTCAAGGATAACTTAGAGTTATATAGAGGCTTGACTACACAAAGGGTTGTTACCTTTTATTGGTTTATCTAATTAAGGTTTTGGGAATGGTTTTAGGGTTGCTAGTGATTCCCTTATGATTTTATGTGAGGGATTATACTTCCTTAACCCACTAAGGTTTAATTGGTAATTATATATCTCCAAGGTTTGATCATGGATTAGACATGATCAACTTGTTCTTAATATCTCTACCTCAAGTTCTTATGGTTTATGATCATTACCCAATTTTATAATGATCAAGGCTTGGCTTCCTAAAGTATTTCTAATGGACTGGGGTTTTCACTTCCATGATCAACTATTGTCTTGATCAACTAGGGTTTAGTACTTCTATTTTACTTTGTTGGATGGGACTACTATGGTGGCCTCAATAATTTATATCCCAGGAGAATGCCTGAGATATTACTTAGGGTTCTTTCCAGGGGATGATGATATAATCATTTGGGTATATGCATAGTTCTCTCCCTCAAATCCAAGTGTTGCCTCAACTTACTTGAGTGTAACACCATAGCTTGAGTTCTCTTATATAGGAATAGTTATTCTAGGGTTTATGGTGTACTCCTAATATCTCCTTAGGTATTTAGGCTAAAACTCCACTTGGCTATCTTGGTTGGATTAGTCTCCTCCTTACTTTATCAATTCCTGGATATAATCTTATTCAATTTTATATTAGGTTATCTCACCACTCCAAGGTGAAATGGTTTACAACCTAATACTTTAGTTCTAAGTTGGTACTTGATTCTTAAATAGGTAAATCTAGGATTAGTATGAATGGTCTCTCTCATTTGAGAAAGACTTTAATACCATCCTAAGGTTAGGCTCCATAGAGAATGATGTGATCATTAATATCTCTAATTATCATAGATGGTTTCTCTCTCTACGAAATGTCTTGAATAATATCCTAGGGTTCTTCCTAAAGATGATTACTTAGCTCATGGATGTATATCCAAGGTTTAGCTCAAAGTTTGTCATTGCTTCTCTAATAAATAATATAGAACTCTCACCTCTCTAGGTTTGATGTATAACAATTTGGAATAGAGAAGAATATATATTTCTAGAGTTGATCTCCTTGTCATGTTTACAAGAATAAAATAGAATGAATACCATGAGGTTCATGGTAGGATCAAGGATTAGTTTAAGACATGGAAAATATAAGCCTAGAATAGTTTCTCCTTTTTATTGTTACTTAATTTGCAATTGAATAGATGTTCATATGTTATGGCAAGGATTACCATATTATGATATTTTATAAGATCAAGCAATTGATCCTTGATTAATATGTTATTGTGTTAGTTTTAATTCCATTTGATCTAACCCCTTAGATCAAATCATCTCTACCCAAAACAAGGTTTTATCAAAGGTCACATTGAGATTTATAGCGCTTGACTTGATGAGCTACTTCAATTCCACCAAGGTCAAGTGAAACTTCGCTATCGTGACTGTTTTACTTTAAAGCGCGAAAATTCCCCGGATTTTCTATGCATGAATGCAATGCACACATCTACTTCCTCTATTTTTGTAACCCCAAATCCTGGGATATTACAGTCTCTACCCCTTGATGCGCGTAGATGACACGTCCGTTGGGAACCCCAAGAGGAAGGTGTGATGCGCACAGCAGCAAGTTTTCCCTCAGTAAGAAACCAAGGTTATCGAACCAGTAGGAGCCAAGAAGCACGTCGAAGGTTGATGGCGGCGGGATGTAGTGCGGCGCAACACCGGGGATTCCGGCGCCAACGTGGAACCCGCACAACACAACCAAAGTACTTTTCCCCAACGAAACGAGTGAGGTTGTCAATCTCACCGGCTTGCCGTAACAAAGGATTAGATGTATAGTGTGGATGATGATTGTTTGCAGAAAACAGTAGAACAAGTATTGCGAGAGATTGTATTCGATGTAAAAGAATGGACCGGGGTCCACAGTTCACTAGAGGTGTCTCTCCCATAAGATAAATAGCATGTTGGGTGAACAAATTACGAGCTTGGGCAATTGACAAATAGAGAGGGCATGACCATGCACATACATGATATGATGAGTATAGTGAGATTTAATTGGGCATTACGACAAAGTACATAGACCGCTATCCAAAGCATGCATCTATGCCTAAAAAGTCCACCTTCAGAGTTATCATCCGAACCCCTTCCAGTATTAAGTTGCAAACAACGAGACAATTGCATTAAGTATGGTGCGTAATGTAATCAATAACTACATCCTCGGACATAGCATCAATGTTTTATCCCTAGTGGCAACAGCACATCCACAACCTTAGAACTTTCTATCACCGTCCCGCATTTAATGGAGGCATGAACCCACTATCGAGCATAAATACTCCCTCTTGGAGTTAAGACTAAAAACTTGGCCAGAGCCTCTACTAATAACGGAGAGCGTGCAAGATCATAAACAACACATAGGTAATAGATTGATAATCAACATAACATAATATTCTCTATCCATCGGATCCCAACAAACACAACATATAGCATTACAGATAGATGATCTTGATTATGTTAGGTAGCTCACAAGATCCGACAATGAAGCACATAAGGAGAAGACGACCATCTAGCTACTGCTATGGACCCATAGTCCAGGGGTGAACTACTCACTCATCACTCCGGAGGCGACCATGGCGGTGAAGAGTCCTCCGGGAGATGATTCCCCTCTCCGGCGAGGTGCCGGAGGCGATCTCCCTGAATCCCCCGAGATGGGATTGGCGGCGGCGGCGTCTCCTGGAAGGTTTTCCGTATCGTGGCTCTCGGTACTTGGGGGTTTCGCGACGAAGACTATATGTAGGCGGAAGGGCAGGTCAGGGGGCCACACGAGGGCCCCACACGCCAGGGCCGCGCGGCCAAGGCCCAGGCCGCGCCGCCCTGTTGTGGCGGCGCCTCGTGGCCCCACTTCGTAAGTCCTCCGGTCTTCTGGAAGCTTCGTGTAAAAATAGGCCCCTGGGCGTTGATTTCGTCCAATTCCGAGAATATTTCCTTACTAGGATTTTTGAAACCAAAAACAGCGAAAACAAGAATCGGCTCTTCGGCATCTCGTTAATAGGTTAGTGCCGGAAAATGCATAATTATGACATAAAGTATGCATAAAACATGTAGATATCATCAATAATGTGGCATGGAACATAAGAAATTATCAATACATCGGAGACGTATCAGCATCCCCAAGCTTAGTTCCTGCTCGTCCCGAGCGAGTAAACGATAACAAAGATAATTTCTGGAGTGACATGCCATCATAACCTTGATCATACTATTGTAAGCATATGTAATGAATGCAGCGATCAAAACAATGGTAATGACATGAGTAAACAAATGAATCATAAAGCAAAGACTTTTCATGAATAGTACTTTCAAGACAAGCATCAATAAGTCTTGCATAAGAGTTAACTCATAAAGCAATAAATCAAAGTAAAGGTATTGAAGCAACACAAAGGAAGATTAAGTTTCAGCGGTTGCTTTCAACTTATAACATGTATATCTCATGGATATTGTCAATGTAATGTAATATAACAAGTGCAATATGCAAGTATGTAGGAATCAATGCACAGTTCACACAAGTGTTTGCTTCTTGAGGTGGGGAGAGATAGGTGAACTGACTCAACATAAAATAAAAAGAAAGGCCCTTCGCAGAGGGAAGCATTGATTGCTATATTTGTGCTAGAGCTTTGGTTTTGAAAACAAGAAATAATTTTGTCAACGGTAGTAATAAAGCATATGTGTTATGTAAATTATATCTTACAAGTTGCAAGCCTCATGCATAGTATACTAATAGTGCCCGCACCTTGTCCTAATTAGCTTGGATTACCGGGATTATCATCGCAATACACATGTTTTAACCAAGTGTCACAAAGGGGTACCTCTATGCCGCTCGTACAAAGGTCTAAGGAGAAAGCTCGCATTGGATTTCTCGCTTTTGATTATTCTCAACTTAGACATCCATACCGGGACAACATAGACAACAGATAATGGAATCCTCTTTAATGCATAAGCATGTAGCAACAATTAATGTTCTCATATGAGATTGAGGATATATGTCCAAAACTGAAACTTCCACCATGGATCATGGCTTTAGTTAGCGGCCCAATGTTCTTCTCTAACATTATGCATGCTCTAACCATTAAATGAGTGGTAAATCTCCCTTACTTCAGTACAAGACGGACATGCATAGAAACTCACATGATATTCAACAAAGAGTAGTTGATGGCGTCCCCGGGAACATGGTTATCGCACAACAAACAACTTAATAAGAGATAAAGTGCATAAGTACATATTCAATACCACAATAGTTTTTAAGCTATTTGTCCCATGAGCTATATATTGCAAAGGTAAAGGATAGAAATTTTAAAGGTAGCACTCAAGCAATTTACTTTGGAATGGCGGAGAAATACCATGTAGTAGGTAGGTATGGTGGACACAAATGGCATAGTGGTTGGCTCAAGGATTTTGGATGCATGAGAAGTATTCCCTCTCGATACAAGGTTTAGGCTAGCAAGGTTATTTGAAACAAACACAAGGATGAACCGGTGCAGCATAACTCACATAAAAGACATATTGTAAACATTATAAGACTCTACACCGTCTTCCTTGTTGTTCAAACTCAATACTAGAAATTATCTAGACTTTAGAGAGACCAATTATGCAAACCAAATTTTAGCAAGCTCTATGTATTTCTTCATTAATAGGTGCAAAGTATATGATGCAAGAGCTTAAACATGAGCACAACAATTGCCAAGTATCAAATTATTCAAGACATTTTAGAATTACTACATGTAGCATTTCCCGATTCCAACCATATAACAATTTTAACGAAGAAGATTCAACCTTCGCCATGAATATTATGAGTAAAGCCTAAGGACATATTTGTCCATATGCAACAGCGGAGTGCGTCTCTCTCCCACACAATGAATGCTAGGATCCATTTTATTCAAACAAAACAAAAACAAAAACAAACCGACGCTCCAAGCAAAGCACATAAGATGTGATGGAATAAAAATATAGTTTCGGGGGAGGAACCTCGATAATGTTGTCGATGAAGAAGGGGATGCCTTGGGCATCCCCAAGCTTAGACGCTTGAGTCTTCTTAAAATATGCAGGGGTGAACCACCGGGGCATCCCCAAGCTTAGAGCTTTCACTCTCCTTGATCATATTGTATCATCCTCCTCTCTTGATCCTTGAAAACTTCCTCCACACCAAACTCAAAACAACTCATTAGAGGGTTAGTGCACAATTAAAATTTACATGTTCAGAGGTGACATAATCATTCTTAACACTTCTGGACATTGCTCAAAGCTACTGAAAGTCAATGGAATAGAAAAATCCATCAAGCATAGCAAAACAGGCAATGCGAAATAAAAGGCAGAATCTGTCAAAACAGAACAGTTCGTAAATACGAATTTTATTGAGGCACCAGACTTGCTCGGATGAAAATTCTCAAATAGAATGAAAGTTGCGTACATATCCGAGGATCACTCACGTAAATTGGCATAATTTTCTGAGTTACCTACAGAGAATTAGGCCCAGATTCGTGACAACAAAGAAATCTGTTTCTGCGCAGTAATCCAAATCTAGTATGAACCTTACTATCAAAGACTTTACTTGGCACAACAATGCAAAATACTAAGATAAGGAGAGGTTGCTACAGTAGTAACAACTTCCAAGACTCAAATATAAAATAAAAGTACTGTAATAAAAACATGGGTTGTCTCCCATAAGCTCTTTTCTTTAACGCCTTTCAGCTAGGCGCAGAAAGTGTATATCAAGTGTTATCAAGAGACGATGCATCGACAGCGGGGTTTGGAGTTTTCTCAACCATGCATAGTATTTTGGATACATAGGTTTCAGCGGCTCCCTTTGCATTAGTCTTGGGCTTGCTACTCTCATCAAACAAATTTTCAGGAACAAGCCAAGCATAATTATCATCTAGAGCTTCATGCATCGCTAGGAGCTTACATGGTATTGGTGCTTTAATCTCACCACCATCATTAACACTATTAGTGTACTTAATTCTATCCATATCCATTTTTTCAAGTGTTCTTTTAAAATCGGTGATCGTACTCAAGCCTCTCATGCTTACTAAAAACTTTTCTAGCTTCTTTAGCTATATCCGCAAATTCTCGCACTAAGACTTTTAGAACAAAATCTCTCTTCTCTCCCCGCTCCATATCGTAAAGTGTAAGAAACATGTGTTGTATCATGGGGTTGAGACTAATAAATCTAGCTTCCATCATGCGTACCAAACAAACAGAGGCATCTTCATAAGTAGGGACAGCTTTTGCAAGGGATATATCTTTAAGATCTTCATGCATACTAACATGGGTGAAAAATTCTTCTATATTATCTCTTCCAATTATAGACCCTTGTCCCACAGGTATATCTTTTACAACAAAATTAAAAGGAAACATGTTGAAATAAGTAAAGCAAATGCAAGTAACTAATTTTTTTGTGTTTTTGATATAGAGTGCAAGACGATAAATAAAGTAAAGCTAGCAACTAATTTTTTTGTGTTTTGATATAATGCAGCAAACAAGAAAGTAAATAAAGCAAGACAAAAACAAAGTAAAGAGATTGGATTGTGGAGACTCCCCTTGCAGCGTGTCTTGATCTCCCCGGCAACGGCGCCAGAAAACAGTCTTGATGCGCGTAGATGACACGTCCGTTGGGAACCCCAAGAGGAAGGTGTGATGCGCACAGCAAGCAAGTTTTCCCTCGCAAGAAACCAAGGTTATCGAACCAAGAGGGAGCCAAGAAGCACGTCGAAGGTTGATGACAGCGGGATGTAGTGCGGCGCAACACCGTGGGTTCCGGCGCCAACGTGGAACCCGCACAACACAACCAAAGTACTTTGCCCCAACGAAACAATGAGGTTGTCAATCTCACCGCTTGCCGTAACAAAGGATTAGATGTATAGTGTGGATGATGATTGTTTGCGTAAAACAGTAAAACAAGTATTGCAAGAGATTGTATTCGATGTAAAAGAATGGACCGGGTCCACAGTTCACTAGAGGTGTCTCTCCCATAAGATAAATAGCATGTTGGGTGAACAAATTACAGCTTGGGCAATTGACAAATAGAGAGGGCATGACCATGCACATACATGATATGATGAGTATAGTGAGATTTAATTGGGCATTACGACAAAGTACATAGACCGCTATCCAGACATGCATCTATGCCTAAAAAGTCCACCTTCAGTGTTATCATCCGAACCCCTTCCAAGTATTAAGTTGAAAACAACGGACAATTGCATTAAGTATGGTGCGTAATGTAATCAATAACTACATCCTCGGACATAGCATCAATGTTTTATCCCTAGTGGCAAAAGCACATCCACAACCTTAGAACTTTCTCGTCACTCGTCCTGCATTTAATGGAGGCATGAACCCACTATCGAGCATAAATACTCCCTCTTGGAGTTAAGAGTAAAAACTTGGCCAGAGCCTCTACTAATAACGGAGAGCATGCAAGATCATAAACAACACATATGTAATAGATTGATAATCAACATAACATAATATTCTCTATCCATCGGATCCCAACAAACACAACATATAGCATTACGTATAGATGATCTTGATCATGTTAGGCAGCTCACAAGATCCGACAATGAAGCACATAAGGAGAAGACGACCATCTAGCTACCGCTATGGACCCATAGTCCAGGGGTGAACTACTCACTCATCACTCCGGAGGCGACCATGGCGGTGAAGAGTCCTCCGGGAGATGATTCCCCTCTCCGGCAGGTGCCGGAGGCGATCTCCCGAATCCCCCGTGATGGGATTGGCGGCGGCGGCATCTCCGGAAGGTTTTCCGTATCGTGGCTCCCGTGCACCGGGGGTTTCGCGACGAAGACTATATGTAGGCGGAAGGGCAGGTCGGGGGCCACACGAGGGCCCCACACGCCAGGGCCGCGCGGCCAAGGCCCGAGCCGCGCGGCCCTGTTGTGGCGGCGCCTCGTGGCCCCACTTCGTAAGTCCTCCGGTCTTCTCGGAAGCTTCGTGTAAAAATAGGCCCTCGGGCGTTGATTTCGTCCAATTCCGAGAATATTTCCTTACTAGGATTTCTGAAACCAAAAACAGCAGAAAACAAAGAATCGGCTCTTCGGCATCTCGTTAATAGGTTAGTGCCGGAAAATGCATAATTATGACATAAAGTATGCATAAAACATGTAGAATCATCAATAATGTGGCATGGAACATAAGAAATTATCGATACGTCGGAGACGTATCACCCCTTAAACTAAACTTCGTCCTCGAAGTTTGATCTCTCTCACGCTTCGGAGTGTGGATCTGACTTGTGCAGACTACAAATTTTCTCGAACTCCGTGATGATCTCGCTTGATATAATTGTATATATCCCTTGTCCATATTCTTCTTGGAATCCATGAGTGTCTATCTTTGAACCATGGCTCCTTCTTTTAATTCCATGATTTCTTTCAATACTATAATCTTGTTTCTTTTCTCATTGGAGATTCAATGATTGAGACTTCTTCTGGTGCTGATAGTCTTAACTGAAGGCTAATTAGATAACATACTCTTAATTGGTAAAATAGGTCTTTGTTTTCCCTTACTACCAAAACTGCAATAATGGTACTTAGTAAGGTACTTACCATGGAAATGGTCTTGATGGTTTATTTCCCTAAGAATGGATTAGACTCATTTAGTCTGTCCAATCATGGATTATAGTTGAGACTTATAACTATTTTGGTTTCTTTAGGTTCCATGAAAGGAATCTTTCAAATAGACTTTAGTTTTGGTATAGTCAATCTCCTTCGGTCTTTGGCCTTCTCGAGATGTATCTGGTCTACGGTATTTTCTTCGTCCAACTTCATTAACCTTAGTTTACTCGAGCTATCGTACTTCTGAGTAAATCTTACTTACTTGCTCAAGTGAAAGTCCACTTCTTACTTCCTCGAGGTATAAACCTCGGCTTCTGATCTGACATCCTTCTGAAAGTAGTGTCCAACAATCTTATGAAAATAAGATCGAACTTCCTCTCAGTTCAGACCTTCTTCTTCTTTCCTGCTCAAAGTATTGAGTCATTGTACATCCAACTCAATATTTACTCTACCCCTTGGAGTTTTCTTATAGTCTTCAACTCCTATTCTTCCAACCATTGGACTCATGGTTCGAATATTGGTCTAGGTCTAGCTTATGGGCTGTACTCTTCTAAGGTCTTGCGAAGAATATTTGTGGTGTATCCACTCATTTGTGGACATCCAACATGAATCCTTCGGCTAAATGATTATAGGTCATAGTTATTTGGCTTACAAAATTTTATTTTTTCACAACTTCTTGGTACGAATAATCCAATTATGGGCTACTTGATACTAATTGTGGCTATTTGTTATCTAAAAGTGTACTCTATTATAGATTCTTACCAATTGGTCGGGACCTCTTCTACTTTATCTCGCAGTATTGATCCTATTCCAACTGTGGTCTTCTGATAACAACTGTGGTCTTCTTATATCTTCTATGGTTTCATAGGTCATCTTCCTTTTTCGAGGATCTATTTTTGCAAGAAAACCACTAACTGACACCATGAATATAGTATCCAGAGTGATTTCCCATGCATTCCCTCTTTTATATTGACTATGGATCTGCTTCAGCTTCACCATATTCACCATCTTTCTCACCTTCATGCTTCTCTTGTACTAAAGTACTCCTCTGTTGAGGCTAAGCATGAGTTTTGGATTGGTACTTCCTTCTGAGTATTGTGGTTGCTTCCCACA
The DNA here is from genome assembly GCF_022539505.1 of Lolium rigidum. NCBI lineage: Eukaryota > Viridiplantae > Streptophyta > Magnoliopsida > Poales > Poaceae > Lolium > Lolium rigidum. The sequence goes on along the minus strand of NC_061513.1, from coordinate 325,486,662 downwards.
ATTTTGCCTCCTTTTTCTGACGAACCTTCATTTTGTCTTCGGAATCTTCCAGAATTCGTCACTTCCTCACACGTTTACCATTAACCTCTAGATCTATAACACTAAGTAAGAACTTGATATTGCAACATGCATTTGCATATCAAAGTCAAACTTCATGTATGGATCTAGTCAAACAATGAAAATCCAATAAAATCCAAGGAGATTCAGCTTTGTGCATATATTACACACCATCATAAGCCTGAATATAATAGTTGAGTAAGACATCTCTAAACATCATGCCCTGATGTGTAGTATACAACACCACATAATTTAGGTTTATATCGTGATACTTCGCACGTATCTATGGCATACTACTATTTGTCTTGACATTTACATGAATTGCACAATCGCAATGAGATAAACTTGAAACAAAGTGGTCTGGAATAGTTGTGGTTGACCTAAAGTTCTTTGGAACTATTAGCTTCACTTCTATTTTGTTGAGGACTGTCTCCCATGATATGTTTTGGTTCTAACATGGCTACTCTAAACACATATCTATTGGAATATAACTCCTATACTTCCAAGTGTTTCTATCATAAGACTATGGTCATGATGTTCTTGGCACACTTCCCATGGTTTTGGAACTCAAATCTTGCACTATTATTGAACAATTGGCTTCATAATGTTCTCCTCCTAAATGTTTATGATGTTCTATTACATCATATAATGATTCTCAGGTGAATCTTATATGATTACTATCCCTACCATAGAAGTAGACATATATTTTATTCCTATCACTCTTCCTTACCTCCCATGATTGACTCATCATGGTCTAAACTACCTTATATAACTCATATATATCCCTTACTATCAGTTGTTTCACAAGTTTGGATAACTTACCAATTACTTGTCTTAGTATACACCTTCTAGTAGGATATCTTGCTTATATACTTATCTTCATCACTTGATATCACTCCTATTACAAGTCTGGATAACTCTTACTTAACCATAACAAGTGTTGGTACACATCTTCCAATAGGATATCTTCCTTATGGTCGTATCCTCTCTTTGGACTACCATGTATTGTATACCAACTGTGATCTACTCATTTATTGTTTTAAGGACTTAATGATGTGCTACATGTTTAGGATTAGCTAACTAACTTCACTTAGGAAAGTAGGTAAGAAGGTTAACTCAAGTGTGTCAGGATTATTCTCAAGTGAATATCCATCTCAAGTCATAAGAAGATTTGGTTTAGCATAGTTGACTTAGCTAATACAACTTCCTATAGACACTACCAATCCTATAGGTTTCCTTTAAAAGGTTTTAATCCTAGGGTCAAAGCATTTGCTTTGATACCAACTGTGGTGACCCGGCATACCACTGCATGGTGTAGTATGCAAGTCTGATATAACACCAATGAAACACCGTTCCACTAGTATTCTATCGCTCAGAGTGGTACAACATAAACATATGCAGGTCCAAGGCATGTCTATAGAATTACACACAGACTCTGTTACATAAGATCATCACAGCCTCCTACTTTACAATGAGGTAAAACTGCAAATAAACTCCAGAAGAACGACTCGTAGTCTAATCCTAACACGAACTCTATTTGTAGAATATTTAGCTAGCCACAGAGGCTATGAATAGATTCTAACTAAATAGGAGCTAAGTTTAGGAAGCTAGTTCCCTTCTATTGCTAATCTAGGTTTTCTCCTTGTTGGATGTGGTGTTTGACTCCTCTGACAGGGTCCTGTCCCTTGAAGTTGTTATTGACTCCTCGGCCTTCGAGTTGCTCTGTAGATCCTCCTTCGATGCCTCCATATCTAAGCAGGGGATTTAAGAGTGGGATGAGTACGAGCGTACTCAACAAGTTCATTATAGGAAAGAGGTGTTTAATGCACTAGCTATAACTATGAACCGGAAAGTCCAAGGCTATGCAGGTATTTGTAATCATTTGTTCAAAAGGTTGCTATTATTCAGAAGAACTATGTCCGTCAGCCTTCACCGGTTTACTAAAACTTCATGGAGTTCCTTTCCGGCAGCGTTCGCAGTTCCAAAACCCGGAACAGTGAGTGACTGGTCACGATTCATTACACTCGGCAGAGGTGTGTTGCTTTACCCATAAGAGATCTTAACCTTGGTGCCAACCGGGCATATTCCCCGTCCACACTTCCTTTGGTGTGAGGCCCGGTATAAGGTCTTAGCCAATTATACTCCTGCGCTACCTCGAACACCCACCCTTTGTTGCAATCCCCGACCCTGGGTCCTCGCCGGTGTTCTTATACCAATTAAGGATGACCCCCGACCACGACGTCAATTCAAGGCTCTACCATAAACTCCTTCGCCGGTAGATGCAACCCATCATAGACCGCATTACCGTGGGGAATTAGAGTGGGATCCCCACCCTCCGGTTGTTCTCGCAAGATACAACTGCTACGGTAAGCGCATCTGTTGATGAACGAGAGGTGGAAGTACATTGAACTACTCCGTCCCATTCCAGATCTTATGGTTAACACGAGTTTTACGGCACAAGAATCACTGGACGACATTTGTTGCTTAATCCTAGATGGATATAAAACCCTTGCAATGGAACCTCCACCATATCAACACATACCATGGTTCCATTGCCCACCACTTAGTCATATTCATAGTTATGAAAATAGCATTTTTGCTTTTCATGCAAGAGTGATAAGTATAGTACTTTGCAAGTAATTTGGTAAAACCCACCGGCGAAATTTGGCCAAAGCAGGAGATGGGCCGTGATTGAGATGGGCTTAGAGGACATGAATATAAAGTGTCTCTGAATCGGCCTCGTGCGAGAGTTTGGGCTAGATTGCCCGTGTATCCGTACATTATGGTAGATTAGTTTAGAATAAAGAGATAGAGTTTAGTCGTACATGATACATCTCCGACGTATCGATAATTTCTTATGTTCCATGCCACATTATTGATGATATCTACATGTTTTATGCATACTTTATGTCATATTTATGCGTTTTCCGGAACTAACCTATTGACGAGATGCCGCAGGGCCAGTTGTTGTTTTCTGCTGTTTTTGGTTTCAGAAATCCTAGTAAGGAAATATTCTCGGAATCGGACGAAATCAACGCCCAGCATCTTAGGATCACGCGAAGCTTCCAGAACACCCGAGAGAGGCCAGAGGGGGGCCACTGGGCCCCCAGATGACAGGCCAGCGCGGCCCTATGGGGGGCGCACCCCCCTAGTGTGTCGTCGCCTCATCGACCCTCCGACTCCGCCTCTTCACCTATATAAAGGTCCCTGACCTAAAAACCTCGACACGTTCGACGAAACCAGAGAAAACCTTCCAGAGCCACCGCCATCGCGAAGCCAAGATCTGGGGGACAGGAGTCTCTGTTCCGGCACGCCGCCGGGACGGGGAAGTGCCCCGGAAGGCTCCTCCATCGACACCACCGCCATCTCCATCAACGCTGCTGTCTCCCATGAGGAGGGAGTAGTTCTCCATCGAGGCTAAGGGGTTGTACCGGTAGCTATGTGGTTCATCTCTCTCCTATGTACTTCAATACAATAATCTCATGAGCTGCCTTACATGATTGAGATTCATATGATGATGCTTGTAATCTAGATGTCATTATGCTAGTCAAGTGGGTTTTACTTATGTGATCTCCGGAGACTCCTTGTCCCACGTGTGTAAAGGTGACAGTGTGTGCACCGTGTGGGTCACTTAGGCTATATTTCACGTAATACTTATTCACCGTTATGAATGGCATAGTGAAGTGCTTATTTATATCCCTTTATGATTGCAATGTGTTTTGTATCACAATTTATCTGTGTGCTACTCTAGTGATGTTATTAAAGTAGTTTATTCCTCCTGCACGGTGTAATGGTGACCAGTGTGTGCATCGTGTAGTACTTGGCGTAGGCTATGATTGTGATCTCTTGTAGATTATGAAGTTAACTATTGCTATGATGGTATTGATGTGATCTATGCTTCCTTTCGTAGCGTGAAGGTGACAGTGTGCATGCTATGTTAGTACTTGGTTTGGTTATGTTGATCTGTTGTGCACTCTAAGGTTATTTAAATATGAACATTGAATATTGTGGAGCTTGTTAACTCCGGCATTGAGGGTTCGTGTAATCCTACACAGTTAGTGGTGTTCATCATCCAACAAGAGAGTGTAGAGTCTAGCATCTATCTATTTATTCTGTTATGTGATCAAAGTTGAGAGTGTCCACTAGTGAAAGTATGATCCCTAGGCCTTGTTCCTAAATACTGCTATCGCTGCTTGTTTACTGTTTTACTGCATCTGTACTTCCTGCAATATTACCACCATCAACCACACGCCATCAAGCACTTTTCTGGCGCCGTTACTCCTGCTCATATTCATTCATACCACCTGTATTTCACTATCTCTTCGCCGAACTAGTGCACCTATTAGGTGTGTTGGGGACACAAGAGACTTCTTGCTTTGTGGTTGCAGGGTTGCATGAGAGGGATATCTTTGACCTCTTCCTCCCCGAGTTCGATAAACCTTGGGTGATCCACTTAAGGGAAACTTGCTGCTGTTCTACAAACCTCTGCTCTTGGAGGCCCAACACTGTCTACAAGAATAGAAGCACCCGTAGACATCAAGCTATTTTCTGGCGCCGTTGCCGGGGAGGAAAGGTAAAAGGCTCTCATACTCCGGTCCTAGGTAAAAGTACTTTTCTGGCGCCGTTGTGTGTGTGCTCGAAGCTATTTCCTTTAGATCCTGCAATTGCATCTTTTTGTTTCTTGTTTACACTAGTTTGGCATAATGGACAACAATGAGCTTCTTATTCTATTTCCTGATTTAAGACATGTGTGGTTTGATCCGAAAATTAAAAAACCCATGGAACATATTAGCATGAATACTTTGAATACCATTGTTGCTAATGATATGGAAAATTTTAAGCTTGGGGAAGCTGGTTTTCACGATCTTTTTAGTCCCCCAAGCATTGAGGAGAAAATTTACTTTGATGATACTTTGCCTCCCATATATGATGATTATAATGATAGTAGTCTTTTGTTACCGCCTGTTATGGAGGATAAATTTTGATTATGATTACAATATGCCTCCTATATTTGATGATGAAAATAATAATGATAGCTACTTTGTTGAATTTGCTCCCACTATTACTAATAAAATTGACTATGCTAATGTTGGGAGTAGTAATAATTTTATGCATGAGACTCATGATAAGAATGTTTCATTTGATAGTTATATTGTTGAGTTTGCTCATGATGCTACTGGATATTATTATGAGAGAGGAAAATATGGTTGTAGAAATTTTCATGTTACTAAAACACCTCTCTTTTTGCTGAAATTTTTGAAGTTACACTTGTTTTATCTTTCTATGCTTGTTGCATTATGCTTCATGAATTTGTTTATTTACAAGATTCTTTTTCATAGGAAGTGGGTTAGACTTAAATGTGTTTTGAATTTGCTTCTTGATGCTCTCTTTTGCTTCAACTCTTATTTCTTGCGAGTGCATCATTAAAACTGTTGAGCCCATCTTAATGGCTATAAAGAAAGAACTTCTTGGAAGATAACACATGTGTTTATTTTACTACAGTAATTTTGTTTTTTATTTTGAGTCTTGGAAGTTGTTACTACTGTAGCAACCTCTCCTTATCTTAGTTTTATTGCATTTTTTTGCCAAGTAAAGTCTTTGATAGTAAGGTTCATACTAGATTTGGATTACTGCACAGAAACAGATTTCTTTCTGTCACGAATCTGGGCCTAATTCTCTGTAGGTAACACAGAAAATTATGCCAATTTACGTGAGTGATCCTCAGATATGTACGCAACTTTCATTCAATTTGAGCATTTTCATTTGAGCAAGTATGGTGCCTCAATAAAATTCGTCTTTACGGACTGTTCTGTTTTGACAAATTCTGCCTTTTATTTCGCATTGCCTCTTTCGCTGTGTTGGGTGGATTTCTTTGTTCCATTAACTTCCAGTAGCTTTGAGCAATGTCCAGAATTGTTAAGAATGATTGTGTCACCTCTGAACATGTGAATTTTTGGTTATGTACTAACCCTCTAATGAGTTTGTTTTGAGTTTGGTGTGGAGGAAGTTTTCAAGGGTCAAGAGAGGAGGATGATATACTATGATCAAGAAGAGTGAAGAGTCTAAGCTTGGGGATGCCCCCGTGGTTCATCCCAGCATATTTCAAGAAGACTCAAGCATCTAAGCTTGGGGATGCCCAAGGCATCCCCTTCTTCATCGACAAATTATCAGGTTTCTTCTCTTGAAACTATATTTTTATTCGGTCACATCTTATGTACTTTACTTGGAGCGTCTGTGTGCTTTTATTTTAGTTTTGTTATTTTTATTCTCTGAATAAATACATGCTTGTGTGGGAGAGAGACACGCTCCGCTGGTTCATATGAACACATGTGTTCTTAGCTTTTATTTTTCATGGCGAAGGTTGAAACTGCTGCGTTAATTGTTATATGGTTGGAAACGGAAAATGCTACATGTAGTAATTGGTAGAATGTCTTGAATAATTTGATACTTGGCAATTGTTGTGCTCATGTTTAAGCTCTTGCATCATATACTTTGCACCCATTAATGAAGAAATACATAGAGCTTGCTAAAATTTGGTTTGCATAATTGGTCTCTCTAAGGTCTAGATAATTTCTAGTAAAGAGTTTGAACAACAAGGAAGACGGTGTAGAGTCTTATAATGTTTACAATATGTATTTTATGTGAGTTTTGCTACACCGGTTCATCCTTGTGTTTGTTTCAAACAACCTTGCTAGCCTAAACCTTGTATCGAGAGGGAATACTTCTCATGCATCCAAAATCCTTGAGCCAACCACTATGCCATTTGTGTCCACCATACCTACCTACTACATGGTATTTCTCCGCCATTCCAAAGTAAATTGCTTGAGTGCTACCTTTAAATAATTCAAAATTTATCACCTCTGATTTGTGTCAATGTTTTATAGCTCATGAGGAAGTATGTGGTGTTTATCTTTCATTCTTGTTGGGCAACTTTCACCAATGGACTAGTGGCTTCATCCGCTTATCCAATAATTTTGCAAAAAGAGCTGTGAAAGTATAGAGATGGTAAACCTAGAGGGGGGGTGAATAGGTTTCTACAAATTTTAATTCTTTCTTTGCAATATTAGGCTTTGCGGAATATAAAGATGAGCCTAATGCAAACTAGGTGAAGCAACCTATATGAGGATACAACTAACTCAAGCACGAAGGCTCTCACAGGCAGTTAAATCACAAGTAAGGAGTTCGGTTAGAGATAACCGATAGCACGCGGAGACGAGGATGTATTCCTGTGTTCCCTTGCTTTGCAACAAGGTACGTCACGTTTGGAGGAGTGGAGGTCCCACGAAGGATTCCCCGCGCCACGAAGGCTCACCCTATTCTCCGGAGCCTATCCCACGAAGGAATAGCTCACTCACTTGTGGTAGACTTTGAGGTAGCCTCCAAACCTTCACAATCTTGCCCGGAGCAAATCCACAGCCCGGATGCTTCCGGACTCCTCTTGCCCACCTAGGGTTTCCAAGGAACCCTAGGAAGCAAGCTTCTCAATGAATACAAGGGGGAATGAGATTTGGCTTGGTAGAACGGTAGATCGGGTCCTCCTCTAGTGATTCCCCGGAGGGATTTGAGTTTGGGTGGAGGAGGAGGGAGATCCGAGGCTTTTGGTGTTTCTAGCAATGGAGTGAGAGAGAGAGCTCAAGAACAATTTATAGTATGTTGCCTAACCCTTCCAAGGTAGAAGAAGGGGTATTTATAGTGTTCTTCAAAATCTGGCCGTTGCCACTTGCCACCTCAGCATTCTTCCCGACAAACCCGGTCAGACCGGACCACAGACCGGACAGCCCGGTCGTGAGGCCGGTCAGACCGGACTGGTGACCGGAGCACCTTTGTGTCGTCCTGGAGCTTGTCCGGTTGCTGCCCGGTTTCCGGCGGTCGACCGGACGGAGCGCCGGACCCGCCGGTCGGGAGCCCGGTCGACCGGGCCACAGACCGGACCTGCTGGTCCTCCTTTGCAGCCCGGTTTCCGACCGGTCGACCGGCCAGCACGCCGGATCGGCCGGTTGCTGGCCCGGTTGGACCGGGCAGGTGACCGGATTTCTCCTGTAACCCCTTTTTGATTGTTGTTGAAATGGGGGTCACCTTTAGCCTTCTTGTTCCATTGATACACCTTTATACCTCTTTGGCTAATACCTGGGAATCATCTAGTAGTCATGTATTAGTCCAAATACACTAGCACGGTGTCATTGTTACCAAAATAATGGATAAGGGTAAAATACCCTTACAATCTCCCCCTTTTGGTATACGATGACAAACCGAGCTAGAGTCACAAATAGATATTATGATAAGCTCTAAACCTTGATTCCATATAAGATATTACGAAAGCTCCCCCATAGTGTGTGCACTTGGAGAATTTGCGTTTGAATGCAAAGTGCACCACTTGTGAAACATGAGAAGCTCCCCCAATATCTTTAGGAAACAAGCATGGTATGGAGATGTGCATATCAAGATATATAAGCATAGCACACATAAACATCCTAACATAGAGTAGCACACATAATAGTCGTCCATACACATCCATACATGAGTTATTGGAAATAGCAAATAGTTCTTGAAAAAACTCAAAGTAAGCAAGCACAAGCCCTATAAAATCCAAATAAGGCAACTCCCATGGCTTGTGGCACACAAAGAACCCCGTGGTCCTAGACTCTACTCTCTTCTCCCCCTTTGGCATCGGAACACCAAAAAGGCGAAGAAAAGAGGAGAGATGCTATCGCACCCATCAGTAGTGACCAAAGCCAAGCGAGGAGGAGCTCTCGCGTGCATCATCATCAGCCGCATCATCATCATCACCCGCATTATCATCAGCATCCTCAGCAGTAGGAGTGGGAGCACGAGCCATCCTAGTAGGAAGAGCACCATGAGCGTACACGGAGTAGTCGAAGTTCTGAAGCATCTCATCGGTAAGAAGAGGCATCTCCCACTGAGGAGCTACCACAGGCTCCATCTCAGGTCCAAGAGGAGGAACAGGGTGGTTCCTTGAGGCCATGAATTCATTCTGGCGCCTCCGTGTCTCCTGAGTCATAGAAAGAGTCTGATGTGCAACATCATTACTGTTCTTGCACATTTGGAACATGCATGTGAAGAAACGAGCAGCCCCATGCTGGGAGCGCCGAGACTGACTGGAGCTAGCCTCATGATCATGGTGTGCCTTGGAGCGGCGCTCAGAGGTGGGCATCATGGAGGGAACGTCTGGACGAGTGGCCTCCTGAATGGGAAACCTGAAGAGGTCCATAATGACTCTTTCACCACGAACGTTCCGAGGAGCGGGAACAACGTAGTTGATGAGCCGCTGAACATACTGGGCGTAGTTAGGAGTCATGCGGTCCATAATGGCTCTCTTCAGTTCACAATAGATTAGATCACAGCCATCAATCTTCCTTACCCTGTCCGGATGACAATAGTACATCAAGTTGAGGTGATAGTTCCGGACTTCACTGTGGTCGCCAGACTTGCTGATGAGGTTCTCACGGAACAGCTTGGCAAGTACCAGATAGGAGTAGTACATCCCGAGAGATAGTGGGAGGTCCAGGTGTAGGGTTCGCAGGATAGCGAGAAAGAGATGTCACCCTTTGTAAGCCTGGACCGTGAATGAATCCTGTATCCGGGATTACTGTCATCACCACAACCCATGGCTGCACGGAACTGAGAGTAGGAGCATGAGTACTTCGTCTTGCCGGTCATCCAGGTGAGAGTGCGGTCCTCATCATCATGAAAGAAGACAGTGCAGTGAAACTGGCGGACAAGGAGAGGACAAAAGATGGGATCATCTTGGGTATCATCCGGCTTGAGGCACACGAGGTCATACAATCCCAGACCCTTCAAAGTTTGAACCACAAAACGGTACTTTGTGGCTTCATGCAGTCTAAGCTCGTCAGGATTGATGGCCTTGGGTGATACAATATTACCATGCTTCATGAACTCATGAGAATCATAGAAACCCTCCCGCAGGGCTGCTTGTGTGTTGGTCCGGAAGGCCTTGTCCGAACGAGTGTAAGTTGGCTCCTTGAAGCGATACGGATTCACCTGTCCTCCATTCCTGCCACTCAAGACGGTTTGCAAGCCCAACATTCATGGTTGGCACTACCTCATCATCCTCGTGGACAACTTGCTTATCCTTGTGCTTGGTAGCAACAGACTTGGTTCGACCCCGAGCTGAGCTGCCAATGTCAGTATCCTGCTGAGCTTGAGGAGGAACGCGGCTACTAGAGCGACGAGGGGGATCAATCCTTCCTCTCTTGGGAACACTGCCACGTGGTGGCTCACCACTCCAACTACCTGTGAATGAGAAAATAGAGCAAGGATAGCAGTGGGGTAAGTGTACATGTCATCAGTAAGAGAGAAACCAAGAGAGCATAGCATATATTCAAGTGTAGTGATGAAATTGTGCGAAAACTGGGCAGCTCGGCTCAGAGGCCGGTCAAACCGGACAGCAGACCGGACTGGCCGGTTTCCGACCGGTTGACCGGGCCATGAACCGGGCCGGCCGGTTGAGCGGCCGGTCGACCGGGCGAGTGACCGGGTATGTCGAGTTGTGAAGATGTGCCCAGATTTTCTACCACAAAACCATGCAAAAGCTCATAAACTTGAATATAGACTATAGCAATGTAGTGGAGAAGTGCATTGTGGTGTGAGACACTCTAAAGGCATGAGGACTTTACAAACCCTAACCCTAACCCTAAGTTTTCTCAACTTTCCTCAAGATGTGACAATGGGAGAGGGAAATCACGAAGGAGAGGGGATGAAAGGGAAATTTACCCGAAGACATTGTCCTTGTTGCCCAAGAGAGCAAGAAGAACACGTGGAGAAGCCTTGAGGACCAAATCCCCAAGATCTCCCAAAATAGCTTGAGAGGGACCAAATCCTTGGGTGAAGATGCTTGAGAGGTCCCGATCTATGTTTGTGTGAAGTTTGGGGAGAAGCTAGTGGTGGGAAGTGCCTAGGACGTGGTGGAGATGGTGGAGGCGGCGGCCATGGAGGTTTCAGAGGTGGGGGATAATGAGGAAGAAGATCCCCAAGGGGTATCCTCTCCAAAACATAACAGCCCGCACGGCCGGTCGAGAGTCCGGTCAGACCGGGCTGGTGACCGGCTGACCCGGCCCAGACTCCGGTCGACCGCTCGGAAACCGGACCGTCCGGTCAGGGACCCGGTCCAACCGGACCAGGGACCGGCCAGCCCAGAATTTCCTAATTTTGCCTCGTTTTTGCCCCTATGCTTTGTGTAATGTGTGTGAGTGCTCAAATGATGACATGTACATATAGATAGATAGATGATGATGAGATGAGCATAGACATGGGGTTGGAAAACACAAAGTCCTCTAGGCATACCCATTGGAGAGAAAATCCAAACAAGATGTGAATAGCAACAATGGGCATGATTCGAAGTGTATATCAAGAATCATAAGTCATTTTGGAATGATTTTTGCAATAAGATCATTTGGCCTTATATAGTCAAATCAATTTGTAATGAAGGCTCAATGAGGGGCGGGGGATTACTCCCCCTATGTGAAAGCGCAAATGTCATGAGACCTCGAAGAGACATGCTTGGGTCCATATAATGACATTGGGTCTATTTATGTTGCACACATAGGTATGCATCATACCAAGACATGGTAAGATGACTATCCCCATATGTGCTATGCCTCTAAGCTAGATAGCAAGATAAATGCAAGAATATAGTGCAAGAAGTTAATCAATCCAAGTTTTTAGGATCAAGAATACCAAGTTCTCCTCTCAAGTTAACAAAGCGGGCTTCATCCAAAGGCTTAGTGAAAATATCCGCCAATTGGTAGGTTGTTCCCACATGAGTGAGATCAATATCCTTATTGGCAACATGATCACGTAGGAAGTGATGGCGAATGTCAATATGTTTGGTGCGACAATGTTGAACCGGGTTGTTGGCGATCTTTATTGCACTTTCATTGTCACAAAGAAGAGGCACCGTACCAAGAGACACACCATAGTCTTTCAAGGTTTGCTTCATCCATAACAATTGAGTGCAACAAGATGCCGCGGATATGTATTCGGCTTCGGCGGTGGATAGGGCGGTGGAGTTTTGTTTCTTGGATGACCAACTCACCAATGACCGGCCAATAAATTGGCAAGCCCCGGAGGTAGACTTCCGATCAACCTTATCACCGGCCCAATCGGAATCCGAATAGCCAATGAGTTCAAAGGTTGACCCCTTTGGATACCATAGCCCGAGAGTAGGAGTGAGAACAAGGTATCTTAGTATCCGTTTGACCGCCACTAAATGGCTCTCCTTGGGAGCGGATTGAAAACGAGCACACATCCCTACACTTAGCATGATATCCGGCCTAGAGGCACAAAGGTAGAGCAAGGATCCTATCATGGAGCGGTATACCTTTATGTCAACATCCTTCTCACCGTCACATGAACCAAGTTGCCCCTTTACGGGCATGGGTGTCTTCATTGGACTCGCATTGGTCATGTTGAATTTCTTGAGCATGTCCTTCACATATTTTTCTTGAGAGATGAAGGTGCCTTTTGCAAGTTGTCTCACTTGAAAGCCTAGAAAGAACTTCAACTCTCCCATCATGGACATCTCAAATTTCCTAGTCATCAATAGCTCAAAAGCTTTGTTATGATTGGGGTTAGTTCCACCAAAGATAATATCATCAACATATATTTGACATATAAAGAGGCCACCCCTTTAACCCGCTTGGTGAAAAGGGTGGAATCGACCGTACCCATGCAAAACCCATCATGTAGTAAGAAATCCCTAAGGAACTCATACCAAGCACGTGGAGCTTGCTTGAGACCATAGAGTGCCTTATGGAGTAAATACACGTGGTTGGGTCGGCATGGGTCTTCGAAACCCGGGGTTGTGCCACATATGCGGTTTCTTTTAGGGGACCATTCAAAAATGCACTTTTCACATCCATTTGATATAATTTGAAATTGTGGAAAGATGCAAATGCAAGCAAAAGACGAATAGCTTCAAGACGGGCTACCGGCGCAAAGGTATCCTCAAAATCCATACCTTCTATTTGGGCAAACCCTTGCGCCACTAACCTTGCTTTGTTTCGTATAACAATGCCATTTTCATCTTGCTTGTTCTTGAATACCCATTTAGTCCCAATGACATTGATGCGATGATCCTTGGGTCTCTCAACTAGAGACCATACTTCATTGCGAGTGAAACACTCCAATTCTTCTTGCATGGCAATTACCCAATCCGGATCGACCAAGGCTTCATGTACCTTGAGTGGTTCAAAACTAGACACAAAAGCATGATGTTGACAATAAGTGATTAGTAATGCATGGTGTCTACGAGTTACCACTCCTCTTGAGATACTACCAAGGACTTGATCCACTTTCATGTCGCTTGCCCTTGTAGCGGCCTTGATCTTCCGAATGGTTCCTTCATGATCAATGAATTCATCTCTTGCTAGTACTTGATCATGAGGGACCATTTGAGCTTGATCATGAGTTGAGGATGTTTCTTGATCGTCATCATGATCTTGCTCCATGGAATGAGGATCTTCTTCTTGTTCTTCGGATTGTGACTCATCTTGAGTAGAGGATGGTTCTTGAGTTGCACATGATGGTTCGGCTTGAGTTGAGCTAGGCTCCACTTGTGGCGTGCTTGAAACATCTACACCATCATCTTGATCATCATTATGAACCTCCATGGGCCGGATGTGTCCAATGCCCATATGCTTGATGGCACTAGATGGATCATCATCATTACCTGCAACACATGGAACAACTTGCTCCACTTGGGAACCATTATCCTCCAAGAACGCCACATCACAAGATACTTCAATGGTCCCGGAGGACCGGTTGTAGTATCTATAGGCGTGAGAGTTCTCCGCATATCCAACAAATATACCCTCTATGGTTCTAGTTTCAAATTTACCGAGCTTTCCTTTGTTGTTCTTAACAAGGCATTTGCATCCAAAGACACGAATATATGTGACATTAGGCTTGTTACCGGTAAGGAGCTCGTATGGGGTTTTGTTGTGGAGGGGACGGAGGAAGAGCCGGTTGGAGTAGTGGACGGCCGTAGAGATGGCTTCCCCCCAAAAGTTGTGGGGTGAGTTGAATTCACTCAACATGGTTCTTGCCATCTCAATGATAGTCCGGTTCTTTCTTTCAACAACACCTTTTTGTTGAGGGGTGTATGGCGCCGAAAACTCATGCTTGATGCCCTCATCATCAACAAACTCTTGCATGGTGTAGTTCTTGAACTCGGTGCCATTGTCGGTCCTAATTGCCTTGATCTCGGATTCATACATACGTTGAGCTTTCTTGGCGAAGGTGATGAACTCTCTATGGGTCTCGTCCTTAGTCTTGAGGAGAAAGACCCAAGAGTATCTTGAGTAATCATCAACAATGACAAGTCCATACTTGCTCCCGCCAAGAGTATCATAATGTGATGGCCCAAAGAGATCCAAATGAAGGAGCTCCAAAGGCCTAGATGTGGAAACAATACTCTTGATGGGATGTTTCTTCTTGAGTTGCTTTCCGGCTACACATGCACTACAAACACGATCTTTCTCAAAAGAAACGCCGGTTAGTCCCACAATATGCTCACCCTTTAGGAGTTGTTTAAGATTTCTCATGTTAACATGACCAAGGCGGCGATGCCACAACCAACCTTCGTCATGCTTGGCCGCCATTAGACATGTGGAGAAGGAGGGGCTCTCTTTCGAGAGGTCAACCACGTAAAGGTTGTTCTCCACATATCCAACAAGGACCAATTTGAGATTGTCACTCCTAAAGACTTGCACATAATATTTAGTGAAATATGAATTGTAACCGGCATCGGCAAGATGATATATAGAAAGTAAGTTATAGCCAAGGTGTTCAACAAGCATAACCGTCTCAAGTCACAAGTCCTTAGAGATTGCTACCTTGCCATACCCAAGTACCTTTCCCTTTGAGTTGTCACCAAAGGTAATGCTTGACTTCTTGTTGATATCTTCAATGAATTGATCAAGCACACCTTTTCCTCCGGTCATATGATTGGTGCATCCACTATCAAACACCCATTTTGGACCACCGGAGGAATACCCCTACAAAATCAAGTAGAGGATTTAGGAACCCATCGATTAATGGGTTCCTTTGCAATGGCAACAATATCTTTTGGTACCCAAATTGAGTACCCTCTATAAGCATAGCCATTAGGAGGGCCAACATAGTTAGCATAAACATCACCATAATAATCAACAAATAATGCATAGTGATCGTTTGGCCCCGTGCGGTCACCACTAGTGGCTTTGCCCCTTGAGGCTTTGCCATTATTAGTGACCTTCTTGTTCTTATCTTGAGCGGGTTTCTCCTTCTTGTAGTTGTTCTTCTTGTGAGACTTGGGAACATATCCAAGTCCATACTTTTGATTGTTTGACCTTTGCTTACTCAAGAGGTCATCCAATCCCATCTTGTTCTTGGCGGTGGTGAACTTTGCAAGTTCCTTTGTTAACCTAACATTTTCCTCAAGAATAGATGCATGCTCACAAGAGGATTCATTAGGATGATAGTCGAGACCATATTTAGTCACCAAGGATTCAAGATATGCATTGGTCTCAACATGCAAAGAGAGTTCCTCTTGTAAACGAACATGTTCCTCAACAAGCTTAGCATGCTCACTAGTAAAAGATGTAGGGGGACTAGCATGCTTTTCAACAACAATGGGATCCTTCATTGATTCAAGTGCTTTCATGTAGGTTTCTTGGAGTAGGTCATGGTGTTATCACCAAGATTTGACCGAGTCAGCGGTGGGCCGCAGTCAAGATGGGCTTAAGGAAATATACGTGGAGAATTCTATGAATCGGCCTGTTGGGTTTAATTGCCCGTGTATCTGTAACATATTAGATCTATTTTAGTTTAGAGATAGAATCTTAGTCGTGCACGGTTTAGTGCATGCCCACATTAGAAAGTCCCCTGGACTATAAATATGTACCTAGGGTTTATGGAATAAACAACAACTCACGTTCAACCCCAAAAACAAACCAATCTCGGCGCATCGCCAACTCCTTCGTCTCGAGGGTTTCTATCGGGTAGCGACATGCTGCCTAGATCGCATCTTGCGATCTAGGCAGCACAAGCCCCACGTTGTTCATGCGTTGCTCGTACTCGAAGCGCTTTTGATGGCGAGCAACGTAGTTATCATTAGATGTGTTAGGGTTAGCATTGTTCTTCGTTTAAGCATGCTTACGTAGTGCAACCCTTGCATATCTAGCCGTCCTCACGCCTATCTCAGGTGTGGGGCGGCACCCGCTTGATCATTATTTAGTAGATCTGGTCCGTTACGATTGCTCCTTGTTCTACAAGGATTAGTTTAATATCTGCAATAGTTTGGCCTTACAAAGGGGGAGGATCCTGTGGCACGTAGGGTGGCGTTCGCAAGTCCTAAACGGGATGTTCCTAGGATCAACTTCATGTTGGTTTTTTGGCCTTGTTTAGGATCGGCTTACGAGCACCGTGCGTGGCCATCCGGCCCAACCTCGGAGTAGGATGATCCGATTATGTGGTGAAAACCCTAAATCGTCGTAGATCTCATTAGCTTCATCTTGATCAAGCGAGGACCACCAAGTATTCGTACACCCCGTACGGATCATGGGTGGATCGGCTCTTTGAGCCGATTCACGAGATAACCTCGAGAGCCGAGCGAGGCTCGTATTTAACGTGTACATGTATGCCCTGGAGGAAACTAAGCGAGGCAATCTCATCACCTTCCTGACCAGGTATAGGTCAGGTGGCGCGCCCTTGCACTTCGCAACGCCGCGTGTGACCAGAAGAGCATTGCGGGCCGTCGCTCGGAGGGGTCTCAGCCAGCCGCAGCTCTAGGCTCCCCCCGGCTCTACGGTGTTGACAAGGCCGCTGCCCGCCGGTGGGTTTTGGCAGTCAACACATTCTGGCACGCCCGGTGGGACAATCGTCTACATCAACCACACCGCCATCTACATCTGAGATGGCGGACGGCACGCCAGTCACCTACGAGGATCTGCCTGACGACCTCAAGAAGCAATACAATGAGATCAAGGCTACCCTCGAAGCCGACCTCATCGGCTCTTTTCGAAGAACCCGTTCGGTGGCATCGGATGGAAGGGGTTCTCACCGGAAGGTGCACTCGATGGGATAGACCTTTCTTCCCCGTCGGAGGAACGCACCGTGGGTCCGCGGCAGGAGATCAACTACCTGGTGGCTCACTCGCTACACCGCCACTCGAGAACTTGGTTAACGTGCTCGGAGCGTGTCGCTCGCGCGTGATCCCGGAGATCATGAGCCCCCGGTCCTCGCCGTCCGGACCAGCTCTCGGGACGCATCAAGGAGAATTGCCATTCCAGTCCCGTCCACCGCTGCCATTTGCGTTGGCAGCACCTCGCTGAAGTGCCGACTACACCGGCATTCCTCGTCTACAGAATTGGTGGCGACCCCAGTGACTACCGGTTCTTAATGGAGGCGCCTAAGGAGATCCCTCATGGGTACGCATGCATGTATGTGCCGGATTGTGGTGATCGGGCACTCACAAACCAGGCCACAACATCGGGGACTCCGGCGAAGACAGGAGGAACGTCGGCGGCGAGCGGACGTGGCTAACTAAATACGCCACACCGACGAAACTCCCGAGCCCAGCTCCTGCAGGCCGGCTCGGAGCTGGAAAAGCAAACGTGGCAGGCCAAGTACGCCACCCCGGCGAATCTTCGGAGTGCAACTCCTACGGCCGATACGGCGGATCAGATCGGTACCATGCGAGAGACCGGTTCGGCATGATGCCGAAAAGAAGGGCGGTCGGCTATTCCAAGCCGTACCCCGACGATTACGAGATGATCCCGCTGCCACCAAAATATCGGCTCCCCGACTTCTCCAAATTCGGTGGATCAGATGGCTCCAGCTCCATCGAGCACGTCGGCCCGATATTTGGCTCAACTAGGACCGGCTTCGGTGTCGGATCAGCTACGCGTGAGGCTCTTTTCACGGTCCCTCACGGGATCGGCTTTTGGATGGTACACCTCTCTACCAGCGAACTCCATCCGAGTCTTGGAAGCAATTGGAAGAACAGTTCCATATGCAATACCATACAGAAGCTTCCGAGTCTGGCATTGCCGATCTAGCACAACTACGTCAGAAGCGCGGGGAAACGGTGACAGAATACATCCAGCGCTTCAGGAATCTTAGGAACCGATGTTATTCGGTTCGTATAACTGAAAAGGAAGCGATCGAGTTGGCGGTAGCAGGCCTTGCAACACAGCTCAAGGACATGGCCTCCCAAGCGGATTATCCCTCACCGGCGCACATGGTTCGAAACTATCGGCATATGAACAGCGCCACCCCGACTCGTACCAAGACAAGTTCAAGCGTGCAGTAGTCATGGTCGATACGGAGGAGGATGAAGTGCCTGCGGGAGGCCAAGAGATAGCAGGTGGCTGAGTGGACTCGGGGAGGAACCCCCGTGGCCCTGCAAATGGGTAAAGCCACCGGGGCCGCCCGGGGGATTTGATTTTGACGTAACCAAGACTGAACAAATCTTCGACCTCCTGCTCAAGGAGAAACAGGTTGACGGTTCCTGAAGGTCTCAAGTTCCCCACGGCGAAAGAGCTAAACGGAAAGCCGTACTCGCAAATTCCACAACTCGCTTTCCCATGCCACCAACGACTGCCGGGTGTGGCGCCAGCACATCCAAGCGGCGATAGAGAAGGGGCGGCTAATTTTCAACCAGTACGCCATGAAGGTCGACACCCAACCCTTCCCCGCCGTTAACATGGTAGGAATCACCTACCCTGAAGGTTGCCAGCCAGGCCCCTCGTTCAGCATCAACATGGTAGGGCCTGGAAACCACTCTGGCAAAGATAAAGATGAGGGCAGCTGCTCTCACAGCAAGGATACAGATGAGGCCGCCCCATGCGATCGGCTCCGTCATGATGGCCAGCGCTACGTCACAGAGGGAGAGGTGAAGAATATAAGATATCGGCGACCCTTTCGATCACCTCCTCAACAAATATGTGAATCGGTATGGTCAACGCCGGCGACCCTATTACGGTGATAGAGAAGATCGTTTGGCTAGAGAAGCCGGAAGATATCGTCGGCAGGATCACGATGAGGAGGAGCATGAGCGCTATGCCACGGAAGCATCAAGGGAGCAAGACGACAACGCCGGGCATTGGGACTGCCCCTTCTTCGGACACTCGCTGGGATTCAGGAATGAGCCGATTGCCCACAATCGGCAATTGCCCGTAATGCAATAAGAAAAAGAAGGAGGCAGCCAACGTGTACCGTGTTCGAGCGCTTAGGGCCTCTCCCACCACAAAGCAAACGTGCTGAGTCACCTCGTTGGGCAGATCTTGAAGATTCGAAGACGAGGGAGAAGTGGAAGAAGACAGGTACCACCGGCCAAGGTGGTGCCTCGACGGACTCAGCCGTTCCCGAAGCGCGGGGTTCAGCGATTGCGCGGCTCGGAGGAAGCCGAAAGGTTGTACCTGCATACGCTAAGAAAGGCACGGCCCGATCCGGCTGCAAAGGTTCAGCGAACCCTGGATGAAGAGGGTCGTCCACGGAAAATGGAGTGGCGCCTAAACAGAGGAAAGCCGATGATGAGACATCGGCTGGCACAAACATGGTACTCGTCTTGCCGACGGAGCGTAGCGCTCCACGACTCTACGGAGCACACAAGGTGGACGACGACAGGCGCATCAAGTCGGAGGTTGGGTTGGTTTCATCCAGCCCGACCAAGTAGCAAGATCAAACCAATGAGCAAACCAGGAGAGGCTGATCCTTGTGATCGGCCCCAAAAAGTTCATGAAGGGACATTACAGGACCTTCAGTCAGCTCTCCAATGAATATGGAGGCCGATTTCAGCAATCGGCCAAAAATACTTTCACCATATGTTCTGCTTGCGTTCAGCACCGATCTATTGGGCAGTGACTACGTCGGCATACGAGAGTTAGCTCGGATTTTCGCAGAGCCAACGCACAAGTGCAGAGCCCTAGCTATCCATACAAGCCGATATCTGCAGTCATCCAGCAGGTATCGGCTCGGGGGGCATATAATCGGATGGAACATGTGTACGTGCAATGAAACATTGGGGGCCGATTAAGAAAAATCGGCCAAAATAAAAAAAAAAAAATTTTTACAGCCGATGCGAGGGCATCGACTTTAGAATTGAGAGGCAGCCGATGCGCAGCCATCGACTTTAGTGGAATTATGCAGTGTTTATCGAGTCTCCACCAAATCTAGACCAATGGTGGTGCTTTCCGTTGCCTCGAGGGAGTAAAGCAATGGAAACTTCTCCAGCTGCTTCGAGCCGATCCGGGTTCTCGAACCTTTTCCGTCAAAGAGGAAACGGAGGATTATCGGCTGTCGGAGGAAGAAAGAGGATCGGCCGTGGCGCATTCTCTCTGACATTCTCGCCTCGAGTAAGGCTCGGGGGCAACGGACCTAGTGGATACTCTGTTTAAGAACCGATGAGGATACCATCGGCTGATCCTTCATTGCAACCCTCTTCACAATGATGGGTACTGAAAAGGATTATTTGGTTTGGTTGAAAAAATTCGAAGGTTGTTTCGAAAGTCCGGCACCTTCCACCAGATTTAGAAAATCATCGAGTTGAAGAAGAGAAGGGTGAATTTCAAAGGACCGATGCGGTGCGATCGGCTCATTACGCATTGGCAAAGGGGACGAATCGGCAAGGTCGGTAGAAGAGAGAATCGGCTCAATTAAAAGGAATCGGCAAAATCAAGATTGGGGGAAAAGTTCTTCATTGATTAAGAGGAGATTTCTTACATGAGGAGCTAATTGCTCTCAAAAGGGGAATACTAGGGGTTCCACTTGCCCCATCTACTACTATCGGCCCTATTCTAGAGGTCCTATCTATGGGCCATCACTGCCCTCGTCGTCGCTGTCGTCGCCATTGTCGGCGCTGCTCCCGGCGGGCTCGTCGTCGCTCCAATGGCCGCCGACCGGGCCCTCGTTGTCTTCATCTTCTTCGTCAGCATCGTCCTCGTCGCTGTCGAAGTCGCTAAGATTGCCCGGCCAAGGGCAGAACCGCTTGGCCGGCGGCTCGTCGGAGGAGCCCTCGTCGTCGTCCTCCTCCTCCTCTTCCTCGCTCCTCCTCCTCCCCGGGAGAGGTGAAGTCGCAGGAGAAGGCTGCCGTCGTCACTCCCCTCTTCCGTTTCCCCAACGGCGAGGAAGCGGAGGTCGCTCTCCCCGTCCGTCAGGGACTGGTCGTCCTCGGACCGGACGGAGAAGTCGTGGTCCGCTTCCTCCCCGCCGCAATGGCGCGGCGGGTGTTGGCCGCGTGGACCGCCGCCGCGTCGTACTCCGGCGTCGGCTCACGGGACGTGGAGGATTGGCTAGCAAGATCCGATGGAGCGAGAGGAGGAGGAAGACATGGTGGCTGGGAGGGTTTTTTCGGAGTGCTAGTGCGGAGGAGATACAAAGAAGAACTGTTCAGAGCGGTTAAATCGAAGGAGGATATAGTGGAAATTCAATGCCACAGCAGTTTCCGAGGAAGTGGTGCCTAAAAAAAAAAAAAAAAACTGCCAGGTCACGCGGAGAAGTTGAGAAGGCAAGGCATCATCATGAGGAATACTGCGACGGTTCCGCCACGACATGACCCGACGAAGGAAGCAGAGTGATTTTGGAATTACCAATTCCAAAACCAGGGGGCATGTGTTATCACCAAGATTTGACCGAGTCGGCGGTGGGCCGCGATCAAGATGGGCTTAAGGAAATATACGTGGAGAATTCTATGAATCGGCTCGTTGGGTTTAATTGCCCGTGTATACGTAACATATTAGATCTATTTTAGTTTAGAGATAGAATCTTAGTCGTGCACGGTTTAGTGCATGCCCACATTAGAAAGTCCCCTGGACTATAAATATGTACCTAGGGTTTATGGAATAAACAACAACTCACGTTCAACCCCAAAAACAAACCAATCTCGGCGCATCGCCAACTCCTTCGTCTCGAGGGTTTCTATCGGGTAGCGACATGCTGCCTAGATCGCATCTTGCGATCTAGGCAGCACAAGCCCCACGTTGTTCATGCGTTGCTCGTATCGAAGCGCTTTTGATGGCGAGCAACGTAGTTATCATTAGATGTGTTAGGGTTAGCATTGTTCTTCGTTTAAGCATGCTTACGTAGTGCAACCCTTGCATATCTAGCCGTCCTCACGCCTATCTCGGGTGTGGGGGCGGCACCCCGCTTGATCATTATTTAGTAGATCTGGTCCGTTACGATTGCTCCTTGTTCTACAAGGATTAGTTTAATATCTCGCAATAGTTTGGCCTTACAAAGGGGGAGGATCCCGTGGCACGTAGGGTGGCGTTCGCAAGTCCTAAACGGGATGTTCCTAGGATCAACTTCATGTTGGTTTTTTGGCCTTGTTTAGGATCGGCTTACGAGCACCGTGCGTGGCCATCCGGCCCAACCTCGGAGTAGGATGATCCGATTATGTGGTGAAAACCCTAAATCGTCGTAGATCTCATTAGCTTCATCTTGATCAAGCAGGACCACCAAGTATTCGTACACCCCGTACGGATCATGGGTGGATCGGCTCTTTGAGCCGATTCACAGGATAACTCGAGAGCCGATCGAGGCTCGTATTTAACGTTTACATGTATGCCCCGGCAGAAACTAAGCGAGGCAATCTCATCACCTTCACGACCAGGTATAGGTCAGGTGGCGCGCCCTTGCACTTCGCAACGCCGCGTGTGACCAGAAGAGCATTGCGGGCCGTCGCTCGGAGGGGTCTCAGCCAGCCGCAGCTCTAGGCTCCCCCCGGCTCTACAGTGTTGACAAGGCCGCTGCCCGCCGGTGGGTTTTGGCAGTCAACACATGGTTCTCTCCAAGTTTCTTGAGCTCATCCTTTACAAGCTTGTTAGCTCTTTCAAGGTGGTCAAGATCCCTAGTGAGAGAAGCATGAGCAACTTCAAGTTCCTCTTTTGAGGTATGGAGCACTTGAGTCAAAGATTGAGCCCTATCAATAGTTTCTAGGTCCTTAACTTTATCAAGTTCATAGGTTTCAATTTGTTGCTTAAGGCCTTGAGATATGCACCTTTCGGTTTTTAGCTCTTGTCTTAGGAGATTGAATCTCCGTTCCTTTTCATCCAATTGATATTCTAATTCCTCAATGGACTCATCCTTTTCTTTGAGAGAGTCCATCAAGAAATCAAACTTGACAAGAGCTTTACCACGAAGGGTGCATCTAACATTGTAAAGTTCCTTAAGCACACTTAGTTCATCTTGATTTTCATTTTCATCATCAAGAACACTAGATAGGGAAGGTGGGGGTTCCATTACCTTGGTTTCCCTTGCCATAAGACAAGAGCCAACGATTGAAGAGGAGGAAGAGTCATCGGAGTCATCCTCTTGAGTGATTCTTGCCATGAAGGAGGAACCAACATCATTCTCCGTGGAGTAGTCCTTGGAGTAGTCATATGTGAAGAGTGACCCGGGCTTGGAGTAAGCCAAACCGGCCACCCCGGCCTCCTTCTCCTCATCTTCTTCTTCATCATCGGACAAGTACTCGGCTCCAACAAAAGATCTTCCCTTGTTCTTCTTGAATCGATCGTTGATTGGGTTTGGCTTCAATCTTGGCTTGACCCCTTTGATGAATCTTGGCTTGTCTACCCTTTTCTCATAAGGGCACTCATTTGCAAAGTGGCTATCTTCATCACAATTGTAGCAAGTTCTCTTCTTCTTCTTGTCATTGAGAAGCATAGGCAACTTTCCCTTGTACTTCTTGGCAAAGAAGGCAAAGTCGGTGACGATGTCACTAGTTGAAGTCATCTCCTCATCTTCTTCAATTTCATATTCTTCTTCTCCTCCATGGTCAGCTCTAGCCTTGAGGGCAAGGTTGTGTGACGCTTCATGATTGTGTGAGGCTTCATCAACACGGTTCATTGCCTTGAGCCTCTTTCCGGCTTTGGCCATGTTTTCATTGGCGGCCACATAGGAGACTAGATCATCGGAGTTGAGATCGGCACTCTTGGTCATGATTTGCAAGTTGAGTCCAAGGTTGGTGTCTTCTTGTTTGACGGCAATCATAGCAATGACCTTGGATTTTATGAAGGCTTCGTTCATCTCGAATCCGTCATTGTACTTCTCAGCTCCAAGACCCTTGACCCTTACTTTCAGAGCACCAAGCCTAGCATAGGCATCGAATACAGATTCTCCATCTCGAATCATGAACTGGTAGGCCTCTTGCTTTGCAGTCTCATAGAGAGATGATTGGATCAAATCGGTTCCCTCTTGGAGTACTACGATCCGATCCCACAACTCTTTAGCGGAGACAATGTCATCAACTTGATCTAGAAGCTTGCGGTTGATGCCACTTCTAATCTTGTCACGTGCGGATGCATTGAGTTGACGGTTGTAGAACTCGGTGGAGGTCAACCGAGTAGGATCTTGTGGCTCCCGATGTCCATGAACAATGAGCTCCCATAGCTCCACACTTGCAGCTGCGAATATGAGATTCCATAGCAGATTTCCAATGAGGAAAGTGAGTTCCATCGTAATGGGGAACGGTCCCACTATGGTTTATATGAGGCATGGGTGAAGTGTTTCTGGGATAGTTATGGTCAACCTCATGGTAGGATTCTTTAGAAGCCGAAGCCCCACTAAGAGTTCCACCCGCGGTTAGGTTCTTAAGCATGGCAGTCATTTCTGTCATTTGGTTTTGTAGCTCATCCTCCTTTTTCTTCTTCTCGGCATCATATGCCAAGAATCTAGATTTCATCTCTTTAACCGAAAGGTTAGAGTCGTCATCTAGACCCTCGAAGAGTTTATCCATCTCACTCTTAAGGCGGTGAAGCCCTTAATAAGAGTCCAGGCTCGATACCAATTGAAAGTATAGAGATGGTAAACCTAGAGGGGGGTGAATAGGTTTCTACAAATTTTAATTCTTTCTTTGCAATATTAGGCTTTGCGGAATATAAAGATGAGCCTAATGCAAACTAGATGAAGCAACCTATATGAGGATACAACTAACTCAAGCACGAAGGCTCTCACAGGCAGTTAAATCACAAGTAAGGAGTTCGGTTAGAGATAACCGATGGCACGCGGAGACGAGGATGTATTCCCGTGTTCCCTTGCTTTGCAACAAGGTACGTCACGTTTGGAGGAGTGGAGGTCCCACGAAGGATTCCCCGCTCCACGAAGGCTCACCCTATTCTCCGGAGCCTATCCCACGAAGGAATAGCTCACTCACTTGTGGTAGACTTTGAGGTAGCCTCCAAACCTTCACAATCTTTCCCGGAGCAAATCCACAGCCCGGATGCTTCCGGACTCCTCTTGCCCACCTAGGGTTTCCAAGGAACCCTAGGAAGCAAGCTTCTCAATGAATACAAGGGGGAATGAGATTTGGCTTGGTAGAACGGTAGATCGGGTCCTCCTCTAGTGATTCCCGGAGGGATTTGAGTTTGGGTGGAGGAGGAGGGAGATCCGAGGCTTTTGGTGTTTCTAGCAATGGAGTAAGAGAGAGAGAGCTCAAGAACAGTTTATAGTATGTTGCCTAACCCTTCCAAGGTAGAAGAAGGGGTATTTATAGTGTTCTTCAAAATCGGCCGTTGCCACTTGCCACCTCAGCATTCTTCCCGACAAACCCGGTCGGACCGGACCACGGACCGGACAGCCCGGTCGTGAGGCCGGTCGGACCGGACTGGTGACCGGAGCACCTTTGCGTCGTCCCGGAGCTTGTCCGGTTGGTGCCCGGTTGCTGCCCGGTTTCCGAGCGGTCGGCCGGACGGAGCGCCGGACCCGCCGGTCGGAGCCCGGTCGACCGGGCCACAGACCGGACCTGCTGGTCCTCCTTTGCAGCCCGGTTTCCGACCGGTCGACCGGCCAGTACGCCGGACTGGCCGGTTGCTGGCCCGGTTGGACCGGGCAGGTGACCGGATTTCTCCTGTAACCCCTTTTTGATTGTTGTTGAAATGGGGGTCACCTTTAGCCTTCTTGTTCCATTGATACACCTTTATACCTCTTTGGCTAATACCTGGGAATCATCTAGTAGTCATGTATTAGTCCAAATACACTAGCACGGTGTCATTGTTACCAAAATAATGGATAAGGGTAAAATACCCTTACAAGCTGGCGCGGGGTTCCCAGCCCCCAATTAATCAACCTTCGTTCATAATTCTCTTCACATGTTTTGCTCTGATTCATCAGTAAGCAACTTAATTTTGCAAATAGACACTCCTTCATGGTATGTGAATGTTGGAAGGCACCCGAGGATTCGGTTAGCCATGGCTTGTGTAAGCAAAAGGTTGGGAGGAGTTTCAACCATAAATAAAACTAAAATACATGTGTAAACAAAAGAGAAGAGGGATGATCTACCTTGCTGGTAGAGATAACGTCCTTCATGTGAGCCGCTCTTTGAAGGTTTGTCTGGCAAGGGGGTTAGAGTGCCCACTACCATTCGTTGACAACAACAAACACCTCTCAAAATTTTACTTTTATGCTCTCTTTATGTTTTCAAAACCAAAGCTCTAGCACAAATATAGCAACCAATGCTTCCCTCTGCGAAGGGCCATTCTTTTACCTTTTATGTTGAGTCAGTTCACCTATCTCTCTCCACCTCAAGAAGCAAACACTTGTGTGAACTGTGCATTGATTCCTACATACTTGCATATTGCACTTGTTATATCGCTTTGCATTGACAAACTATCATTGAGATATACATGTTACAAGTTGAAAGCAACCGCTGAAACTTAATCTTCCATTGTGTTGCTTCGATGCCTTTACTATGAATTTATTGCTTTCTGAGTTAACTCTTATGCAAGACTTATTGATGCTTGCCTTGAAAGTACTATTCATGAAAAGTCTTTGCTTTATGATTCATTTGTTTACTCATGTCATTTACCATTGTTTTGATCGCTGCATTCATTACATATGCTTACAATAGTATGATCAAGGTTATGATGGCATGTCACTCCAGAAATTATCTTTGTTATCGTTTACCCGCTCGGGACGAGCAGAAACTAAGCTTGGGGATGCTGATACGTCTCCGACGTATCGATAATTTCTTATGTTCCATGCCACATTATTGATGATATCTACATGTTTTATGCATACTTTATGTCATATTTATGCGTTTTCCGGAACTAACCTATTGACGAGATGCCGCAGGGACAGTTGCAGTTTTCTGCTGTTTTTGGTTTCAGAAATCCTAGTAAGGAAATATTCTCGGAATCGGACAAAATCAACGCCTAGCATCTTAGGATCACGCGAAGCTTCCAGAACACCCGAGAGAGGCCAGAGGGGGGCCACTGGGCCCCCAGATGATAGGCCGGCGCGGCCCTAGGGGGGGCGCGCCCCCCTAGTGTGTCGTCGCCTCGTCGACCCTCCGACTCCGCCTCTTCGCCTATATAAAGGTCCCTGACCTAAAAACCTCGACACGTTCGACGAAACCGAGAGAAAACCTTCCGGAGCCGCCGCCATCGCGAAGCCAAGATCCGGGGACAGGAGTCTCTGTTCCGGCACGCCGCCGGGACGGGGAAGTTCCCCCGGAAGGCTCCTCCATCGACACCACCGCCATCTCCATCAACGCTGCTGTCTCCCATGAGGAGGGAGTAGTTCTCCATCGAGGCTAAGGGGTTGTACCGGTAGCTATGTGGTTCATCTCTCTCCTATGTACTTCAATACAATAATCTCATGAGCTGCCTTACATGATTGAGATTCATATGATGATGCTTGTAATCTAGATGTCATTATGCTAGTCAAGTGGGTTTTACTTATGTGATCTCCGGAGACTCCTTGTCCCACGTGTGTAAAGGTGACAGTGTGTGCACCGTGTGGGTCTCTTAGGCTATATTTCACGGAATACTTATTCACTCGTTATGAATGGCATAGTGAAGTGCTTATTTATATCCCTTTATGATTGAAATGTGTTTTGTATCACAATTTATCTGTGTGCTACTCTAGTGATGTTATTAAAGTAGTTTATTCCTCCCGCACGGTGTAATGGTGACGAGTGTGTGCATCGTGTAGTACTTGGTGTAGGCTATGATTGTGATCTCTTGTAGATTATGAAGTTAACTATTGCTATGATGGTATTGATGTGATCTATGCCTCCTTTCGTAGCGTGAAGGTGACACAGTGTGCATGCTATGTTAGTACTTGGTTTGGTTATGTTGATCTGTTGTGCACTCTAAGGTTATTTAAATATGAACATTGAATATTGTGGAGCTTGTTAACTCCGGCATTGAGGGTTCGTGTAATCCTACACAGTTAGTGGTGTTCATCATCCAACAAGAGAGTGTAGAGTCTAGCATCTATCTATTTATTCTGTTATGTGATCAAAGTTGAGAGTGTCCACTAGTGAAAGTATGATCCCTAGGCCTTGTTCCTAAATATCGCTATCGTCTGCTTGTTTATCGTTTTATCGCATCTGTACTTCCTGCAATTTTACCACCATCAACCACACGCCGGCGAAGCACTTTTCCGGCGCCGTTACTACCGCTCATATTCATTCATACCACCTGTATTTCACTATCTCTTCGCCGAACTAGTGCACCTATTAGGTGTGTTGGGGACACAAGAGACTTCTTGCTTTGTGGTTGCGGTGGTTGCATGAGAGGGATATCTTTGACCTCTTCCTTCCCGAGTTCGATAAACCTTGGGTGATCCACTTAAGGGAAACTTGCTGCTGTTCTACAAACCTCTGCTCTTGGAGGCCCAACACTGTCTACAAGAATAGAAGCACCCGTAGACATCAGTACACAGCTAGGTTTATTCCAAAGATAGAAAGTCTACAGACTATAAATATGTACCTGATGGCGTGTATTTCACACGTTCGTTGGGGAACCCCAAGAGGAAGGTATGATGCGCACAGCAGCAAGTTTTCCCTCAGAAAGAAACCAAGGTTTATCGAACCAGGAGGAGCCAAGAAGCACGTTGAAGGTTGATGGCGGCGGGATGTAGTGCGGCGCAACACCGGGGATTCTGGCGCCAACGTGGAACCCGCACAACACAACCAAAGTACTTTGCCCCAACGAAACAAGTGAGGTTGTCAATCTCACCGGCTTGCTGTAACAAAGGATTAACCGTATTGTGTGGAAGATGATTGTTTGCAGAGAAAACGAGTAAAAACAAGTATTGCAGCAGATTTGTATTTCAAGTATTAAAAGAATGGACCGGGGTCCACAGCTCACTAGAGGTGTCTCTCCCATAAGATAAAAGCATGTTGGGTGAACAAATTACAGTCGGGCAATTGACAAATAGAGAGAGCATAACAATGCACATACATGTCATGATAAGTATAGTGAGATTTAATTGGGCATTACGACAAAGTACATAGACCGCCATCCAACTCGCATCTATGCCTAAAAAGTCCACCTTCAGGTTATCGTCCGAACCCCTTCCAGTATTAAGTTGCTAAGCAAATGCACAATTGCATTAAGTATGGTGCGTAATGTAATCAATAACTACATCCTCGGACATAGCATCAATGTTTTATCCCTAGTGGCAACAGACAAAGACAACCTTAGAACTTTCTCGTCATCGTCCCAGTGTCAATGCAGGCATGAACCCACTATCGAGCATAAATACTCCCTCCTGGAGTTAAGAGCAAAAATTTGGCCAGAGCCTCTACTAATAACGGAGAGCATGCAAGATCATAAACAACACATATGCAATAACTTGATAATTAACATAACATGGTATTCTCTATCCATCGGATCCCGACAAACACAACATAGAGTATTACGGATAGATGATCTTGATCATGTTAGGCAGCTCACAAGATCCAACAATGAAGCACAATGAGGAGAAGACAACCATCTAGCTACTGCTATGGACCCATAGTCCAGGGGTGAACTACTCACTCATCACTCCGGAGGCGACCATGGCGGTGTAGAGTCCTCCGGGAGATGAATCCCCTCTCTGGCAGGTGCCGGAGGAGATCTCCGTAATCCCCCGAGATGGGATTGGCGGCGGCGGCGTCTCCGGAAGGTTTTCCGTATCGTGGTTTTTCGCATCAGGGGTTTCGCGACGGAGGCTTTAAGTAGGCGGAAGGGCAGAGTCGGAGGGCTGACGAGGGGCCCACACCACAGGGCGGCGCGGGCCCCTCCTTGGCCACGCCGCCTTGTGGTGTCGCCACCTCGTGGCCCCACTTCGTATGCTCTTCGGTCTTCTGGAAGGTTCGTGGCAAAATAGGCCCCTGGGTCTTGATTTCGTCCAATTCCGAGAATATTTTGTTACTAGGATTTCTGAAACCAAAAACAGCAGAAAACAAAGCAATCGGCACTTCAGCATCTTGTTAATAGGTTAGTTCCAGAAAATGCACGAATATGACATAAAGTGTGCATAAAACATGTAGGTATCATCAATAATATGGCATAGAACATAAGAAGTTATCGATACGTCGGAGACGTATCAGTACCTAGGGTTATTGAGAAAGGAGGACGATCACGTTCACAACAAACCAATCTAGGTGCATCGCCACCCCTTGTTTCGAGGGTTTCTTCCGTGTAAGCGTCATGCTGCCTAGATCGCATCTTGCGATCTAGGCAGTATCAGTTTATTCGTTGTTTGGTATTGCTCGCATCGAAGCCTTGTTGATGGCGAGCAGTACTGTTTATCGTAGATGTTTTGGGGCTGACGTCGATACTTTTCTGATATGCTTGCTTAGCTACGCTGCCCCTCAATATCTAGCTGCCTTTGCACCTATCTTGGGTGTAAGGGCAGCGTCTTGCTTAGTCTTTACTTAGTAGATCTGATCTATTATGGTTGTTCCTTGTTCTCCAAGGATTAGTTTGATATCCGCATGGTTAGGCCTTGCAAACGGGTTGAACGATCCAGTAGTGCGTAAGGTATGGTTTGCTAATCCTAGAGAGATTGTTCCGGGAATCGACTTTGTGTTGGTTTTTAGGCCTCTTTTAGGACTAGTTTTCTATTATCTTTCGTATCTGCCAGGCTCAACTACGCATAGGATGTTCCGGTTAAGCGGTGAAAACCCTAGACTATCGTAGATTGATTTAACTTGGTATTGATAAAGTAGGATCCCCATGTTATCGTAAATCCAACGTGAACCATGGGTTAATCGGCTCTTTGAGCCGATTCACAGGGTAACCTGAGAGCCGATCGGGCTCGTATTTAATGTTTACGTGTCTGCCATGCAGGAAACTAATCGAAGCGATCCATCACCTTCTTGACCAGGTATAGATCAGGTGGCACGCCCTCGCATTAGCCAGGACATGTGCCGGAGCATTGCGGGCCGTCACCCGAGGGACCAGGGCCTACCAGCAGTCCTGGGAGCCTCCCGGCTCTCCGTGTTGCCCGTCGCTGCTCGCCGGTGGGTTTTGGTAGGCAACACATACTCAAAGTGACATGAGCAAGTGATGAACTTGCCTTTTTTGACTGCAAGATTATGCAGACAAGGTCTTTGATATGCAATAACTCCAAATTCTGAAATGGCATCATCGTCCGGTAAGGACGATGTTTAAAAGGTTGGCAAGGATGCAATAATGCAAGTATGAGATGCAATGCTCTAAGCGTGACCTAAGCCCGATGATTTAGGTTTAGTGAGTTGGTATGATTAGTTTAGGGTGTGTTGCACTTTTAGAGTGATTCACAAACAAGGTTCTTATCAAGAATTGGTTACTTGGTATCATAAACAGGTGCTGCAATATAACAATAACATTAATAGCACACAACAATAAGATTTGGTATAATCCTAACATGTAATGAATAGTGGTTGGTTTTAGTACTATATGGCCTGGTTAATGGTTACTTGTTATATTCTTCAAAAGAATAACTTTTGAAGAACATGTTCTTTAATAAAGAACAAGTATGACAATTGGGTTTCCGGGGTTCTATGGTTTCCTATGGTTTCAATTGGTTTCTGGAGTAAGTATTAGATGGATTCCAGCAATGTTGGATTTATCAACACCTAGGGCTTGTAAGGTTGAGTTAAGCCTAGGCATCCTAAAAAATTATTTGTACATGGTTGCTATCAAGGTTGGTTCATCTTGCTGGTGATAGCTAGTTATTGGCTCTAGGTCCTATTAGGCAGGGTTGATGGCTACTCCTTATTTTCTTCAAAGGAATAACTTTTGAAGAACATACTTCTTAAGTAATAAGAAGTATTCAATTAAGGCTTAGGTTGTCTAGGTTTTGCTATTGGATCCACTAAGTAAGAAATAGTTAGTTCCTAATTAGGATGGTTCATAAATACCTAACACTAGTAGGTTTTAGTGAAGTATGGTTAGGTAATGCAAAATACCAATCAGGGTTATTATTAGGGTTGGTCAAATTGGTTTGATTCTAAACATGGATCAATAAAGATGATGGCTTTGGTAAAAGTAACTAATGTTGGTCTTATTTGATCATCTAGTTTTATTTGGATGAGAGCATAAAGTATCAATTAATTAGTGATAGGTTTCTTATATTCTATATGAATATGAACAAGCATTGAGTTGTTTATGAAAATAAAGTATCATGATCACATGTCTAACCTAGGGTTTAGGTTAGAAACAAATTGGGATTTACATGAAATAATAGGACTAGGGTTTTAGTTCATAATTGAATTAGGTTTTTAGGGTATCACATACAATTAGGAAATTATAATGTTATTTATAATGGAACTAGGGTTTCATAATTACTAATTAGTTCTTAGGTTAATAACTCCATTATAAGGTTGAAGTTATTAATCACTTTGAAATAAAAATAATATTGGATTTAGCATTTTATTATTTTTAAGGAATTTAATAATTAAGGTAGTTATTATTTAGGGTTTAAATCCCTCTAATAAGGATTTAACAAAATAACAAATAAAGAAAATTAGTTTTAATGTTATCTTTATTTATTTACTGGTTTTTATTTAATTTGGAAAATTTCTTAATTATTGAATTTTAATTGAATTTAGAATTAGAATTAAAGGCTTAAATAATAAGTATTAAATAATTAAATTTTTATTAAAAATAAAAATGTCAAATTATATTTTTATTGGATAGATTTTATTTTTATGAACATTTTGATATCTCATTTGTATTTTTCTGAGCTAAAATGAATTTTATATATTCTTGCAAAGTGTCAGATATTTTTTGGTATCTTAAACAAATAGGAAATGCTAACTGTACCGAGCTAAACCTAACCGCACACACTGACTAGTGGGACCAACGCCACGTTGACCGCCACGCAAGCAGAGACAAGTCAAAGTCTCTACGGAGATCCACTGGCCACGTTGGCATCGTCGGAGTAACTCCGGTGATCACCGTTGACGACGATTTCGAGTACCAGAGGAGGTGCAAAGTTGTTTTTCCGAACCCCCACTACTCGCCGAGTCAGATGGTAACAACGCTACCATGTTTTGGTCGCCGGAACTACTCCGACGAAACCCTCTGCGGCGGCCATCTCCGGCGAGCTAATAGGTGCTGGAGATGCGCGAGAGCAACCTGGAGTCGATGGAGGGCTTGGCGAGCCTTGGGGTGGTCAGACGCG
The DNA here is from genome assembly GCF_022539505.1 of Lolium rigidum. Classification (NCBI taxonomy): domain Eukaryota; kingdom Viridiplantae; phylum Streptophyta; class Magnoliopsida; order Poales; family Poaceae; genus Lolium; species Lolium rigidum. The sequence goes on along the minus strand of NC_061513.1, from coordinate 325,453,206 downwards.
AGCACGGCGTCACGGATTCCGGTGAACCACCATGGAAGGGAATGCCAAAATTCGCTCGATTGGTAAGGCCTCTTCTCGATCCCTTCTACCAGAACGATCAGCAAACTCTGGCGCTTCTTGTGAGCTATGATATGTCTCCGACGTATCGATAATTTGTTATGTTCCATGCTACTTTTATGATGATACTCACATGTTTTATACACATTATATGTCATATTTATGCGTTTTCCGGAACTAACCTATTGACGAGATGCCGAAGGGCCGATTCTTGTTCTCGCTGTTTTTGGTTCCAGAAATCCTAGTAAGGAAATATTCTCGGAATCGGACGAAATCAACGCCCAGAGTCTTAGAATTGGATGAAGCTTCCAGAACACCCGAGAGCCGCCAGAGGGGGGCCACAGGCCCACCAGATGGTAGGCCGGCGCGGCTAGGGTGTGGGCCGCGCCCCCCTGTTGTGTCGTCGCCTCGTCCGCCCTCCGACTCCGCCTCTTCGCCTATTTAAAGGTCCCTGACCTAAAACCTCGATAGGAAAAAGCCACGGTACGAGAAACCTTCCAGAGCCGCCGCCATCGCGAAGCCAAGATCTGGGGGACAGGAGTCTCTGTTCCGGCACGCCGCCGGGACGGGGAAGTTCCCCCGGAAGGCTCCTCCATCGACACCACCACCATCTTCATCACCGCTGCTGTCTCCCATGAGGAGGGAGTAGTTCTCCATCGCGGCTCGGGGATGTACCGGTAGCTATGTGGTTAATCTCTCTCCTATGTACTTCAATACAATAATCTCATGAGCTACCTTACATGATTGAGATTCATATGATGATGCTTGTAATCTAGATGTCATTATGCTAGTCAAGTGGGTTTTACTTATTTGATCTCCGGAGACTCCTTGTCCCACGTGTGTAAAGGTGACAGTGTGTGCACCGTGTGGGTCTCTTAGGCTATATTTCACAGAATACTTATTGACTGTTATGAATGGCATAGTGAAGTGCTTATTTATATCCCTTTATGATTGCAATGTGTTTTGTATCACAATTTATCTCGTGTGCTACTCTAGTGATGTTATTAAAGTAGTTTATTCCTCCCGCACGGTGTAATGGTGACAAGTGTGTGCATCGTGTAGTACTTGGCGTAGGCTATGATTGTGATCTCTTGTAGATTATGAAGTTAACTATTGCTATGATGGTATTGATGTGATCTATGCCTCCTTTCGTAGCGTGAAGGTGACGAGTGTGCATGCTATGTTAGTACTTGGTTTGGTTATGTTGATCCGTCGTGCACTCTAAGGTTATTTAAACATGAACATCGAATATTGTGGAGCTTGTTAACTCCGGCATTAAGGGTTCGTGTAATCCTACACAGTTAGTGGTGTTCATCATCCAACAAGAGAGTGTAGAGTCTAGCATCTATCTATTTATTCTGTTATGTGATCAATGTTGAGAGTGTCCACTAGTGAAAGTATGATCCCTAGGCCTTGTTCCTAAATACTGCTACCGCTGCTTGTTTACTGTTTTACTGCATCCGTACTTCCTGCAATATTACCACCATCAACCACACGCCAGCAAGCACTTTTCTGGCGCCGTTACTATTGCTCATATATATTCATACCACCTGTCACTATCTCTTCGCCGAACTAACAAGAGACTTCTTGCTTTGTGGTTGCAGGGTTGCATGAGAGGGATATCTTTGACCTCTTCCTCCCTGAGTTCGATAAACCTTGGGTGATCCACTTAAGGGAAACTTGTTGCTGTTCTACAAACCTCTGCTCTTGGAGGCCCAACACTGTCTACAAGAATAGAAGCACCCGTAGACATCAAGCACTTTTCTGGCGCCGTTGCCGGGGAGGAAAGGTAAAAGGAACTCGTACTCCGGTCCCAGGTAAAGTACTTTTCTGGCGCCGTTGTGTGTGTGCTCGAAGCTATTTCCTTTAGATCCTGCAATTGCATCTTTTTGTTTCTTGTTTACACTAGTTTGGCATAATGGACAACAATGAGCTTCTTATTCTATTTCCTGATTTAAGACATGGATGGTTTGATGCGAAAATTAAAAAACCCATGGAACATATTAGTATGAACACTTTGAATACCATTGTTGCTAATGATATAGAAAGTTCTAAGCTTGGGGAAGCTGGTTCCGATGAGCATGATCTTTTTAGTCCCCCAAGCATTGAGGAGAAAATTTACTTTGATGATACTTTGCCTCCTATTTATGATGATTATAATGATAGTAGTCTTTTAGTACCGCCTATTATGGAGGATAAATTTGATTATGATTACAATATGCCTCCTATATTTGATGATGAGAATAATAATGATAGCTACTTTGTTGAATTTGCTCCCACTATTACCAATAAAATTGACTATGCTTATGTGGAGGATAATGATACTTTTATGCATGTGAATAAAGATGTTTTATGTGATATTTATATTGTTGAGTTTGCTCATGATGCTATCTGGATATTATTATGAGAGAGGAAAATATGGTTGTAGAAATTTTCATGTTACTAAAACACCTCTCTATATGCTGAAATTTTTGAAGTTACACTTGTTTTATCTTTCTATGCTTGTTGCATCATGCTTCATGAATTTGTTTATTTACAAGATTCCTTTTCATAGGAAGCATGTTAGGCTTAAATTTGTTTTGAATTTGCTTCTTGATGCTCTCGTTTGCTTCAACTACTATTTCTTGCGAGTGCATCATTAAAACTGCTGAGCCCATCTTAATGGCTATAAAGAAAGAACTTCCTGGGAGATAACCCATGTGTTTATTTTACTACAGTAATTTTGTTTTTTATTTTGAGTCTTGGAAGTTGTTACTACTGTAGCAACCTCTCCTTATCTTAGTTTTATTGCATTGTTGTGCCAAGTAAAGTCTTTGATAGTAACGTTCATACTAGATTTGGATTACTCGCGTGAAACAGATTTCTTGCCGTCACGAATCTGGGCCTAATTCTCTGCAGGTAACTCAGAAAATTATGCCAATTTACGTGAGTGATCCTCGGATATGTACGCAACTTTCATTCAATTTGAGCATTTTCATTTGAGCAAGTCTGGTGCCTCAATAAAATTCGTCTTTACTGATCTGTTCTGTTTTGACAGATTCTGCCTTTTATTTCACATTGCTTCTTTTGCTATGTTGGATGGATTTCTTTGTTCCATTAACTTCCAAGTAGCTTTGAGCAATGTCCGAAGTGTTAAGAATGATTGTGTCACCTCTGAACATGTGATTTTTTGATTATGCACTAACCCTCTAATGAGTTTGCTTTGAGTTTGGTGTGGAGGAAGTTTTCAAGGGTCAAGAGAGGAGGATGATATACTATGATCAAGAAGAGTGAAAGCTCTAAGCTTGGGGATGCCCTGGTGGTTCACCCCTGCATATTTCAAGAAGACTCAAGCGTCTAAGCTTGGGGATTCTCAAGGCATCCCCTTCTTCATCGACAACTTATCAGGTTTCTTCTCTTGAAACTATATTTTTATTCGGTCACATCTTATGTACTTTACTTGGAGCGTCTGTTTGTTTTTGTTTTTGTTTGAATAAAATATGATCCATCATGCTTGTGTGGGAGAGAGACACGCTCCGCTGGTTCATATGAACACATGTGTTCTTAGCTCATAATGTTCATGGCGAAGATTGAAATGCTTCGTTAATTGTTATATGGTTGGAAACGGGAAATGCTACATGTGGTAATTGATAAAATGTCTTGGATAATTTGATACTTGGCAATTGTTGTGCTCATGTTTAAGCTCTTGCATCATATACTTTGCACCCATTAATGAAGAAATACATAGAGCTTTCTAAAATTTGGTTTGCATAATTGGTCTCTCTAAGGTCTAGATAATTTCTAGTATTGGTTTGAACAACAAGGAAGACGGTGTAGAGTCTTATAATGTTCATCCTTGTGTTTGTTCTAAACAACCTTGCTATCCTAAACCTTGTATCGAGAGGGAATACTTCTCATGCATCCAAAATCCTTGAGCCAACCACTATGCCATTTGTGTCCACCATACCTACCTACTACATGGTATTTCTCCGCCATTCCAAAGTAAATTGCTTGAGTGATACCTTTAAATTTCTATCCTCTACCTTTGCAATATATAGCTCATGGGACAAATAGCCTAAAAACTATTGTGGTATTGAATATGTACTTATGCACTTTATCTCTTATTAAGTTGCTTGTTGTGCGATAACCATGTTCCTGGGGACGCCATCAACTACTCTTTGTTGAATATCATGTGAGTTGCTATGCATGTCCGTCTTGTCTGAAGTAAGGGAGATTTACCACTCATTTAATGGTTCGAGCATGCATAATGTTAGAGAAGAACATTGGGCCGCTAACTAAAGCCATGAATCATGGTGGAATTTTCAGTTTTGGACAAATATCCTCAATCTCATATGAGAACATTAATTGTTGCTAATTGCTTATGCATTAAAGAGGAGTCCATTATCTGTTGTCTATGTTGTCCCGATATGGATGTCTAAGTTGAGAATAATCAAAAGCGATAAATCCAATGCGAGCTTTCTCCTTAGAGCTTTGTACAGGCGGCATAGAGGTACCCCTTTGTGACACTTGGTTAAAACATGTGTATTGCGATGACAATCCCGGTAATCCAAGCTAATTAGGACAAGGTGCGGGCACTATTAGTATACTATGCATGAGGCTTGCAACTTGTAAGATATAATTTACATGATACATATTCTTTATTACTACCGTTGACAAAATTGTTTCTTGCTTTCAAAACCAAAGCTCTAGCACAAATATAGCAATCAATGCTTCCCTCTGCGAAGGGCCATTCTTTTACCTTTTATGTTGAGTCAGTTTACCTATTTCTCTCCACCTCAAGAAGCAAACACTTGTGTGAACTGTGCATTGATTCCTACATACTTGCATATTGCACTCGTTATATTACTTTACATTGACAATATCCATGAGATATACATGTTATAAGTTGAAAGCAACCGCTGAAACCTAATCTTCCTTTGTGTTGCTTCAATACCTTTACTATGAATTTATTGCTTTATGAGTTAACTCTTATGCAAGACTTATTGATGCTTGTCTTGAAAGTACTATCCATGAAAAGTCTTTGCTTTATGATTCATTTGTTTACTCATGTCATTACCATTGTTTTGATCGCTGCATTCATTACATATGCTTACAATAGTATGATCAAGGTTATGATGGCATGTCACTCCAGAAATTATCTTTGTTATCGTTTACCTGCTCGGGACGAGCAGAAACTAAGCTTGGGGATGCTGATACGTCTCCGACGTATCGATAATTTCTTATGTTCCATGCTACTTTTATGATGATACTCACATGTTTTATACACATTATATGTCATATTTATGCGTTTTCCGGAACTAACCTATTGACGAGATGCCGAAGGGCCAGTTGCTGTTTTTGGTTCCAAAAATCCTAGTAAGGAAATATTCTCGGAATCGGATGAAATCAACGCCCAGAGTCTTAGAATTGGACGAAGCTTCCAGAACACCCGAGAGCCGCCAGAGGGGGGCCACAGGCCCACCAGATGGTAGGCCGGCGCGGCCAGGGTGTGGGCCGCGCCCCCCTATTGTGTCATCGCCTCGTCAGCCCTCCGACTCCGCCTCTTCGCCTATTTAAAGGTCCCTGACCTAAAACCTCGATAGGAAAAAGCCACGGTACGAGAAACCTTCCAGAGCCGCCGCCATCGCGAAGCCAAGATCTGGGGGACAGGAGTCTCCGTTCCGGCACGCCGCCGGACGGGGAAGTTCCCCGGAAGGCTCCTCCATCGACACCACCACCATCTTCATCACCGCCGTTGTCTCCCATGAGGAGGGAGTAGTTCTCCATCGAGGCTCGGGGCTGTACCGGTAGCTATGTGGTTAATCTCTCTCCTATGTACTTCAATACAATAATCTCATGAGCTGCCTTACATGATTGAGATTCATATGATGATGCTTGTAATTTAGATGTCATTATGCTAGTCAAGTGGGTTTTACTTATGTGATCTCCGGAGACTCCTTGTCCCACGTGTGTAAAGGTGACAAGTGTGTGCACCGTGTGGGTCTCTTAGGCTATATTTCATAGAATACTTATTCACCGTTATGAATGGCATAGTGAAGTGCTTATTTATATCCCTTTATGATTGCAATGTGTTTTGTATCACAATTTATCCGTGTGCTACTCTAGTGATGTTATTGAAGTAGTTTATTCCTCCCGCACGGTGTAATGGTGACGAGTGTGTGCATCGTGTAGTACTTGGCATAGGCTATGATTGTGATCTCTTGTAGATTATGAAGTTAACTATTGCTATGATGGTATTGATGTGATCTATGCCTCCTTTCGTAGCGTGAAGGTGACAAGTGTGCATGCTATGTTAGTACTTGGTTTGGTTATGTTGATCCGTCGTGCACTCTAAGGTTATTTAAACATGAACATCGAATATTGTGGAGCTTGTTAACTCCGGCATTGAGGGTTCGTGTAATCCTACACGCTAGTGGTGTTCATCATCCAACAAGAGAGTGTAGAGTCTAGCATCTATCTATTTATTCTGTTATGTGATCAATGTTGAGAGTGTCCACTAGTGAAAGTATGATCCCTAGGCCTTGTTCCTAAATATCGCTACCGCTGCTTGTTTCATTGTTTTACCGCATCCGTACTTCCCGCAATATTACCACCATCAACCACACGCCAGCCAAGCACTTTTCTCGGCGCCGTTACTACTCGCTCATATATATTCATACCACCCGTATTTCACTATCTCTTCGCCGAACTAGTGCACCTATTAGGTGTGTTGGGGACACAAGAGACTTCTTGCTTTGTGGTTGCAGTGGTTGCATGAGAGGGATATCTTTGACCTCTTCCTCCCTGAGTTCGATAAACCTTGGGTGATCCACTTAAGGGAAACTTGCTGTTGTTCTACAAACCTCTGCTCTTGGAGGCCCAACACTGTCTACAAGAATAGAAGCACCCGTAGACATCAAGCTACATATTGGTCCATGGGGTGACCTCTACCGATGGTATCATGGTCGACGCCGGCGGCGACTGTCTGATGGTGGCGGGAGATTGAGAGGGTTAGAGGACGATTTGGTTAGGGGTGAAGCATTAGGGTTCTCTGGAGAATCTCGGGAAGTATTTATAGGGTTTGGGGCGGTCGGCAACGGCGGCACGTCGTCGGAGACGGCCGGGATGCGGCGATGTCGACGAGCATGTCTCGGCACATATCTTGGCGCGTTTGAGATAGGCACGGACGCGGAGCAACTTGAATCGATCTTTGGGCATGATCTTGGCGTCCAGGTCATCCTTTTCGGCGTCAAGGACGTGGCCGGGGCGCTCCTCCACCGTGTCGTTCTCAGGGAAGAAGAAGAACATGTTTTTCTTCTTGTTTTTATACGAATCGTTACGTGGGTCAGGCTGGACTGACGTTGCTGGGCTTCTGTTGGGCTCTTTAGGGCTGTGCTGGTTTGGTTTGGTCTGGTAAGCCTCCTCTCTTTTATTTTATTTTATGTCTTGTATTTTCTATTTAAATCTAATTTGAATTTCCATTCTGTTTTGCAGGATTTTAAATGTGTGAATCCTTTTAGATTTTATAAAGATACTAGTATAACTTAATATGAGATCTTAGAAATATTTTATATGTGTGATGACACCCTTGTTTATTGAATGTTATTAGAGTTTGGAATTGGCATCTATATAGTTATAATTTCCAATATCAATTTATGGTGGTCCAACTATTTTTCAATAGGCCCTTCTAAGTACCTATTTTGATAGTTAAGTTTTTGTTACCTTGCAGGAAACAATTTACAAGGCATAGCTCATTATTTAGTTTCTTATTTAAGAATATGATCTCATGGCATTATTTCATGTGCTCATGGTTGTTATGGATTTGGATAATTGTTTAAGGCAATTTTAAAGTATTATTGTCACCTTCTAAACCCTTAGGTTAATATGGCTAAGGTGAATCTCATTCCTCTCATAAGACTTCTATTTATTTGGAAACGCTAGTTAGTTGCACCTACATAGGCATGGTTTGAAAGATAGATTAAGTTGCTATCTTGATTCATTTCAGGGTTGGTTAAATAATCCCCTTGCTCATATTTGAGCTTAAGCATGGTTTTAGGATTATACTTGTGATCCCCATGTGATACATAAATTAAAGTTGGGATAGGCATTGGTGCTAAATGTAAGTGGAACTCTTGTTGAATTATCTAGGGTTGCTCTTTCTCACCACTCATAGGATGGTTTCTTCAAGGATCACTTAGAGTTATATAGAGGCTTTACTACACAAAGGGTTGTTACCTTTTATTAGTTTATCTAATTAAGGTTTTGGCAATGGTTTTAGGGTTGCTAGTGATTCCCTTATGATTTTATGTGAGGGATTATACTTGCTTAACCCACTAAGGTTTAATTGGTAATTATATATCTCCAAGGTTTGATCATGGATTAAACATGATCAACTTGTTCTTAATATCTCTACCTCAAGTTCTTTGGGTTTATGATCATTACCCAATTTTATAATGATCAAGGTTTGGCTTCCTAAAGTATTTCTAATGGACTGGGGTTTTCACTTCCATGATCAACTATTGTCTTGATCAACTAGGGTTTAGTACTTCTATTTTACTTTATTGGATGGGACTACTATGGTGGCCTCAATAATTTATATCCCAGGAGAATGCCTGAGATATTACTTAGGGTTCTTTCCAGGGGATGATGATATAATCATTTGGGTATATGGATAGTTCTCTCCCTCAAATCCAAGTGTTGCCTCAACTAACTTGAGTGTAACACCATAGCTTGAGTTCTCTTATATAGGAATAGTTATTCTAGGGTTTATGGTGTACTCCTAATATCTCCTTAGGTATTTAGGCTAAAACTCCACTTGGCTATCTTGGTTGGATTAGTCTCCTCCTTACTTTATCAATTCCTGGATATAATCTTATTCAATGTGATATTAGGTTATCTCACCACTCCAAGGTGAAATGGTTTACAACCTAATACTTTAGTTCTAAGTTGGTACTTGATTCTTAAATAGGTAAATCTAGGATTAGTATGAATGGTCTCTCTCATTTGAGAAAGACTTTAATACCATCCTAAGGTTAGGCTCCATAGAGAATGATGTGATCATTAATATCTCTAATTATCATAGATGGTTTCTCTCTCTACGAAATGTCTTGAATAATATCCTAGGGTTCTTCCTAAAGATGATGACTTAAGCTCATGGATGTATATCCAAGGTTTAGCTCAAAGTTTGTCATTGCTTCTCTAATAAATAATATAGAACTCTCACCTCTCTAGGTTTGATGTATAACAATTTGGAATAGAGAAGAATATATATTTCTAGAGTTGATCTCCTTGTCATGTTTACAAGAATAAAATAGAATGAATACCATGAGGTTCATGGTAGGATCAAGGATTAGTTTAAGACATGGAAAATATAAGCCTAGAATAGTTTCTCCTTTTTATTGTTACTTAATTTGCAATTGAATAGATGTTCATATGTTGTGGCAAGGATTGCCATATTATGATCTTTTATAAGATCAAGCAATTGATCCTTGATTAATATGTTATTGTGTTAGTTTTAATTCCATTTGATTTAACCCCTTAGATCAAATCATCTCTACCCAAAACAAGGTTTTATCAAAGGTCACATTGAGATTTATAGCGCTTGACTTGATGAGCTACTTCAATTCCACCAAGGTCAAGTGAAACTTCGGTTCATCGTGATCTGTTTTACTTTAAAGCGCAAAAATTCCCCGGATTTTCTATGCATGAATGCAATGCACACATCTGCTTCCTCTATTTTTGTAACCCCAAATCCTGGGATATTACAGCAGTACCGCAGAACGGTACCAGTAGGGTAGCGGTACTACCGCTACTGGTACCGGTACTACCGCTTTGGCAGAAACTGATTTCTCCTCTTTTCCTCTCCAACCATGTCTCCCCGCGATACACACACAAAACCAGAAAACCTATCAGCTACGCTTCAGTCCTCCGATCATGACGTGTCCAGCGAGGCCACCGTGCACTTGAAAATCTATCAAAGACAATCTTTGTACACGGTGAGATTCATTCAAGTGTTGTTATCAAACACACAAAACATGGAGTATCGACTTTGCTCTTTCACCCGCGAGCCTCTCCGTCGTTCACTAGATTGATCTGTCGCCAGCAAACGCCGTTCGAGGGTGGTCTGCTCGTTCGACAGTCGCTCCCGATTCTTCTCCAAGATAGAACGATAGGCATTAAGGGTCCCAACCGAAGTTCCGGCGGGAAGTGGCGTGTTGTTGAATACAGCCACCCGGGCTGCTACCCATTCTTCCTCCGCGATGGTGTAATCGTTGTTATTGTTACTGGCACTGTTTTCAAAGTTGCGTCGTCTGCCAGAGCGGGGGGTGCGATCTCCATCTTCTCCTCCGTTCCCCGCGTTTGCCGTGTTGTTGGTGGCGTAGACTTGATGATGGGATGTCTTCCAGGTGGTCATCCTGACGGCGCTGTCGATACTTTACTCTCCCGACGAATATCTGGTGCTGCAGATGAATGGTGTGTCACTCGATCCCCATCCGTGCCTGGTGTCGCAGTTCAAGCAGTAGTACGAGGTCATATCCGATGACACAGAGTCGTTGGACCCGGTCGACATTGATGATATCGACCGAGGGGTCGATGGTGGAGACGAACTCATCGAGTCTGTTAAGCCGGCTGAAAGATCAATTGATGACGACATGATTGATCCCGCAGCCGACGGGGACGGTTTCCTTGCTGATCTGGTGACGAACGGTTCTAGCAGGCGAAGGACTCCTTCAGCGTTGACGTTGCAATGGACGCTTCCGAACGTCATGCCCAAGTTTCCTTGCAGACCCTAAAAAGTCGAACGAGATGAGTCGCTGTGCGGGATGAACTCGTAGGAGCCGAATCGAATCGGACTCCCCGAGCTTGGTGATGCCGACGGTGTCGATGAAGCTGCCGATGACATGGCCGGATCTGCCGATGACGGATCTTGTACCAACAAGTTTCCCATAGACGGCGCCAATTGTCGAGGGTACTCCTCGGCAATGCCCTCCGTTTGGGGCTTAGGATAGATGGAATCATGTAGGCTGACACGAGACATCGGTTATCAAACAAGCGGGGAAAGCGATTTACCCAGGTTCGGGGACCTCGATGAGTTAAAACCCTTACATCCTGCCTGTCTGATCTTGATTATGAAAATATCGGGTTACAATGGGGTGTCGAAGGTTTCGGCTATGATCTCGTCGAGAGGCTAAGTGATGTAGGGACCTAGCTCTAGACTTATGGTGGCTATGATTGCTAAGATTGCGTGTGTCCTTGGCAGACCCTCTCCTGGCCCTTATATTGGGAGCCAGGTCTCGAGAGATCTGTCCGGGTACGACTAGGTTACAAAGAGTTCTAGTTCTAAACTTTCCTTATATTCTTCGTCTCCTTGTTTTGCTCTTCAAGAATTCCTCTTCGGAACCGACGCAGTGGCCTACCTGGCTATCAAGTGTCTTCACTGGTTGGGCCGCAAGGGGTAGTGCGATAACAGTTACCCGAAGGGTAATGCCCACGTCACCAGCTGCAGGCGAGGTCTCTGTCAATGTCTCCGAGGATTTTTTGCAACATATTAATAATCTTTTTACTACACATTTTTTGCAGATTTGCTACAATTGCATAATATGTTTGCTCGGGGTCTCCACCCAGTTCTCCGGTGAGTTCCCGTTTGATATCTCCGAGGACAATGGCCAATTTTTCTACAATATCATAATTTTTTTCTATGAGCTCTCCGGCGAGTCTTCGGTGGTGTGTCCGACGAGCTCAGCGGTGGTGTGTCCGGCGAGCTCATCCGATTTCTTATATTTCGTGAGTGAACCGTTTTCTGCTGCTCTGAAGCAAAAGCAGATTTTTTTTTTTCAAAGACTAAAAAGGACACGTGTCAGCATGGTACCAGGAGGATGGGAAATCAGATCCCTCTGGGTACGCCCAGCAATGTCCTTTCATTAATGCAACTGGGCTCTTTAATCAAAAATAGAACGTGTGTGATCTGGCATGAAGGTCAACGGCCGAGATCGACAAGTCCATATACAGAGGCCGAGCAAGCTAACAGCTCATTCTCTTTCGCAACTACGATCCTCGATTCAGATCTCTTGCGATTCAGGTTCGTGCTCTTTCGATTCTCCTCGTTCCTTTCAGTACACCACTGCTGGCTTCCGAAACCTGCTTGGTAGATCTGTAAGTTCAGAGGCGTTCTGGAGTTGTTAGGTTCAGAATCCTCTTGTCTTCTCTACTCCTGAATCCGGATCGACATCAGGTACCATAGCTAGAAATTTGCTGAATTCATTTCGTACTAGAACAGCTTACTTATATTGGCTTTTCAGGCTACAATAGTTTCCAAATCACACTGAAGTCGCAAGTAATAAAGAGCATGAAAGCAAACAAATTGTTTCTGGAAAGCTGTTCTGTTTTTATCTTCCCCTGACATGGAGCTAAGCAGTTTATCTAGAAATGCTTAAATTATTCCACTTTTTGCCCCGTTTGCAATGCGTTTTTTTCCCCTGCAGGTTGCTGCATCAACTGAACTGTTTCTCATGGAACAGAAATTCATGCATGTAATCTAGCATAGTGCAGTTCTGTGCATCAAGTGATGCAGAGACCTCCCCTTTCGAATAAAAAAAAAAAGACGAATCTGGCAGTATTTAGTTTTGGTTTTCGTGCAAGTATCAGATTTTGTGCAAGTTTTATTTCTTCATTAGTAAAGGTCAACTAGGAGAAATGTAGTTAAATAGGCTAGAAATCTCTTTTCAACCATTAACGCATAATTTCTGGCAGGTACCTGTTTCCTATACATTTTCGTGCCAGAGAAAGGAATACGATGGCCGGCCTTAATGTGGCGCCAAGGCTTATGTCGCTGCACTTATTAGAAGAAATCACACAGGATTTCTCCAACGATCAGAAAGTTGGTTCTGGTTCATATGGAAGCGTTTACAAGGTTTGATTTCAAATGGCCAGCACTTCAGATAGTTTTATATGGTCCCCTCACAGTTGTGCATGGACGCTGATCTTTACAAGGCACAGTTAATTTGTTCTCTATTGCGGTTATTAGTTACTTTGTTGCATATTTGATGATGCCATGTTGTGCTATTTTCTTTCCCATCGCAAACAAACAACAATATATATAGGGATACTTCATATTCAAACATTACTGTGTACCCTTTTCTGGTTTATACATGTTTCCAAGGATATAGTTATTCCAAAGGAGAAACTTAAACCGTGGATTTCGAATATTGAACAGGGAGATCTTAAAAATGGGGAGACGATTGCCGTGAAACTGCTTCATTACATTCCAGGACTTGATGATAAGCAATTTGTGGAGGAGTATATCAACCTTGCAAGTCTCCAACACAAAAATGTTGTGAGGTTAGTCGGATATTGCAACGAAACTCGACGAGAAGTCCAACAGTTTGATGGGAGAATGGTGCTTGCTGAGATGACCAAGCGAGCACTTTGCTTTGAGTACATGCATAATGGAAGCCTTGACAAGTATCTGTATGGTATGGTACATGGTGCACTATATATATTAGATGGTAGTAAGTTATGCATAATTCTTAACACATATGTCAGCATGAAGTTGTTTTTTGTTGATGCAGATGAATTTAATGGACATGATTGGCGCACACGCTATGCAATAATTAAAGGAATTTGCCATGGTTTGAAATATCTTCACGAGGAACTGCAGTATCCAATGTACCATTTGGATTTAAAGCCGGCTAATGTATTGCTAGATAAAAACATGGTTCCAAAACTCGCGGATTTTGGCTTGTCACGCCTATTCGCAGGAGAACAAACACAAAGAACAGCAACTGATATAGGAACACGGTAAGATTTACTTCCACAAAACTAAATTTTAAGTACCGCGGAATTTTCTTGCACTAGGTGCGTGTTATTTGTATCATATTTGATGTATCATGCAGTGGGTATGTCCCGCCGGAATACATAGATGATGGTATTATCTCAAACAAGTTCGATGTATTCAGCTTGGGTGTTGTGATAATAAAGATAATAACCGGACCAACAGGTTATTACAGAAGTGATCAAATCCCTTCCCAAGAATTCATAGAACTTGTAAGAAAATTTTCTTTATTGAGATCAGCACTATAAATTTCACCCATAAAAACTGCATTCTTTTTGTATATACTATCATTTTTTGTGTAAAAAAACTGTAGGTCCATGCAAACTGGACGAAAAGGCTACAGGCAACATCAGTATATCTAGTGGATTCATATTCTCAACAAGTGAAGAGATGCCTCGAAGTAGCTTTAAGCTGCGTGGAACCTGATCGACGAGAAAGGCCGACTATAGGGCTAATCGTCTGTAAGCTCAATGAGACAGAGAGCATGATAGAGTCCCCTGATAAAGATATAGGGTCATCCATACATAAGGTCGGATCATCAATTTCACAATTTATTTATTCACTATTCTTATCTTTTTCTAGAAAATTCTTAATATTGAAGATATGCATGTGTCTGTGGTGACCACTCTTCATTTTACTATTACCCAACCTGAGCGTCATAGTATATAAACGACTTTTGGTAACATGTAGTGCATCGAGTTGTGTAGAAGTATGGATGGATAGTACGCATGCACAAAAAACATCAAGTGATGTATTTTAAAAATCCAAAATGGAACAAATAGACATTATCTGCCTATCCACCATATAATATAGGGAAGTGATGAGCTTCCCCCGGGATCAAACTCCCGATCTCGCAGGTGGAGAGGCCGCCATAGGTCCCTCTATCTAATCCTACTTTTGCTTCCATAAATTACTATTGTAGCAAAAAAAAAGTTTCGTACCGATAAATTTGTAGCAAAATAAATTCCCACATAAATCACCAAAATCCCACTTTTGCTTCCACAAAGTGCAAATGTAGCAAAATCAACTGCAGCAAAAAACGGTTCACCCACGAAAACAGCCAGACCTCGACGGAAATCTCGCCGGATCCCTAGTAGCAAAAATTGGTACTATTGTAGCAAAACTGACCTCTAAGGAGAAAAAATACTACTATCATAGTAAGACAGACTTCGCCGAAGAGTTTGTAGCAAAAAAATTGTACTACAGTAGCAATAAATAAATAAATAAATAAATAAATGTAGCAAAACTAATCGGGGTATGTACATATCCTCGCAGGTCGAAAGTAAATCGCAAAACACCGGCCCTGCCTGGTAGACATTAGGGGCACCGTTTGTAGCATGTCCGATAACGGTTGGCAGCAGCACTACCCACGAGCTGCAACATGCATCACCATCCTGCGCTGGTAGCATCGACGATGGCCACCTGTAGCATATCCGCTATATGCTGCTAGCATCGGTGATGGGTTGAATCTCGCTCCGACCAATGGTAGCACCGCCGTTGTCAGATGCACTACTAGAAAAATGGCTAGCCGTAGAAAACTACCAGTAGCGCCCCACTTTTCTATAGCAGTAGCGCACCGCTAAGTGGTGCACCACTGATGGTAGCACCACCAACAAAAGTGCCTTGGCTTCACAAAAATGTTGATGCCGATGAGGAATTCGTGATGGAGCTCACGCTTGAGAGAGCAAGGCAAGGTTCATCGGCTTAAAGGCGGTGATGCGTCGAAGAAGGTCGTCATCGACGCGGTCTTGAGATGCGGACCAGGCGGCGAGGTATCGCACAACTGAAAGGAAGACTAGCCGAGGGAGTAGCACTGGGCTGCTCTGGCAGTGCTCGAGCGTTCATGGGCAACGCGCCATGGAGGGGCGAGCGATGTGATGCACACGCAAGTGCGGCAATGCACTCAACGCGATCATGAACATGTCGGGAGTATGGCCGTTAGAAGTAAAATTCCAATTTCGTTGGAACTACATCAGGCACTAAAAGACAGAAATATCAAGTATTTTTCGGTAGAAGCTAGGCCGCAACAATTCGCATTTGAAAAACCCGGTGGCTTCACTTGGCGGCAGCCTCAAGGGGCGGCTAGGAGGGGTGGGGTGGGGAAGGGGGGAGGAGGAGGCAATGACTAGGGTTCTTGCCTAGTCACTCAAGAGGGGCGATCGAGAGAAGAGATGCCAACAAGGCATCCAGGAGATTAAGATTCATTAAAATCCCGCTAGGGTATTTAGTAATTTTTTCGACAAATTAAGGAGATATATCAATATAAAAACATACCAATTACATATGCCCTTTGAAACAACATAATGTCAAGAGCTAGTCAAGCTATCAAGGATGCACACAGACAAAAACAATAAAGGGGTAACGTCATCGCATTCAGAGCAACTATATGTTTGGAATGTTTTTAATTATTTTTTCTCGTATCCAAAAATTAATTGGAGAAAAAATAATTTATTAAATATATTACACTGGCGCTTTCGGCCAGAGCGCGGTAGGCTGTTCTAGCGCATATTGAAATTTTCTACCATATAAACTAGGGTTGGTGTAGTCATAGATGACAGGATTACCACTAGACTCATAGTTACATAATTCCATGAATCACATCGGTGCAGCCTAGTCGTAGTACATGCACATCCCACAAACAGCTTCTCTCGTGTGGCTCGTTAAAGTGCCAAAGATGCTGCTCCTCCAAGATATCCATGTGCGCAGTTGAGGCAAGACATGTGCATGGGTGGAGTGGTAATCCAAAATCAGCTCGGCCCACGCTCTCTTATATTGGCATTTTCGATGGGCTTCTACACTAGAGGCCTATTAGTTCCCTAAGCCTTTCAATTAGGCTTCCAACTCCTTGAGTGTGTCACCCTATAGTTGACACGCAAATAGACATGACACTTCTACTTGGCCAATAGTTGGTAGCGTCCTCTAGCATGATGATGCATTTTTATGGATCCGATCACTCAAGGAGACCCAAGATATATATCTCATGTAGAGAGGAAAATTTTCATCTTGATTGTCCATGCGTCAAGACATGTCAGCAAACTAGTTTTATATATATATAGGATAAATACTTCCTACCCCTGGGTGTAGTTACACCCATGTCTAATATACTACCATACGGAAGTATCTATGATACTTTATTGGTTTGAGTATGTTCGTATACTATATCTAAGATACTCCAAATAAAGTTTTGTGAAAAAAATGCAAGTGAACCCATAGTTTGCACTATATATCCGAAATACATGCATATGTATACGTATAAAATGAGTCTACGTAAAAAAATGTGCATACTGCCTGCAAAGTAGTATATATACTTCCAAAATAGTTTTATATACTTCATACTACATGTACATACTATCCGGTATGATAGATACTTTCTAGATTATGAGAAACACACGTGGGTGTAACTACACCCGGGTGTAGTATGAATATGTCATATATTACACTCACACGCGTTTCTCATAATCTAGAGAGTATCTATCTTACCGGAGAGTATGTACATGTAGTATGAAGTATATAAGACCATTTTGGTAGTATATATAATACTTTGTAGGCAGTATGTATATTTTTTTACGTAGACTCATTTTTTACGTATACATATGCATGTATTTCGGATATATAGTGTAAACTACATGCTCATTTATATTTTTTTCACCAAACTTGGTTTGGAGTATCTTAGATATAGTGTATGAACATACTCAAACCGATAAAGTATGATATATACTTCCGTATGGTAGTATATGAGACGTGGGTGTAGTTACACCCAGGAGTAGGAAGTATTTATCGGGATATTCACTTTGGCTCATAGGAGCATTTGCTCCCATTGTGTGAATCAACATTTCGAAGTGTCAAAAAATTCTAAACTAAAAAATTTCATGTACATCTACACATTTTATGTTCGTACACAAGTTTTCAAAAAAAATTATAAAAATTTGTGGCTCCAGTAAAAAAGACAAATTTTGATGCTATAACACGACTACGTACAGGACATTTTTTTGTCTTTTTTGTACACACCACATAAAATGTTGTTTCTCCATGAAAACTTGTGCACTAACATAGAATGTCACGATGTACAACAAAAAATTTATGTCAGAATTTTTTGACATTTTTAAAATTATTTTTTAATTATTTTGTATAATAGGAGCATTTGCTCCTATGAGCCAAAACGCCTCCTCCGTATTTATCCTAATATATATATATATATATATATATATATATATATATATATATATATATATATATATATAAACTCTATTTGACCCCAGGGTGTAGAAAAGTTATTTTGCACCCAACATAATTTTACGTCATTACATTCATAAAATTTTGTTTTGTTTACATATAATTACGTTCATATTCACTTACCACAAAAAAATCGACATAAAAAAGCATCATGTGAATAATTGTAGTGCAAAAAAATGACGAAAATACTTATTTTATGTCATATTTTTTTACGTCACATAAAAAAATTATTTTTGCAAGGTGTATTTTTTCTTATTTTCTACTCGACTAATGAAGTAAGAAAAAAATTACGTCACATAAAAATCATTTACGGTTGCAAAGATAGAGGGTGGGTGTAGAATAACTATTCTACTCCCTGGGGTCAAATAGCGCATCCCTATATATATAAACTCATATAGACAAAACTATATGTATGTGTGGTAACCGTGGTGACCACATCTCTCACCACACATTTGCTTTGAGTTTCCTTATGATCCATAGGATGGGTACCGAATCAGTGTGGCGGGTACCGAATAAGTTTGTAGTACCGGATGAGTGAATTGTGGTACTTAATGTTTATGTGGTCTTCCCAGCGACCGGTCATACCAAATCTCCGTCTTTACATAACTGGGGCACCATGGTGCCTGGGCACCATGAATTATAAAAGGAAACCTGCACAGCAAACTAGGAAGAGATTTGTCTTTGTTTCTGATAATTGGAAAGTGCATTCTCTCTCATGTTGATATTTGGAAAGTGATTTTCTCTCCTTTATATTTAACAACCCTTTTATAGTGCAGCACTGGATATCTTAAGTACATACGACAATGTCACGTCTAAAGACAAACATACACATTATGTAAAGAGATAACTATGAGCATTGTTGATGTTTCTCATGTTGGGTGAGTCCAACCCCGTGTGCGTAACATATGTCCACATCATTGATTTAACATCTCTATGTTCATGACTTCTAAACATAGTCTTCAACCAATCCATATGTGCTAGTCAAATATTCACCTGTGTCCTAACAATAACTTAGGCTAGGAACAACTTTTGAAAACCATACAAGTAAAGAGTTTCACAAACAATTCATGTAACCGCAAACCGTTGCAAGTTGTCGGCGGAGCTACCTGAGGTCGGCCATGGTGTTATGAGCGGCATGCGGCTGTGCTATGAGAGGCTGGCGAGGGTGCTACCGTAGGTTGTCAATGGTGCTATGAGCGGGCGGCGGCGATGCTACGAGAGGTCGGGGTGGTACTAGCAGAGGTCGTCGGTGGAGCTACAAGTGGCAAGCGGCGGTGCTACCATTGGGCTGAGCCGGGACCATTTTGGTACATACTTTTTTTTTGTTTTTCTACATATTTTTTTTTCTTTTGGGTTTTGCTCAATGCTACAATGATTTGTGTGTCTTTTAACACGCCATGTGGAAAAGTAAGCTCGAAAGATGTTACAATGTCAAAACAAATTGCTATTAGGTTTCCAGCGAAGTTTCCGAGAAGGTGTCACCGAACTTTTGTGTGTGGACGGTTTTTTCTGTTTCGGTGTTGTTGAACAGTTTTCCCTCGGTGAAGCAAAATCGGGCCTTTTTTTGTTTGTTTCAATGAAGTACGAGATTGAGTAGTGTTTCGGAAGCATGTCAGCTCGAGGAGGTTGGGTCTCCGAGGGAGTTATCCCCTAGGGACGCCTTGTCCATATATTTTTTCATGTGCCTGTGGGTAAGTAAAGGTGCAGTTGGTTATTTTACTTTTTGAGGGCAAAGCACTGCGGTTGGTTACTTCTTAGAGCATGTTGAATAGTATAGTCAACACATCATTATATGACATCGTTATGTCATCTATAGCCTTATAGCTAATATTACTACGTAGAATAGCTAGGTAGAAAGATATACTGCTTTATTAGTAAATGATTTATTTTTTATTCTCATAAATTTTCTAGGAGCACGTGCTATAGCTGGCTTTTGTACAAGAAGCTATTTACATCCTCTCATCCAACTAAATATAAATATAACATTTAAATTCTTACACTCTACAGAATATGAGTAGTTTATCTTAGTGTACTTACTATGCATATTGTACTTATAAATATAATATTTAAATTCTTACACTCTACAAACTACTGAGGTCAGGTGCAACATATATAAGAAAATTTACTGAATATGAGTAGTTTATCTTAGTGTACTTACTATGCATATTGTACTTATAAATATAATATTTAAATTCTTACACTCTACAAACTACTGAGGTCAGGTGCAACATATATAAGAAAATTTACTTAGTTAAACACTAAATTACTACTGAAGTTACTTACATTTTCATACATTTACATAGTAGTCTATCTTATTGTACTCTTGCTTACAGATCTGCCGTTGTATTTCAACCGCGGACGAAAAATTGATGGACAACCCGCTAAAAGAATTAAGATCCCGCCCACTAGTTTTTGCTGACAACCGAGGTAGGCTGCACGAGACAATAATCTCGAACATTTGCCAGGCAGGAGGCAGTCCGTCAACCTTCGAGGTCAGTTGGTATTTTAGGCACTTGAACTTGACTCACTATCACTTAAATGGAGGATACTGTTTGATATTTCTTCCTTTTTTTGCACGCTTATTATCTTAGGGGCCTATCCGACCAAATATTAAGGTAACGTATATTCTTTTCAATTTACCTACTCCGTAGTTTATTTTGCTTTTTCTCGCGACCAATTTTGATAACCATATCAGTGCAGATCATAGACTGCACGGAAGATTTCGGGCCAGTGTATACAGTAGATGTTCACCCCACGGAGCCTTGGTATGTCTCATGCTTCTAGTATCTACCTATATAAAACCCAAACGATTTTGCTGCGCTAGAGCTCTTGCAACTGTTCTTGCGTGGGTAAATAGTGCCCATTCATGAACAGTGCTATGGGTTCATTTTTTCATTACTTGTTTCTATTAATTTATGTTATAATTATTTACCTATTTTCTTTTAAAAATTAACAGTAATTTATAAGTAGAAATCCTTAGTTTTGGAAAAAAAAAGGTGACCGTAATATTAGTGGATATCTTCAACTTCGGCAGCAATTTCTGGTGCCACCTACTGTTAATTGATAGTAGCTTTTTGAGAGTCGTTAAGCATCTAGTTTTTTTCAAAAATAATAATCGGTACAAATCTTCAGCATTAACAGTAGTTTACCGATGTTACCTATCCGACAATAATTTTCCAAGGGGCGTTACTTATTTAGTATCAATGAGAACATGTAATTCTTTGTCTGCAAGGAGCGTCTTGATCATCTCCATCATCGCTTGCAAGGAAGCCTCTCGCTTGGCCTCCACCTTAGAAGCTCGTCCACCCCCTCGGCCTCTTGAGCGCTGAATTTGGGACCTCACCATCAACATCGATGACATTGGACTCGCCGGCGTAGTTGGCATCATACAATGCATATAGCTCATGCCAATTGGCACAATCCTTGCAACAGTGGAGCAAGTTGAAGTTGTTTTGCTCGTTGGCAGTCTTGAACTGGCCCAAAGCTAGACTGGGTCATCAAGTCCGCAACGTCAAGGCCACTCACCTTACGCTTCTTCATCATGTCATAGGCAGCGTTGAACTTGGTGGTTTGCTCTTGGATCCACGCCAAACTTTGATGGCTCACAAAAAAGGGTATTGCCCAAATGCTTCTGCTCGCGGAAATAGTTGTAGATCTTCTTCCAAATGTGCCGCTCCTTTGTTGAGCGCCACATATTGGATCTTGTCCACCTTACCTCCATGCCTTGCAAAGGCACACGTCCCCAAGATCGGTGAAATTCCTAGTCCAACGTGACGCTCCCTTGGTGATTTGATGTTGCTCCTCCTCCTCAAACAGGGGCGCCTCATCGATGGATATAGTGTCAGCCAAGGTGCCACCTCGGGTGGCATGATGCTGCGTCTGGGTGCCACTGAAGGTCGCATCATGTTTCCCTTCTGCAACCTTCCGTGCCACCACCGCCATTGATCATGTCGGCCATGGTGGCATCCATGGTCTCGTCCCCATCGAAGTAGGACTGCCACACATGCAAGTGGTCAGATCAGGAAAGCTAAATCGATGAATGAAACAAAGCAAGCGAAATTATATCTTCATACTGAATGCAAGGGCGAAGCAGGTCGCGGTGCAATTTGGTCGAGAAAATTGTGGGGGATGGGGAGGTCGTCCGACAACATCCGCTTTGGGGGCTTTCTTTGCCCAGTACCATACGAGCCGCTCACCGGGACGTTGAGGTC
This sequence comes from Lolium rigidum, assembly GCF_022539505.1. Classification (NCBI taxonomy): domain Eukaryota; kingdom Viridiplantae; phylum Streptophyta; class Magnoliopsida; order Poales; family Poaceae; genus Lolium; species Lolium rigidum. The sequence continues at coordinate 325,430,895 of NC_061513.1, read as the reverse complement.
GATTCTCTAGAGCGGAGGGGCGGCCAGGGACTCGCCGACCTCGGGGGACTTGTTCCTTGACAGCCGGGACACCATCGGTCCCTTGATAAAGCGCCTTGGACGCAATCGAGCCACAACTAGTGGCCAGCGCGTTTGCCAGCACCTGGGCACGCACCAGAAGCGCCGCTTGCGCCACGAGGGCCTTAGCGTTCGTGCATGCCTGGACGGTGGCTGCGTACGCCAACACATCGGCCCTTTCTTGGGCGAGCTGGATGGCAGCCAGCTTGGTCCTCACTTGACCCTGCGGTTGGCCCTCATCCTTGACTCTAGTGCCCGCTCCTTCGACGTGAGCTTCTTCCTTGCCTTTGCCGGTGCGCCGCGGTCGGCGGTCTTTCTCGGGTGGCCGCTCGCGCGGCGAAGCTTTCACCTGGGCGGCAGGAGCCGCAACCACGACGGGAGAGGCTGTGCCAGATGAAGAAAGCGTGGGGCAGCGACATCGCACCCGGCCATGCTCGTCCTCTCTAGACGTCGTGTCAAAGACACCGGCTACCTCAATACCCTCTACGATCCTCCACCCGCATCGACGATGGTGACGGCCGCCTGGCCTCTTCCACGCACCCAAGCCATCATGCGCCTCACAATTGTTCGCCGATTTTGGTTGACATTAGGCACCTCGGCTGATAGCCACGTTTGGTTCATATAGCTGATCGTATTTGATAACAACCATCACGTCGACCGCAGCGGACGACTCGGGGGAACCAAGCTCATGCCGCCATCGGCCCCTAGGCAACCTCCCCTCCCCCGCCGCCGAAGGTGGCAGGGGGAGAGTCGCGTTGGACGCGAGGAGAAGGCCGGCGCCCCATTCTCGTCTTCTCCGCCGCGTGCGACGACCGGGCGTCGGTGATGCGCATCGTTGGGCGAGGCGGCGTGGCTGGTGGCGGGCGACATCAGCTCTCGAGCTGCGGAGGCGTAGGCGGGGGCTCGAGCCTCATGAGGATCTGCTGATCCCAGATCCGGTTGCTGGTGCGGTTTGACTCGAGGCAGGGCGGCGTCTCCGGGGATGGCGCTGCAGCGGTAGCGCGAGGAGGTGGTTGCAGCTCGGATCCGCCGCCTACGGGCATCGATCTGTTGCTCGGCCTTGTTGCGGCTTTCGACGCAGCGTGAGGTTCTGTTGTCAGGGCTGCACGTGGTGGAAGGTGGCGCGAAGGCGCTTGCAGCGGCGGTAGGTCGGGGGCGGCCATGGAGGTGTTTGGTGCGTTCGTGGTTGCTGTGGGTTGTGGTGGTGGACAACGGCGGGCGGAAGCGCCTTGAAGTTCGGGCTCAGGCGAAGGCGCTCAGTCGGCCACCATCGGTGGCCTTCTGGGTAGGATGTGATGGCTTCGGGTTTGGTGAACTCCGGGCGAAAGCCTAGTTCAACTTCGGTCGGTACCGGTAACGCCGGCGTCCCTTGAGGCGTCGTCGTGGAGCCACTTCACCCCCTGAGTCATCGCGGCCTCGGACCCTCAGGGTGAAAGCCCAAGCTTCGGTCCTTTCCGAGCGGGCATCGGCGACGGTGGTTCCGTCGCTTCCTCCTTGGAGGCGATGTCTTGGAGGCCCGGTCCTTCTCTTTGTCAGTGGCTTCAGTGGCTTTGTCGCTCCGTCATCGGCCAGTCGGGTGTGTGACCTCGGGGTCGGTGTGGAGGCTGGAGCAGCGGCTCAGGAATTCTTCTGTCCTTGAGGTCCCGGCTTTGGTCACTTGGGTGGCAGAGACGTCAACACGGCTGGTGCGTGGCCTTGGGGCTGGCGTGGAAGCTGGAGTTGCAGCTCCGGAGATCGCTTGAGATGTGGGGTGTTCACCCTGTTCACTTGGGTGACAGTGTTGATGGCTCGTCTAGTACGCGGCCTCGGGGCCGGTGAGGTGTGTTATGTTGTGGGGTGTCGCCTCTGGCCACTAGGGCGGCAGAGTCATCGACTCGTTGGTTTCGCAGCCTTGGGGTTGGAGTGTGTGTTGTTGATGTATCGGTTTTCAGCCAGTTTCCGTTATAAACTGGTCAAATTCTCTCTTCTTAACGAATAGGCAGAGCTACTGTCGGTTGCTCAAAAAAATCAGACACCTCGACTGGGCAGCTCTTCTTAATGGTGATTGATACCAATTGAAAGGTGATGTCTACGCACGCTTCTATTCCTGTAGACAGTGTTGGGCCTCCAAGAGCAGAGGTTTGTAGAACAGCAGCAAGTTTTCCTTAAGTGAATCACCCATGGTTTATCGAACTCAGGGAGGTAGAGGTCAGAGATATTCCTCTCAAGCAACCCAACAATTACGATACAAGAAGTCTCTTGTGTCCCCAACACACCTAATACACTTGTCAGATGTATAGGTGCACTAGTTCGGCGAAGAGATAGTAAAACGCAGGTGGTATAGATGAATATGAGTGGTAATAACAATCTGAAATAAATATGGCAGCAAGTAAACATGCGGTAGAACGGTAAGTAAGCGGTGTTTGCGGTATTGGAAACAAGGCCTAGGGATCATACTTTCACTAGTGGACACTCTCAACATTGATCACATAATAAATAATAACTTCTCCTCACTTGTGCTACATATACTCTTGTTTGATAACAAACACCATTCATTGCGTAGGGCTACAAGAGCTCCCTCAAGCCAGAGTTAACAAGCTCCACAACATTCGGTGTTCATATTTAAGTAACCTTTAGAGCATAATAGATCATTGCAATTTAGACCGAGAACTAACATAGCATACACACCGTCACCAATAGCTATGAAAGGGGGAATAGATCACATCAATACTATCATAGTAATAGTTAACTCAATAATCTACAAGAGATTACAATCATAACCTACGCCAAGAACCACATGATGCACACACCGTCACCTTTACATCATGAAGGAGGAATAGACTACTTTAATAACCTCACTAGAGTAGAACATAGATTAATAGTGATACAAAGCTCATCATATGGATCTCAATCGTGCAAGGCAGTTCATGAGATCATTGTATTGGGGTACATGAGAGAGAGATTAACCACATAGCTACCGGTAGAGCCCTCAGCCTCGAGGGAGAACTACTCCCTCCTCATCATGGGAGACAACAGCGGTGATGAAGATGGCGGTGATGTTGATGGAGATGCCTTCCGGGGGCACTTCCCCGTCCCGACGGCGTGCCGGAACAGAGACTTCTGTCCCCCGAATCTTGGCTTCGCGATGGCGGCGGCTGCGTAACTTTTCTCGTCCCGTGGCTTATTCTCTTAGGGTTTTCGCGACGGAGGCTTTATATAGGCGAAGAGGCGATGTCGGTGGAGTCCTGGTGGAGCCAGACCATAGGGGGGCGCCCCCCCCACTTGGCCGCGCCGCCTTGTGGGGTGGGGCCCCCCTGGCTCCCCTCTGGCCCCTCTTCGGTGCTCTGGAAGCTTCCGGGAGAAATAAGATATTGGGCGTTGATTTCGCCCGATTCCGAGAATATTTCCTTTCTAGGATTTCTGAAACCAAAAACAGCGAAAACAAGAATTGGCACTTCGGCATCTCGTTAATAGGTTAGTTCCGGAAAATGCATCAAAACGATATAAAGTATGAATAAAACATGTAGGTATTGTCATAAAACTAGCATGGAACATCAGAAATTATAGATACGTTGGAGACGTATCAAGCATCCCCAAGCTTAGTTCCTACTCGCCCTCGAGTAGGTAAACGATAACAAGGATAATTTCTGTAGTGACATGCTACTTACATAACCTTGATCATACTATTGTAAAGCATATGAGATGAATGCAGTGGCTCAAGGCAATGATCTATAGTTGCTAACAAATAGATAACATATAGCAAAACTTTTCATGAATAGTACTTTCAAGACAAGCATCAAAAAGTCTTGCATAAGAGTTAACTCATAAAGCAATAAATTCAAAGTAAAGGCATCGGAGCAACACAAAGGAAGATTAAGTTTCAGCAATTGCTTTCAACTTCCAATACGCATATCTCATGGATAATTGTCAGCACAAAGTAATATGATGAATGCAAATAAGCAAGTATGTAAGAATCAATGCACAGTTGACACAAGTGTTTGCTTCTAATATGGAAGGAAGTAGGTAAACTGACTCAACATAAAGTAAAAGAAAGGCCCTTCGCAGAGGAAAGCAGGGATTAAATCATGTGCTAGAGCTTTTTAAGTTTTGAAATCATATAGAGAACATAAAAGTAAAGTTTTGAGAGGTGTTTGTTGTTGTCAACGAATGGTAGCGGGTACTCTAACTACCTTATCAACCAGACTTTCAAGAGCGGCTCCCATGAAGGACGTTATCTCTACCAGGCAAGGTAGATCATCCCTCTTCTCTTTTGTTTACACATGTACTTTAGTTTAGTTTTTATTTATTTATGGATGACACTCCTTCCAACCTTTTGCTTTCACAAGCCATGGCTAACCGAATCCTCGGGTGCCTTCCAACAATCACATACCATGAAGGAGTGTCTATTTATTTTAGTTTTATTTAGAGATGACACTCCTCCCAACCTTTGCTTTCTCAAGCCATGGCTAACCGAATCCTCGGGTGCCTTCCAACATTTCACATACCATGGAGGAGTGTCTATTTGCAAAATTAAGTTGCTTACTGATGAATCAGAGCAAAACATGTGAAGAGAATTATTAATGCAAGTTAATTAATTGGGGCTGGCCCGTTGCCAGCTCTTTTTGCAAAATTATTGGATAAGCGGATGAGCCACTAGTCCATTGTGAAAGTCTGTCAAGAGTAAATGACAAGGTTGAAAGATAAACACCACATACTTCCTCATGAGCTATAAAACATTGACACAAATAAGAGATAATAGCTTTTGAATTGTTTAAAGGTAGCACATGAAGTATTTGCTTGGAATGGCAAGAAATACCACATAGTAGGTAGAAATGGTGGACACAAATGGCATAGGTTTTGGCTCAAGGTTTTGGATGCACGAGAAGCATTCCCTCTCAGTACAAGGCTTTGGCTAGCAAGGTTGTTTGAAGCAAACACAAGTATGAACCGATACAGCAAAACTTACATAAGAACATATTGCAAGCATTATAAGACTCTACACTGTCTTCCTTGTTGCTCAAACACTTTTACTAGAAAATATCTAGACCTTAGAGAGACCAATCATGCAAACCAAATTTCAACAAGCTCTATGTAGTTCTTCATTAATAGGTGCAAAGTACATGATGCAACAGTTTAAACATGATCTATTTGAGCACAACAATTGCCAAGTATCAAATTATTCAAGACAATATACCAATTACCACATGAAGCATTTTCTGTTTCCAACCATATAGCAATTAACGAAGCGGTTTTCAACTCCGCCATGAATATTAAAAGTAAAAGCGAAGAACACTAGTGTTCATATGAGAAAGCGGAGCGTGTCTCTCTCCCACATAAGCATGTATTTATTCAGAGAATGAAAATAACAAAACGAAAATAAAAGCACACAGACGCTCCAAGTAAAGTACATAAGATGTGACTGAATAAAAATATAGTTTCACTAGAGGTGACCTGATAAGTTGTCGATGAAGAAGGGGATGCCTTGGGCATCCCCAAGCTTAGATGCTTGAGTCTTCTTGAAATATGCAGGGATGAACCACGGAGGCATCCCCAAGCTTAGACTTTTCACTCTTCTTGATCATAGTATACCATCCTCCTCTCTTGATCCTTGAAAACTTCCTCCACACCAGACTGAAAACAAACTCATTAGAGGGTTAGTGCATAATCAAAAATTCACATGTTCAGAGAGGACACAATCATTCTTAACACTTCTGGATATTACCCAAAGCTACTGAAAGTTAATGGAACAAAGAAATCCATTCAACATAGCAAAAGAGGCAATGCGAAATAAAAGGCAGAATCTGTCAAAACAGAACAGTCCGTAAAGACGAATTTTTCTGGGGCACTTAAATTGCTCAGATGAAAAAGCTCAAATTGAATGAAAGTTGCGTACATATCTGAGGATCACGCACGTAAATTTTCAGAATTTTCTGAGTTACCTACAGACGGGGCTGCTCAATTACGTGACAGTAAGAAATCTGTTTCTGCGCAGCAATCCAAATCTAGCATCAACTCTACTATCAAAGACTTTACTTGGCACAACAATGCAATAAAATAAAGATAAGGAGAGGTTGCTACAGTAGTAACAACTTCCAAGACACAACAAAACAGTAACAAAATAAAACATGGGTTATCTCCCAAGAAGTGCTTTCTTTATAGCCATTAAGATGGGCTCAGTAATTTAATGATGCTCTCGCATGAAATAAGAATTGAAGCAAAAAAAGAGCATCAAGAAGCAAATTCAAAACACATTTAAGCCTAAACCACTTTCTATGAAAAAGGATCTTGTAAATAAACAAGTCATGTAAGCATAATGCAACAAGCATAGGAAGGCAACACAAGCGCAACTTCAAGATTCTCAATATAAAGAGGGAAAACTTAATATTATTAAGATGCATATAACCATGTTTCCCTCTCTCATAGTAACTTTCAGTAGCATCATGAACAAACTCAACAATATAACTATCACATGAAACATTCTTATCATGAGCCACATGCATAAAATTATTACTCTCCACATAAGCATAATCAATTTTATTAGTAATAGTGGGAGTAAAACTACCATAACCATCATTGTAATCATCATAAATTGCAGGCATGGTATAATCATAATAACCTTTATCCTCCATAGTAGGTGGCACCAAAATACCACTATCATTATAATCATCATAAATAGGAGGTAAAGTATCATCAAAGAAAATTTTCTCCTCAAAACTTGGGGGACTAAAAATATCATGCTCATCAAAACCAGCTTCCTCAAGCTTAGAATTTTCCATAGCATTAGCAACAATGGTGTTCAAAGCATTCATACTAATAACATTCCCATTAGCATGCATATAAAGTTCCATGGGTTTTTTAATTCTCTCTTCAAACACATCATGTCCTAATTCAAGATAAAGTTCATAAAGATCTCTCATTTTGTTGTTGTTTTCCATTAAGCCTAACTAGTGACCTTCGAGCACTCACACACCGGCAACAGTGCTAGGAAATAGCTTAGTAGCCGGAGGATGTGAATACCTTTTACCTTACCTCCCCGGCAACAGCGCCAGAAAATAGCTTGATGTCTACGCACGCTTCTATTCCTGTAGACAGTGTTGGGCCTTCAAGAGCAGAGGTTTGTAGAACAGCAGCAAGTTTCCCTTAAGTGAATCACCCAAGGTTTATCGAACTCAGGGAGGTAGAGGTCAGAGATATTCCTCTCAAGCAACCCAGCAATTACGATACAAGAAGTCTCTTGTGTCCCCAACACACCTAATACACTTGTCAGATGTATAGGTACGTGCACTAGTTCGGCGAAGAGATAGTAAAACGCATGTGGTATAGATGAATATGAGTGGTAATAACAATCTGAAATAAATATGGCAGCAAGTAAACATGCAGTAGAACAGTAAGTAAGCGGTGTTTGCAGTATTGGAAACAAGGCCTAGGGATCATACTTTCACTAGTGGACACTCTCAACATTGATCACATAATAAATAATAACTTCTCCTCACTTGTGCTACATATACTCTTGTTTGATAACAAACACCATTCATTGTGTAGGGCTACAAGAGCTCCCTCAAGCCGGAGTTAACAAGCTCCACAACATTTGGTGTTCATATTTAAGTAACCTTTAGAGCATAATAGATCATTGCAATTTAGACCGAGAACTAACATAGCATACACACCGTCACCAATAGCTATGAAAGGGGGAATAGATCACATCAATACTATCGTAGTAATAGTTAACTCCATAATCTACAAGAGATTACAATCATAACCCACGCCAAGAACTACATGGTGCACACACCGTCACCTTTACATCATGAAGGAGGAATAGACTACTTTAATAACATCACTAGAGTAGCACATAGATTAATAGTGATACAAAGCTCATCATATGGATCTCAATCGTGCAAGGCAGTTCATGAGATCATTGTATTGGGGTACATGAGAGAGAGATTAACCACATAGCTACCGGTAGAGCCCTCAGCCTCGGGGGATAACTACTCCCTCCTCATCATGGGAGACAGCAGCGGCGATGAAGATGGCGGTGATGTCGATGGAGATGCCTTCCGGGGGCACTTCCCCGTCCCGGCGGCGTGCCGGAACAGAGACTTCTGTCCCCCGAATCTTGGCTTCGCGATGGCGGCGGCTGCGTAACTTTTCTCGTCTCGTGGCTTATTGGTTTTCGCGACGGAGGCTTTATATAGGCGAAGAGGCGATGTCGGTGGAGTCCTGGTGGAGCCAGACCATAGGGGGCGCGCCCCCCCTTGGCCGCGCCGCCTTGTGGGGTGGGGCCCCCTGGCTCCCCTCTGGCCCCTCTTCGGTGCTCTGGAAGCTTCAGGGAGAAATAAGATATTGGGCGTTGATTTCGTCCGATTCCGAGAATATTTCCTTTCTAGGATTTCTGAAACCAAAAACAGCAGAAAACGACAGCGGCACTTCGGCATCTCGTTAATAGGTTAGTTCCGGAAAATGCATCAAAACGATATAAAGTATGAATAAAACATGTAGGTATTGTCATAAAACTAGCATGGAACATAAGAAATTATAGATACGTTGGAGACGTATCAAAAGGACATGTATGTCGCCTAGAGGGGGGTTGAACAGGCAATTCAAAACTTTTACGAGATGGGCTTAACAAATGCGGAATAAAACTAGCGTTTACTTCGTCAAACCCAAATCCTGTATACTATGGTTCACCTATGTGCACCAACAACTTATGCTAAGCAATACAAGCAACTATGTGATAGCAAGATATATAACTTCAAGCACGATGGCTCTCAAAAATTAAAGTGCATAAGTAAAGAGCTTGGGTATAGAGATAACTGAGGCATGCGGGAGACGGTGATTTATCTCGAAGTTCACACTCTTGCGAGTGCTAATCTCCGTTGGAGAGGTGCGATGGCTTACTGCTCCCGAACGCCACAAATGGCCTCACCTTGAGGGGTTGTTGCTCGATGCACACCAACGCCACAAAGGCCTCACCCCAAGATGCGGTAGTCACACCACACACCGAGCGCCACAAAGATGCCTCACCTTATTCTCTGGTGACCTTTGCCACAAACGCCTAAGTCACGGTTCCACAAAGGGATTTCCTTCGAGGTGGAAACTGGGCCTTACACAAAGATTGGGGCACACATCCACAACTTAACTGGGGGCTCCCAACAAATTGCCACAAAGACCTCAAAACTGTCTAGGGTTCCAAAAACCCAAGAGTAACAAGCTCCGCACTTTCATTTCCATGAACCACCGTGGAAAGCTCAAACCGATGCACCAAATGCAATGGAAAATCCTTCACTCCCAAATTCCAGCAAAGCTACAAAAGCTTGTGGGGGAATAAGAGAGGAAGAACAAAGGAAATCCACAAAGAACTCCAAGTTTATCCAAGATCTAGATCTAGGTGGATCCCCTCACAAAGAGAGGGATTTGATTGGTGAAGATGTAGATCTAGATCTCCTCTATCTTTTCTCTCAAATGGATGCAAGAATAATTGGAGGGAGAGGGAGATAGCAAGCTCAAAGAAAGTCAACAATGGAGGCAAAAACGAGCTCAAACGGCTAGAAAATATTGGGGAAGAAGAGCTCCTTAAATAGTGCTCGCGAAATCTGCCCGTTATGCACAAAACTCGTAATTACCGGAACATCCGGTCATTAGGGGCGGTACTACCGCCCCCCGGTAGTACCGGCCAACTTCCGGGTGAAGTAGAGCGCCCCCAGGATTTTCCCGGTATAATGCCTACAAGCAAAAACAGCATTTCCGGAATTTGGGGGGAACTTGACCGGTACTACCGCCCCACCCGTAGTACCGGCCCCGAAGACCGGAACTTCCGCCCCCGTGAAATGTCCAAATATTGCGGTACGGAACTTCAAGAACTTTTGCATCCGAACATCAATTTTGATGATCTTGGGCTCGTTCAAATCACAAAAATAAGCTCTACAACAATATGTATTGAAACATCATAGTCCAGCAAGGTAAGATAGAAACAAATGAAGGAAGGTTTTACCTATCTATAAAAGAAATACCAGTAAAACCTCCAACCTCGAAAATGCAACAAGTTTCCCGTGCATAAACCATTTTCGATGAACTAGAGCTTGTCATGAGAATAAGCACAAGCTCTAAATATCACATGGATAAGATCAAAATAACAAACAAGAAAGATGATGCAAGGATGCAAAGGTTTAAGCTCTCCGAAGGATACGATCGAGTTACTCACTCGAGAGCCCTCTTGATAGTACGACAACTAAACTACAAATCGGTCTCCAACTATACCATAAGATTGGTAAGAAAGAAACCTATCAAGCGCAAACCTTAACCTTGTGCGTTTCTCTTGAGCTTGATGATGACGGTCTTGACCGCAACAAGATGGAACGCCTTTCTTGATTGTGCTTGCTTGACGAAGCCTTGTGGATTGCTCCCCCATAATCCACCATGGGAGAGCTTCTTCTTCGGCGCATCTGCACATAACCATGATCACCATATGGATGGCAAGTTTGAAGCATATGATCTCTTCGAGTTGGCTCATCTTGAACTTGCACTTCATTTCTCCATTCTTCATCATGTTGATGTCTTGAAGTTAACTTTGAGGGCTCACTTCATCTTCATCTTCAATACATACTTGACACTTGATATTCTTCATAAATTTCTTATTATTGCAACCATGAAGACATGTGGTTCAAGCATCGCCTATGGACAACTCCTACAAATATATAATTCAGTGCAACCATTTGTCCATAGGGATTGTCATCAATTACCAAAACCACACATGTGGGTTCCATGCACTTTCAATCTCCCCTATTTTGGTAATTGATGACAATATCTTTGAGAGGGTTTATATGAGGAATTTAAGTAACAAAAATGTTGAATACATACATCAAACTCCCCCATAATATATACACGTGTGAATGAATTTGAATTTCATTGCATATATTGGCATTCAAATCCTAGTGGAGTTTACTCTAAATATTTAACTATGCAGAGCAACAAGATGCAATGCATGAAATGAAAATGCTTAAGCACAAGGAAAATACATAAACCAAATTCCCTTAAACCCTCCAAACTTCTCCCCCATTGGCACCAATTGCTGAAATGGATGAAAAATTTAGAAGACCAAAATAGTGAGGGTTCCTCCATATGGTGTGCATTTCTCATAATTTGTGTAGAATCAAATGCACATATCCAATGACGAATACTCGGAAGGAATCACACTATAACAAGGATCAAAGATTGCAAAAAGATAACAAAGTCAAGACGCTTCAACAAATGAAGCAACCAATCAAATAAACCACAAAGAAGATACCAAGTGAAAGATAGATATTATGATAAGATCAAGAAGAATGCTTTGAATAATATGAGGAATCTCCCCAAGGTTTGTACACAAAACTAGACAATTTGCATTGCAGTATAAAGTGCACAAATATGGACTCATAGCTCCCATAATATCATTCAAAACAAAAGATACCAAGTGACATAGGCATCCCCAATGGGCCTACCGAAGAAGGTACCCGGGGTTTACTGAAGACCCACGATCCGAAGTTTTACAAAGCCCAGAAGCCCAATCGAGAGATAGTTTGGAAAGATAGAATTGTATTAGGAATATTAACTTGTAAATATCGCAGGAGGGTTTCTGAACCGTTCCGGACTCTGTAACTTGTACATAACGAAACCCTCGGCTCCATCTCCTATATAAGGGGGAGTCGAGGGACAAAGAGAGGATCGATTCATTGTTTTCCAGGCAACCCTAGTTTTCATAGCAGTCGAGTACTTTTCCGGCTGAAACCTTCAAGATCTACTTGCCCTGTATTTCCAACTAAACCCTAGTCTACAACCCGTAGGCATTGATAAGTTAATCCCTTATCACCAAGTGAATTAAAATCTAATAATCACCACAAAATAGTGCTTTAAATAAAATGAGGAAGCGACTCCCCAAGGTACGTGCATAAATTTGATTGTTGCATCTGAATACAATATGCATAGCATGGAAGACTCACTCCCTCATTACCATTTGAAAACACAAACATTTGCAATAGATCATAGATAGAAAATTAAGCTTAACACTTGCAACAAACAAATGGTTGAGCAACAAGTAAGAGGCACCATGATAAAAGGCTCAACCAAGAGGATATGTGAAAGGCATGACAAATTATATTATAAGACTATTACAAGGATGAGAAAATATCATCATCATAGTCTTCAATGAATTATATAGCTTAGCATGACCAATCAACACACAACAAATAAATAAGATATCAAATGGAGATGCATCATCTCTTATGTGTATAAGTTTCTCTAAGTGGACCATATCATGAAGATGTTTATCTACAAAGAAACATGTACACACAAAATAGATTCACAAGAAATATAACATGATATCCTAGACAAAGTCATGCACTGTACCAATAAGAATTTTTGCTGAATAGCATGGCCAAAGGTTCAACTTTATATTATTATCCATTCATGAACTTCAACCACAAACACATAAAATACATCATAAATATCAAAATGGGATAGAAGACAGTGTTGAGATGCTTTGAGAAAGGCAACATGTATCACAAATGAGGATACGTACAAAAAGAAATTACTCAATTTGCACTTGCATCGATATTGCACATGTGAGAGGCTTGCGGAATTGATATGCAATAAAATTTCTAGATAGGCATATTCGGGATGAATGAATCATGAGCATGATTTTATATACTTCCTAACATATATGCTCATTTCAATTTACTCACATTTGCAATAAATATGTTTCACTAAAATCTTTGCAAGAAGCATAATATTTGCAAATCAAGAGATTCATACCAAGATGCAACCACAAGGTTGGATGCTAGAAAAGTATGCATGAAAAAATACTTGTTACCGAGATAGCATGGGTGTGGATGTAGTAGATATGAGTTCGTTGATCATCCTAACTTGCCTCAAATTACCATTGAGTCACCACTTCTTCCTAAGTGTGAGACAAACATCCAATGCATCTCCATTGTACCTAACACAAAGGTAAGTACAATATGGTCCCCAGACTAATTGGGTCCGAAGAAGTTAGACACATTACAACATATAGGACAAACTCCACAAAACAATGTGCACATAGATATGAAATTTAATTTCATGCACATCTTAGCCAAATTAGGATTTGATGGAGCTTACCATATATATTGGATCAAATAAAGTAACACATGCCATAAGATATACAAATATTAAATATGCATGCACAATAATTTTAAGAACCAAAGGAAGATACAATTTGGACAAAACACCAATTAAATCAAGAAAAAATTGGTCGTCCAAATTATATCAAAGAATCAAATTAACACAAGGTTGAATCCAAAGACTTATCTCATTATAAGAAGCTAATTAAACTCAAAAACAAAGGAATGTGATAACCAACTCCCAAGAGAGAAAGGTTCCAACAAATAAGCCAAACCCTCAACACTTCTTTATGATGGCACAAAGTACCGAAAAGAAAAGTTTTGTCTCCCAAAACCAAATTCTTGATAATGATCAAGAGATGTTAAGCATTATAGGAGAGCTCTCCCAAAATTAGTACATTATCTAGGATTTTGCATATGAATACAAAATGCACAAAACTAGGATCATCACGCTACCTATATCTACTAAAAATGCTAAGAAAGTTTAAATATAAAATTTAGATTCATAAGATGAAGGGAAGACACATGGGAGTCAAAGCACAACAAATTCATGGCAATAAATAAGAAAATTAAACACAAGATCCAATAACATTCATACCGACATGCAAAGGAATTAATAGCATGACTTGAAGCACATGGTTTTCCAAAAATGTATTGAGGGACACGTTGTGAAAAACTATGCCAAGGAAAACTTTCACAAATAAGATCCACAAAGATATTAGCAATGAAGCTATTTAACAAATTGGAACTTGTTTGAACAAACATACCACATATGAGAGAGATAATTTACAATATCAATTTTATGTGACACAACCTCAAATGTTCACATTTTCTAGGCTTGTAATATGCACAAAGCTTATTACTCCCCCATAATGTGATAAGGAATTTATTTTCACAAGAGGCAAATAAGATCCAACTAGCAATAATTAATGGACAATTAGAATTTGAATTTCTCATGAAGATGACATACCACATAGAGACTAGATAATCTTGCAATATCAATGCTAAGTGGCATTCCTCATGTACACACACTCTTAGGGATGTGATATTCCAAATGCATATCACTGCCCCAAAATGGGATAGTCCATTAATCCCTCACAAGAGCCATATAAGATACAACAAGATGCAAAGAGTTTCCAACACAAACACAAATACATGGTGTGCAACCCAACATACATAGACTTGATTTCTCAAGAAAAGCAAGTAGGAAGCACAACACATACAAACACATGCTAGGAACAAAACTAACGCATGCAAAGGGGCGAGTAACTTTCAATATAAATGAGTTGAGCCCATGTTACCGCAAGGAGGAACATTGGATATATGATAGAAGCAAGATAACCAAAATACTTGGCTTGAGATAATATAAATGATAGATCCCTTAATTATTCATGATGTAGCCAAGTCTCCAATGCCCTCCAACAACCACCTATTGATCAAGTTTTGGCTTGTTGGTCCCCAACCAAGTTGGGTCCTAAGAGATTAATCACAATAGGCTTGGCAACCCAAATGGTTCTTTTCTTGACACCACTTTGAGCACCAAAATATTAGGCAAACACATTGCCACCCTCATCCTTACGAAGAGAATAAACATCATCAATTATGATAGGGTTGGATGAGGTACCAATAGTGCAAAAGGAGGAGATGTGGTCCTTCTCACGGCATATGTAGCAAGTTCTTCTCTTCTCCTTCTTCTCACTATATCTCTCCACAATGGGGGCATTAGATTGATTCTTCTTGGGAAATGGCCTTTCTTCAACTTGAGGTTGAATATGAGTTTGAGCTTGAGGCCACTTCCCTTTTTGCTTCATCTTCAAAGGGTAAGATCTAACATGGTGCCCTTCAATTTTGCACTTGAAGCAAACAATCTTGGCCGGGTCTTTGACTTGTAATTGGCCCTTCTTATTCTTGTTGTTCTTGGACTTGTTCTTGTTGTTGGACTTGAATCCAAGTCCACTCTTGTCATTGGGGGATTGTTGCACACTCAATATCTTGTCAAGTTTGCATTTTCCTTCATGACTCTTTACCAAGTATTTCTTCAAAGAAGTGACTTGGGCCTTGAGCTCTTTGAATTTCTCTACATGGTTAGTAACAACACAAGTACTAGAGGAAGTAGAACCTTCATTGTTAGAGCAACAAGTCAAGGAAGATAATTCATCACAAGATTGAGCAATACTATGAGTGGATGAATTACTAGGACTAGCACATGGCAACATAGAATTTTGAGTAGTAGTGCTAGTGTCCACATGAGGCTCACAAGATGTTACCTTTGACATAATAGCCTCATGAGCTAACTTTATCCTATCATGGGAAGCTAGAAGATCCTCATGGGAGTGAGAAAGCTTTCCATGATTTTCTTCCAATTTCCCATAATTGCTAGTTAGCAATTCAAGTTGAGCCCTTAGCTCAACATTCTCCTTAAAAATAGATGTTGCACAAGAGGTAGAGTTAGTAGCACAAGCATCATTATTAATAGCAATAAGAGAAGGCAAGTTGGCATGCTCTTTTAGATAAGAAGCTTTAAGTTGCTCATGCGACTCGGTGAGTTTGGTGAGCGCACTATCAATGACCCTTGAGCCCTTTTTGAGTTTCTCAAAATCCTCAAGGAGTTTAGCATTAACAAACACAAGCTTATATTTTTTTTAGCTTTAGCTCATTTGCCACCTCAAGAGCTCTATCATGGTTTTTCCTTTTCTCTAGACAACTCAAAGGTCTCCTCAAGAGCTTCCTTGGTGGTTTGTTCTTCTTCAAGTTCATCCTTTAGGTATGCCACATCATTGGCATACTCACATTCAAGAGCACCCATTTTATCAATGGTGTTCTCACGCATCCAAATAATTTTTTGCTCTCAATAGTAATAGTCAAGATTTCAAAGAAGTGAGAGCAAGCAATTTTATCTTTGCGGAGAACACTATATACGAGCTTACCCTTATCCCGTAGAGAGGCAACCCAATCCTCTTCCTCATAATCATCCTCATCCTTATGAACACGAGATGTATTAGGTTCCATGGTAGGAGATGCCGTGGAACCCTTGGCCATAAGGCATATATGAGAAACATGAGGTAAAGATGAAGAGATACTTGAGGCTCCAATCAAGATCTTGTCTTGACCAATAAAATCTTCGGTTTCCTCTACATTGTTAGTCACACAACAAATAGAGGAAATAGAAGCATGTTATCATGGCCACAAGACAAAGCAAGCATATTATCATGAGATTTGTTTAATAAATTTACACATGATATGCAAGGAATATCAACATAAGCATGTATGCCATTTATAGTGCATGAAGTGTTTAAGTCCGAAGATGAAGCATTGCAATGAGATAGAGATGAAGGATCATCAATGGTAAGCTCAACGTCAACATTGCAATTTTCATCACCACTCACCATATCATTACCTTGTGTCTTGCCGCACATTGGTGAAGTGGAAGAAGATGAGAACTCATCACGGCCGGAAGTGGAAGCAATGCAATCATCCTTAATAATATTGGACAATTCATATTTATCTTGAATCTTTGTCCATAACTCATGAGCGCTCCAAAAAGGCAAATATGGAAAAAGACCTACTTCTCTCAAAACATTCATAAGAACATTAGAAGCTTGAGAATTCAGATATAAATTTTTCTCATCCTCTAAAGATAGATTTTGTGAATCCATAGGAGGAGAAAAACCTATATCTAAAATTTTCTCCATATCGGGGTCAATGTCCCGAAAATGACTAAGCATGCAAATTTTCCAAACATCATAATTTGTGCCATCTAATATAAGAGTGTCATCGTGCACTAATCCTCTAGCCGACATCTTTACTCTCAAGGCGGTGAAGCCTAAAATGAGAGACCAGGCTTTGATACCAATTGAAAGGGCACGGATGTCGCCTAGAGGGGAGGTGAATAGGAGATTTAAAACATTTACGAGATGGGCGTAACAAATACGGAATAAAACTAGCGTTTACTTTGTCAAACCCAAAGCCTGTATACTATGGTTCACCTATGTGCACCAACAACTTATGCTAAACAATACAATCAACTATGTGATAGCAAGATATATAACTTCAAGCACGATGGGTCTCACAAAGTAAAGTGCATAAGTAAAGAGCTCGGGTATAGAGATAACCGAGGCACGCGGGAGACAATGATTTATCTCGAAGTTCACACTCTTGCGAGTGCTAATCTCCGTTGGAGAGGTGCGGTGGTTTACTGCCCCCGGACGCCACAAATGGACTCACCTTGAGGTGTGGTTGCTCGATGCACACCAACGCCACAAAGGCCTCACCCCAAGATGCAGTAGTCACACCACACACCGAGCGCCACAAAGGCGCCTCACCTTATTCTCCGGTGACCTTGCCACAAAGGCCTAAGTCACGGTTCCACAAAGGGATTTCCTTCGAGGCGGAAACCGGGCCTTGCACAAAGATTGGGGGACACATCCACGACTTAATTGAAGGCTCGGTACAAATCGCCACAAAGGCCTCAAAACCATCTAGGGTTCCAAGAACCCAAGAGTAACAAGCTCCTCACTTTCACTTCCACGAATCACCGTGGAAAGCTCAAACCGATGCACCAAATGCAAAAATCCTTTACCCCCAAATTCCAGCAAAGCTACAAAAGCTTGTGGGGGAATAAGGGAGGAAGAACAAAGGAAATCCACAAAGAACTCCAAGTTTATCCAAGATATAGATCTAGGTGGATCCCCTCACAAAGAGAGAGATTTTATTGGTGAAGATGCAGATCTAGATCTCCTCTATCTTTTTTCTCAAATGGATGCAAGAATCATTGGAGGGAGAGGGAGATAGCAAGCTCAAAGAAGATCAACAATGGAGGCTAAAACGAGCTCAAACGGTTAGAAAACATTGGGGAAGAAGACCCCCTTAAATAGGGCAAGAGAAATCTGCCCGTTATGCACAAAACTCGTAATTACCGGAACTTCCGGTCATTAGGGGCGGTACTACCGCCCCCCGGTAGTACCGGCCAACTTCCGGGTGAAGTAGGGCGCCCCCGGGATGCTCCCAGTATAATACCTGCGAGAAAAAACAACATTTCTGGAACTTGGGCGGAACTTGACCGGTACTACCGCCCCACCGCTCCACCGGTAGTACCGGTCACGAAGACCGGAACTTCCACCCCCGTGAAATGTCCAAATATTGCGGTACGGAAACTTCAAGAAATTTTGCATCCGTACTCCGATTTCGATGATCTTGGGTTCGTTAAAATCACAAAAACAAGCTCTACAACAATATGTATACAAACATCATAGTCCAGAAAGGTAAGATAGAAACAAATGAAGAAAGGTTTAACCTATCTATAAAATACATGCCGGTAAAATCTCCAACCTCGAAAATGCAACAAGTTCCCCGTGCAAAAACCATTTTCGATGAACTAGAGCTTTTCATGACAATAAGCACAAGCTCTAAAATATCACATGGATAAGATCAAAATAAAAAAACAAGAAATATGATGCAAGGATGCAATGGTTTAAGATCTCCGAAGGATACGATCGAGTTACTCACTCGAGAGCCCTCTTGATAGTACGGCAACTAAACTACAAATCGGTCTCCAACTATACCATGAGATCGGTAAGAAAGAAACCTCTCAAGAGCAAACCTTAACCTTATGCGTTTCTCTTGAGCTTGATGATGACGGTCTTGACCGCAACAAGATGGAACACCTTTCTTGATTGTGCTTACTTGACGAAGCCTTGTGGATTGCTCCCCCATAATCCACCATGGGAGAGATTCTTCTTCGGCGCATCTTCACATAACCATGATCATCATATGGATGGCGAGCTTCATGCATATCATCTCTTCGAGTTGGCTCATCTTGAACTTGCACTTCATTTCTTCATTATTCATCATGTTGATGTCTTGAAGTTAACTTTGAGGGCTCACTTCATCTTCATCTTCAATACATACTTGACACTTGATATTCTTCATCAGTTTCTTATTATTGCAACCTTAAAGCCAACATGTGGTTCAAGCATTGCCTATGAACAACTCCTACAAATATATAACTCAATGCAAACATTAGTTCATAGGGATTGTCATCAATTACCAAAACCACAAATGGGGGCTCCATGCACTTTCAAATATGAAAATATTGACACCTAAGGTGGTAAAAATTTCTAACCAAAACTATATGATTCAAAGTTTGTTGGCTAGTCAATTGAAAAATAAGACCTACACGTTCTAGATGCGTAATTTTATATAATATTGCAAAAGGAAACAATACCATCTCTACGTATATCTCTAATTTGCTAGATAGATATATTCAAATATCGGCCATATTAATCGAACTTTTTTTTTGATAAAGGACAGTTTATTACTTTAAAGATTTGAGCGTTAGACCCGACCACTGCATAAATGAGATAAACACAGCCGCTCACCATCCAACATCCGACGTACTGAAACTTAAAACAAAAGGCTCAATACACAAATTCAATGTGAAACTATATTGAATCCTAAGATGGTGAAGATCCAATCCTAAAACTGCGCTGCCACCCATGTTAGGTAATAAAGTCCCTCGCCATGTTGGATGGCCGATCGATGGTTACGGTTGGATCGGAAGGGTAAACGAGAAATGTTCAATGTGGTTGCCTATCAAAAAAGTTCGGTCATTAATGGTCACATAGATTTTCCTTTCATGTTCCAAACAACTTAAAAAAGTAACGTGTGATAAACTTTGGTGGATATTATTTTTGTAAAGCAATTTTTTTACCGAATATGTTATGATGTTCGAGGAATTGACGGATGTTTCATATTAATATCAGCAGAGTTTTTTAAAAGCCTCCTCAGATATCTATTTCCTCAAGAATAGTCATGAATAAGCTATAATCTCATACGCCGGGTTTTAATAAATAACTATATCCTACATCATTTTATCTTTTATTAAGATTCTTAGATGAAAACTTTCTAGTAATCCTCCATTTTCAAATTAATGAATATCATGGAAATAAAGTGTTTATATTTGTGAAGATGTCATTTCACTAAATGGTTTGGGCTATTCCTAGGGTCATAATGTACCAACTTAAACTTAGTTGTATTGGTAATTAGTTGTACGAGTATGAGATTTTGGAAACTGTGTTGTATTAATATTTTTCAACATTTAATCATCCTCTTGTATCATACAGGATTTTGGTTGGTCATTTAAAAGGGCATGTCTCCGTTTGGAACCATGAGACCCAGGTATGTAGCTTGATCCATCTTGCGCAGCTCTGAGGTGTACAGCCTGGAGCGGTCATTTCTAATAGAATGTACTACCTCCATCTAAAGGTTTAAGGCTTATATTTTGTTTGAAAAGTCAAACGAAGTAAAGTTTAACTAAATTTTTAGAAGAATCTATGAACAAATATGATATTTTGTAGATACCATCTGAAAATATATTTCATTATCTATCTAATGAAATTGATTTTGTAATTCTCATGTTAATATTTTTGATAAAAACTTGGTCAAACTTGACATAGTTTAACTTTCTGAAAAAAATATAGGCCTTAAGCTTTGGGATGGAGGTAGTACTTTATTATTAAATACTAGATACAAAGTAGTGCCAAAAATAGGAATAAATGGTTTGAAAGGATCAACCCTAAAAAACAAGAAAAATAGGAACAAAAGGTTGGTAGGATCAACCCTAAAAGACAAAGTAGTGCTAAAAATGAAAAGTAAAAGAGAGTATATCCAAGCTTGTAGGAAATGTCTTTCTCTGTCTTAAGCCTATGAAGAATGTGATGCAATTTTGTATGGAAAAAAAAAACTTTCCAGCTTCTGAAGCTTGGTCTCATTGATAAAATTAGCAGCACCACTATAACATGAGAAGAAGATGGCAGAACTGCGCCACATACGAACTCACACAACAACACGCATGCACCTCCAGTAAGTAGCCATGAGCCCATGACACTCGCTAACCATGCACAGCGGGATTTCGATCCAATGACTTAAAAAAAGGCTACGACACTGAGTGTCTCCGTCGCTGAACTTTCGCCCAAAAACATTGCGAGAGGGAGGTGCATCTCTTTGACCAACCCTCCAAGGAGGTTTACCTTGCCATGGTCGCCAAAACACTAGGTCAGAAAATCTATGTCATGACACTTGCAGCCATCGGCTAGGGGCTTTCAGCACACATGTTGATTTGCAATCCACGACGACACCTCCATGGAGGGAAACGATCCCGGTACGTAGGTTTTGTCATCACCAGATAAGCTTCATCACCACCGCGGGTAAGTATCAGGAGGAGCGATCACAGGTATGAACCAAAAGTTTTACGCAAGGTCATTTGTTCCCTGGACGTACCCATCGACCAGTCTCAGCAGGACCTTGCCGATTGGCCCTGCCACAACTGCATGGCCCAACAACTGATTTGGTGTTATCGGTCGGCCGCACAGTCATCGTCGAGGTCACAAGGGAGAGGTAGCTGGAGGTGTGCAAGGGGATCGAGCGAGGATTAGTTGGCCGTGCAGCGTATGTGGAACGGGTGAAAACAAGGCGGTGGAGGCCGCCTCGCTTCCGCCTGCAAGGATATTGGGAGGTGGCGATGGGCTTCTCTCCATGGCAGCGAGGGCAGCCTCCAGAGTCTCTCAAGAATAGGGATGACGATGGGGGCCATTAGGCAAACCCATGGGGAATTTATCTACCGAGAGAAGACTTTTGGAGCAGGTGCGTACTGCGCACCCTATGCACAGTACGTATGTGCATCTGCCGTGTCTCTGTAATCTCTGTGATCTCTGTGCATTACTGTCTATATACCGACAAAATATAAAGAGAGAAGACTGAAGACATGGAAGAGGACACAGATTAATTCGCAAAAAAAAAAGGAAGAGGACACAGATTGCATGCATGCCGACTCACATGTCTTTTTCTCTCATCTTCTCTCTCTAACTGAGCCAACTCTTTAAAAGGTTTCTCTCTCTTTCTCTCAGCATGCATGTAAAGCTTCTCTCTCCTTCACTCTATGCATATTCTCTGGCCACCACAAGCAAGATAAACTAGATAATACCCCCGCACACGTTACTGCGGGACCATGTGGTGATTGATTTTTTTAGAACGAATTCAGAAAAAGAAACTTAAATCATAAAAATGTGTATGTATTACATGTATATCACACAAAGTAACATTGTGGTTCATATATCGCCCATCCAACAATGTCAAAGATACAACCCCAAAAGTTATCCACTTATTGTTGTAGCTACTCGTTTTCAAGATAAATAGTTTTCATTGTACCTAGGTAGATATAAGATTCTTTCCTCTGTTCCCAAATGCTTTATAAGCTAAACAGACCAAACAAAATCGTGTGAATAATTGTAGTGTAAAAAATGACGAAAATACTTATTTTATGTCATGTTTTTTTATGTCACATAATTTTTTTTTGCAAGGTCTAATTTTTCTTATGTTCTACTCGACTAATGAAGTAAGAAAAAAATTACGTGACATAAAAATTATTTACGGTTGCAAAGATAGAGGGTGGGTGTAGAATAACTATTCTACTTCCTGGGGGTCAAATAGCGCATCCCTATATATATGCAGAAACTCTACAGCACCCAAAGTTAATTGTGTATGTACAGTAACCAAATTAGAGTTTATGAACAAAATGGGCAGAGAACTATCATGGAATAACTGTAATCAAGGAGAAACATAAGTAATTTCTAACCTATAAATTACAATTCTGCAGCTGAAGATCGGCATTGCACATGCTTAGTTTTATCTTTTTGTTGCATGGCCTACTGCTCATTTTAAACTATCATCTGCTAACAAATAATCTGAACGCAAGTATAAAGACATATTGGGAATTAAGATTGAGGTTGGATAACTCACCGATGGAGAAAAAAAAACTTGCACATGGCTGCACTACATATTTGAAACGAACAAAACTCTCATCACAAATCTTTTGAAGTAGTTACCCCTGCTTGAAAAGATTTGGGTCGGGCGAGGTAACAATGAAAGGAAAAATGGACAGGTATGGACAGGTAGGTAGTTCACATGCTCACTAATCGAGTCATTTGTAGGTTCTTGATACTATCAATCATCTTTCTTCTCCTGTAACATGTAACTAGCATGGTGGCCCTGGCAAATGCGAGGGCAACGACTGAACAACTCTAGGTAATACATGTAGTATTGCATACATATTTATATATGCAATTAGGATTAATATAGTTACATAGTCACAAAACATTTTGTGGTAAATTAATTTAAAAACCACAAGAACTCTCTTTATATGAAAACATAGAATTTGTGTGCTAGTGATTACTTCAAATACAAAATAACATCCTCATTGATAGAACTCAATTCACATTGGATGCCATTTTTTAAAAATCTCATGTTAGGTTAATGCACTATTCAAGCTTCAATTGTGCGTCACGGATATTGGACCAACTTAGAAAGCTTAAAGAACATCAGTTGATGAATAATAATTAGGATGTCACCTGATGACATTTAGGTATTGTTACCCATATCAATTAATCATGGTCTAATATAATTAAGAAGCAATGGATTAATTAACGCTGAGACGATGGTAGTTCTATTACCGATAGCTCTTAATCGTGGTCTATACCAGAATATGCTTATCGGGATATATTAGTTCTTGCATGTTAATGTTAAGGTCCAAGAT
The DNA here is from genome assembly GCF_022539505.1 of Lolium rigidum. Taxonomy (NCBI): domain Eukaryota; kingdom Viridiplantae; phylum Streptophyta; class Magnoliopsida; order Poales; family Poaceae; genus Lolium; species Lolium rigidum. The sequence goes on along the minus strand of NC_061513.1, from coordinate 325,407,141 downwards.
ATGAATTTATCTTTACAAAAAATAGTTAGCGAGGTGAAGAAACATTCTTGTCGATAGTACCGTGAAAGTGCAAAAATGAGTATTTTCTCATTATGTTTTCCCAATTAATTTCTCCTCATGTACTCGTTTAATTCTGAAATTCATGACGATTGCACTATAATATATGACCTAATAGACACATAAATTGTATGTTAAGATGTAACATTGACCATTGTTATTGATATGTTATAAAAAGCCAAATCAAAATTGATAATATACTTTGTACTTAAATTTAATATAATTATTTTGTTCAATTGCTACTATTTATCTTGATTTCTCTACAATGAAAAGAGGTAGATATTTTTACCCATTTTCGTTAACCATCTCCGTGGTATCTCCATTGTTCAATACAATCATTTGCAAATTCTCGATCGCCTGAGTTGTCTTGTTCATATAACATGACTACATGTCAACTTTATTTACCGGACACCTTTTTTATTAGATGTCTTAGCCAAAAAAAATCAATCTCGCTATCCTGCTACAGAGGTCTGCTCTAATCGGCCATAATCACTCATTCATTAGTAGCGTAGTTTTACCATGATACTTCAACAAAATTGATTAAGTGTCATGTTCTCTTAAATCTTAAGGGATTATACTTGAAACATGTTTCATAATACTGTCTAAGATTTGTCAAACGAATTTATAAATTCAACCAATATTCATCAAACATACACGCACCGAGGAATCCCCTATAGAAGACCGAATGTGATCCAATATATAGAAAAGTATATCAACATCTACAATACCAAATGCATATACACGGTATGAGAATATATTTCATAATTGTTCTAACTTTTTTGTCACAATGTTCTACTATATTGATTTGAGATTAGAAATATCGAGACTTTTTTATATAGTTTGTCAAACTTTCAAATTTTAAGTTTGACAAAAAACTACAAGCATCATATTTTAGAAATAAGGGAATATACGTTAAAATCGCGGCTAAACTTCCCACGCCAAATCACTCTGAGTATTCTAGCTAGCTAATCTAGGGTACGAATTTTTTTAATTATGGACTCGTTTTTTATTGGATGGAGTCGTTTTTTTAGCTAGCCAAGCTATTAATACAGAGTTAGCTAGATATAGCATACGTGTTTTATACTTCAAAACAACCTAAATCATTTTTTTTATTAATGGACTCGTTTTTTTATTGGATGGAGTAGAACGGACTTTTCTTTTTGCGAAAGAGTAGAACGGACTTGTTTTTCAACCAATATTCATCAAACATACACGCACCGAGGAATCCCCTATAGAAGACCGAATGTGATCCAATATATAGAAAAGTATATCAACATCTACAATACCAAATGCATATACACGGTATGAGAATATATTTCATGATTGTTCTAACTTTTTTGTCACAATGTTCTACTATATTGATTTGAGATTAGAAATATCGAGACTTTTTTATATAGTTTGTCAAACTTTCAAATTTTAAGTTTGACAAAAAACTACAAGCATCATATTTTAGAAATAAGGGAATATACGTTAAAATCGTGGCTAAACTTCCCACGCCAAATCACTCTGAGTGTTCTAGCTAGCTAATCTAGGGTACGCATTTTTTTAATTAATGGACTCGTTTTTTATTGGATGGAGTCGTTTTTTTAGCTAGCCAAGCTATTAATACAGAGTTAGCTAGATATCGCATACGTGTTTTTATACTTCAAAACAACCTAAATCATTTTTTTATTAATGGACTCGTTTTTTATTGGATGGAGTAGAACGGAATTTTCTTTTTGTGAAAGAGTAGAACGGACTCATTTTTTATTGATGGACTCGTTTTTTATTGGATGGAGTAGAACGGACTCGTTTTTTCCAACAACCTAAATCATGAATGGTCTTAGATTTCTATGGAGCGGCCCGTTTTTTCATTTGTTGCATCATTCGGACCAACTTGGACAGCAGCTACCATATATTTTTTCTTCAAAGCGAGTCGGCTATTTCAAAAAAATGCTATTTGGTGTCAGCTTTTGTGGGACCTCTCCTTTACATATATATAACGTGTCAATCGGACCTACTGTTGTTACGTAATTTCTAATGTCTTGTTAAATCCTAGCCACAAATATTAGATCTAACCATTAAAATAATTAAAATGATGTGGATTAACCTAATGATTCTATTAAACATCCTTATTTTGCTTTTAGTATATAATAGACTAGCATAGTGCCCGTGCTTTGCTACGGAACCACATTAATAATACTGCTAAGTAAATATGACCTGACTTTCTGAACATATTACAAGAATTTCTGACGAGCGCACATGCTCTATTAGAAATGCATGAGAATGTATGATATTTTCTTACAATTATAATGTGATCACAAAGAAATAAGAATGAATCCATTTTAATTTTGAAATCACCAGCACCTTAGACCATTATAATGGACCTTTTTATTTTGCTATTCCTAGCATCCAAAATTAGCTAACAGATCAACTGAATTTTGTCATATACACATGAAAACATGCACAAAATCTCGTAATGGTGGAGCTTGGGCGAGACCTGAAACACGAGGCAAGGACAAAGAAACTACAGCACACAGATCAGAACAAATATCTACAAATTACTCAATAATTTTACATAAGTCCCTCCTAGACTGCTTATTAGTTTGATCAATTTTGTCTTCCGTCAACAGATTTCAATGAAAGCACACAAACACATCGCAAAAAAAAAAAAAAAAAATGAAAGCACACAAACTTGATGCTCCTGGAAATTTCAGATTAGCAATACAGTCGTCTCCACGCCCATGCCATGCACATCTATACTCCAATCAGCAAAGTGCTTGCTTGGGGGCAGCGACGGGCGCCGAGCAGGCAGCGTCGTCACAGTAGCAGATTTTCGTGGAGGCTCTCCATGCCAGCGTGACCTAGCTGCTAGATTTTGATCTTCTATAACTCTTGTCTGTCAGCGCCGATCACCCCAGCACAAGTGAGGATTATTCTGATTCCTGGTGTTATGTAACTATGTCTCGCCTTGTTGCGAACGAAATCCGTTGGAATCCACTGCCGTACAGTATTCACGCGAGCGCGACCTCGATGGGCGCCAGCAGGGGAAAACGATGAACTTGCCGCCCAAGGAGGACGATGAGGTTCTGCTCAAGGAGCTAGGAGTCGTGCTCTAATCAAACATTCTCCTGGTGCATACGGCGGTACGATGACTCAGATTAATCTAGCTTGATAAATAAAAAAGGAAAGGATCGATCAAGTTCTTGTCTGTGTGTTCTTGGAGTGAACGGCGACAATGGCGGAGTGACCTTCAGCAGCAGCCGGTGGTTTTTATCCAATGTCGAAAGATTCCCAGGTGTTTTGTCGTGGTCGATTTCGATCTCAGGTTTTGATCGTGGTCGCCCATATACTATATGGAACCAGGGGTGGGAGCTTGGCAGCCGATCGACCTGAAGTTCGATTTGTTTCGTGCGGTATAAACAAACGAAGCCGTGATCCACCTGGAGTTTTTTTTACGTATGGACACCGTATTTTTGTGCGAGAGCGCTATGGGCCTTGGATCCTAAGGAGGCGTTGGATCTATAAAAAAAATCTTTGGCCCGTTTGTGACACCAGTCACCACCTATTGCAATTTAATAGTAAAGATATTCATCAAACATACACGCACCGAGGAATCCCCTATAGAAGACCGAATGTGATCCAATATATAGAAAAGTATATCAACATCTACAATACCAAATGCATATACACGGTATGAGAATATATTTCATGATTGTTCTAACTTTTTTGTCACAATGTTCTACTATATTGATTTGAGATTAGAAATATCGAGACTTTTTTATATAGTTTGTCAAACTTTCAAATTTTAAGTTTGACAAAAAACTACAAGCATCATATTTTAGAAATAAGGGAATATACGTTAAAATCGCGGCTAAACTTCCCACGCCAAATCACTCTGAGTATTCTAGCTAGCTAATCTAGGATGCTTTGATTTTTCTTCCTCGCAAATTATGTCATGCCTGACAAATTTGGATTTACTTCGGCACGGGGCACTCCGTGGTTTCCCAACTGGAAATCCGTCGCATATTGGATCCACTCGATCCAAGTCGAGGTAGTAGAGTCTGTTCTTCGATCTCTCCACCTTCGATCATCATCAGCTGCCTTTGACGATCATATCCCCATAGAAATTCATCCTCCAGCACAATCTTGCATCCTCGCTCCGTGAGCTGACCAAGACAGATAATGTTTCTCTTTAACTTGGGAACATAGTACACATTAGTGAGTACCTTATGACCCGCTCGGCAACTCAAGCACATTGCCTCGCCCTGCGATGTTGACCGTCGCCCCATCACCGAAACGAACGGTGCCTCCCACCGAGAGATTTAATTCAGAGAATAGGGACTTGTCGCCGGTCATATGATTGCTCGCTCCCGTGTCGAGGCACCAGACATTGCCACCCGTCTTGGTTCCCGGCTTGTCATGAAGGTAAACCTTCTCTTCCACGAGTGTCACAATCTCCATAACCGGCACCGGAGGAGCTAACTCCTCCTTATCCATCTGCTCGCACTTCTCGAGCATCAGCATCATCGGTCCATCATCTCCTTGGGCCATGAAGGCCCTCTCCTTCGATGGTTCTCGGCAATCAGATTTGAAGTGACCAAGCTTCCCGCAGTTATGACACCTTACTTTCTTTATGTCAAACTTCCTTCGCGGCGGAGCCTCGTCATCTTCCTCCTGCTCGGCGATGTGCTTTTTCGCCGGGCGGTGCATCTCCTTCCCATGGCTGCGGCTCGTGGACCCTCCTTGCTTTTCTTACGAAAGAGTCATCCACTGCTGCTTCGTGAGCATCAAGTGCTAACTCTGCTCTGGATCATCGACCCTAAGCCGGATTCTCTCGTTGTGTGCCTTGAACCTTCCGACGAGATCATCAACCGTTAGTGTATTCAGATCAAGAAACTGTTCGATCGATGTAACGATCTGCATAGAGCGCGCCGGTGCGGCACGCAAGAACCTTCTGACGTTCTTGTGTTCATCCAACCTCTCGCCATAACCCCTAATTGCGTTGATGAGGGTGACGAAACGGGCGGCAAACTGATCAACCGTCTCGCTTTCCTCCATCTTCAGATCTTCATAGCTTTTCGTCAAAGTTTGAAGATGCGCTTCCCTCACGCGGGTATGACCTTGGTGTAAGGTCTTGATCGTCTCCCATGCATCCTTCACCGACTTCTTTCCGACAAGGTGCTGCATCACGTCCTTCGGCACGACGGAATAGATCGCCGTTAGTGCTTTGCGGTCCTTCGTGTACTTCGCGCCTCCCTTGACGTAGTCATCGCCATTGGGATCGACGGCCTCCCAGATCTCCATGTTGAGGGGCCCAAAGCCCGTAGTCGTTGCGATCGAGACGCGGATACAAAGCCGGCCCAACCGTCTCCACCATCGATGCCGATGCTTCGCCAATCTTGACCAGCGCCATGATCTCTTTGTTTCAGCAGATCACGGACGATGAACTCGGCTCTGATACCAATTGTTAAACTTGGTCCCTACACGCGCGACGCGATCAGCCGAGTGCTTTCCGGCGGAATGCGGACGTGCAACAACTAGCGAGGCTTTGCCCGAATCAATCCGGCGAGACGCGCAGAACTAGCTAATACATACGAGCTAAGCAAGCACACAGGTGGATCGGTCCCTATATAGCGAGAAGTTCACGTACGCATCAACTCAATACGCTGGGAAATATCAATTGATAGCCAAAGGCCCATATCGAGCCTTGTGTCTTTCTCTATTGCTTCTGTCTCGGTTGGATTACAAGAGTTCACAGTAGGTCAGCTTTTATACACGCAGGAACGAGCCTAGCTAACCAAGTCGGTGTAGAGTATGTCCTAATCCTACACGGAGACGTAGACGTAGACATACGTCCGTAACGCACAGGACGCCGTGTACTGGAGTCGATCGTGTGGTTACCGTTTCTAACACCTTGCTTTGCACGTAGAGACGAAATGAATTGTGTCCTAGGAGCAACGCTCTTTTTTTTTCCGATAAAGAGCATATATTAATATTGCGTAGATACCAATTACATCTAGCCTAAGCAATAACATCATGCCCGAATGGCGTAAAGGATTCATACAGCCAAAAAAGATAGAAAAATTACAAAAAAATAAAAACCCCGCTAGAAAGATCGAAAACTATAAACAGCAACTCTAACACTACCAAGACAAAACCAGAAGATAGGCTTCTCCATAAGAGACGGTTCCAAGAAGGAAACAAACGCTATCGTCGCCCGATCACAGATCTTAGATTTTCACCCTGAAGAAAGTCCTTCCTCTAAAAACAATGCATTCAACAAGAACATTTTCAGGCACAACCAGTTAAGGCCAGACCTTGGATTTTCACCCTAAAAGATAGAACTCTGAATTTCACCTGAGTAGTCGCCCCCACATACAAGTCGCTGTTCAAAATCACGAAGCTCCAAGCCAATTCCACCTCACCACCAAGATCCGATCACCGTTGCTCTTCCACCGATATCGGTTTTCATGACCTTCTCCGCCAGCACCATGGAAAGAAAACTCCTTGATATTAACAGCCAGCAGAGCTTCGAAGTGCTTCCTCTGAAACCAAACGGTCAGATAAAAAACATGGGTGCGCACGATCGAAAGCACCCAATCCATCAATCTTCAGGCATTAATCGCACAATGAATTTCGCCGGCAGGGCCTTCCGAAACATGACAATCCAGCCAACCCGCAGGAAGAAGTATCCGACCGATCTTCACTTGGCGCAAGAGGAATCCTAGGATAGCCACCATTATTCATGCCAAGCCGAGATAAATTATGAGACACGCAAAGATGATGCCTTCGACAAGGTAACGACGTCGCCGCCATCATCCACCAAGACAGAGGTCGAGGTGCGGTTCTTACCGGCTGCCCTGTCATTCCAAGCTCATCCCCGTCAGGATCCTCACCGGCCGCCGGAGATCAGTGTTGGATCCCAAGATCCACCACACTCGATCCCATCTTGGCCGTCCTCCTCCGAAGGAGAAAGGCGCCACTGCCATGCCCGGGGCCGCCGCCCCGACGCCCAGATGATGCAATAGCACCGTCGGTCGTCGTCGCCGTCGAAAAGAGGAGGTCGAGACCTCTCCACCACGACCGCAGCTCCGGCCGATGTCACTTCACGCATCACAGAAGATACAGAGGTGTGGAGGGCGCCGCCTCTCACCCCTGGCCGCTCCCAGCGGGCGCCCCACCGCCGCCACGCCATGCAGCCTTTGGCAGGCGACGCCTTTGGCGGCGGCGGAGTCCTTAGGTGACTCTTTTCTTGTAGTGGAAGGTTAGGAGGAAAAAATTGTGGGCTGTAACGCCCGCCGTTAGTTCTTATGTAGGGTGAAGATGCTCTATAGTGCCAATCTAATGTGGTATGGAGATTCTAATATGTTGTCAAGCGAGACTCGGGAAGCAGCAATGGTTTCAGCTCCATTCATACCGTGTTTATGGTGGTTTCAGCACCTATAGTTACTTCTAGTGCGAAATACGTACTTTTTTCGAAATGGGAGCTTAAAAGCCCCAGTCTCTGTATCTAGGAGATGCACACGACCATCTTATTAAAGCATAGTTTTAAAGTATCAAAACATCGAGCAAACAGCTATTACACCCCGTTCACGGGTCAATCAAAGTAGCTGTAAAAATCAGCCAAAGAAAGAAAGATGAATCCAAATAAAATTTAAGTGCCATCTCCAATGCGTCTAGATTTTAACCAGCCACCCTCGCTGAAAATAGCCCGAACGATCATCATCAAACGATTGCATCCGGTATCCAAAGGTTTCCGCTGCTCCATAGGGAGGAGATATGACCATAGATGAATTTGGATTAGCACACCTATTAAAAACGATCTCATTACGACAATTTCAAATTGTCCAAACTAAAGCACAAACCCCAATGCGGATTCGTTCCTTTGTTTTTTTATCAATCCCATTTAACCAATTACCAAACAAATTAGTTATGTTCATGGGTGGAGGTATATTAAAAGTAAAATGCACTACTCTCTAAACGAGAAAAATGATAGGAAATGAAAAGATGATCTATTGTTTCTCTTTGACCGCAAAAGACACAATCAGTACATCCATTCCATCTTCATTTTGCCAGGTTATCTTTTGTTAAAATCACCTTATTGTAAAAAAATCACATAAAAATCCTAATCTTGAGTGGTACCTTTATCTTCCACAAGTATTTTCCCAAGAAAACAGTATGGCCATTCAAATAATCAGCCTACAAAGATTTAACTATCAGTAGAAAAGAGCTTCCATACAAAACTATCTAGTTCATTTGTTAAGTGGACAGCCATCAACCTGCACACTAAAGAGATCCAAGCATCCCATCTATCTCCAGTTAACGTCCTATTAAATCTTATATTTAATGGTACATCGGCGACTAAGACATTTTTAGTTGTGGCCGCATTATAGAGATTAGCATATTGGATGTTAAGGGGCGTGTCACCTAACCAGGTGTCTTCCCAAAATCTGGTGTTCATACCGTCTCCTACAGCAAAAGAACTCCGCTTAAAGAAATCGTTTTTAGCCTTCACAATCCCCTTTCAAAAGGGAGAATCTGTAGGCTTAGACTGAACTTGGGACAAAGATTTACTCCCAAGATATTTCTTTGTCAACAACTCTTGCCAAACACCTTCCTCTGTCAGCATTTTAAATAGCCATTTACTAAGTAAATATCTGTTCTTAATATCTAGCACCTCAATGCCAAGATCCCCCTGGTCTTTAGGTCTACAAACAATGTTCCATTTAGTTAATCTATATTTCTTCTTCTGGCCATCATTTTGCCAGAAAAATCTAGACCTATAGAAATCAAATCTTTTCCTTACCCCTTAGGTATTTCAAAGAATGAGAATAAAAACATTGATAGACTAGACAGAACCGAATTTATTAGAACAAGTCTATCCCCATAAGATAGCAATTTGCTCACCCATGCGAAATACATACTTGGATATCTATGCTACTGATTAGAGGTTTCTCATTTGTGAGCAGGCTGTACAGATGTCATTTTGCATCCTGAAGGAGCGTCCTATATATGCAGCAAGATTCATCGCGCGGAAGCAGTGGTTTGTTGCCGGTGACTATAACGGCAAAATCCACGTGTATAACTATGCTACAAAGTACAAGCTGAAGGAATTCCAAGCTCATGAGAACTGGGTGACTTCACTCGCAGTACACTCGACTGATCAGTTTGTCCTGTCATCGTCAAAGGGCTACTTGATCAAACTTTGGGACTGGAAGAATGGATGGGAGTGCATTAGGAAATTCCAAGCGCACTCCAATTTGGTGGAGTCAGTGAAGTTTCACCCGCTGACTGCGAGCAACAGGTTTGCTAGTGCTTCCAGGGACGGCACTATCAAGGTAGATTACTAGAGATAAGAAATTTTGTATGGAAAGGTTTATTCTTTGCACCATTTCTAATCAACATTGGAGATTCACAGATCTGGAGCATATTTTCAAACACTCCTATCACCACGTTGGAATGTGGGCAGGCTGAAATGAGGTCGGTTAATTATTTTGTCGTTAACGGAAATCTGGAGTATATTGTTGCAGGATCTGTCTGTGGGACTGCACATGTAAGCCATCTTCATTATTCAACAATATCACACACAGATACAGAAAAAAGGAAAACAGCTATACTTCTTATGAGAAACAGATGGCGTCGAGTTGTACTGATCTAATACCTCTATCCTTTTTATTCACCAGATCTGGGATTTGGAGACAAAGACATGTATTCAACATGTCGATGGACTACAAACAGGATACGCCGGTGTTGCTGTTGTCGATTGCCTTCCAGGACATCCGATTCTGGTTACAGTTTCGTCAGACCATAAAATTTCTTTCTGCAACTCCACTACCCACCACAGGTGATGTATTATCTGGAAAAAATCATTTACATACATATTAAATTGTGGACAGTTTCCAAGAATGTGTGAATGGCTACTTTCAAGTCATTGCTATGCCACAACCGTGATACCGCACTGAGCAAATCTCTTTGACATCGACCTTGAAAAATATCTCTTTAACATCATTCGGGGTAATATTTCTGTTTTAAGTGCTTAGATTTTCCTCGATATAGGAGCATGCCTTGGCATCTGCATCAATCGATGCACACATCACTTTGTTGCAATATTTAGTAGTTTGAAAGGTTACATCTTAAGAATCACCAGCGAAAAAATAGTATAATGCGCTTAAACATTTTGAATTCTCTTAGAAAGCCGGCAGTCACCTGGTTATAGATAGCCCGACCAACCGTCTCCATATGGCGGCATCAAGAATCTATATGTGCCTGTTGCGCCTCCGGTAGCGTGTAAGACCATATAATTTTTATTGTTCGACATAGCCCAAACCAAAGCACATGCCCCTACATGAATCTGAGCTTTAGTTTGCTTCTCAACTTTACCAAGCCAATTTTCAAACACATTAGTTAAATTGGCTGATGGACAGATATCAAAAGTAAAGTTAACAACTCTCCAAATAAGACGAGTAAAGGGACATGCGAAAGGATGGTTAATAGACTCATCTGAATTACAAAAGAACACGTTTTTACAACCACTTCAATTACGCTTAGCAAGATTATCCTTAGTACGGATTACACTTTGATGCAAGAGCCACATACAGATCTTAATCTTGACTGGTACTATTAATTTCTAGATATTCCTTTATAGGAAAACCGTGTGACCATTCATTATATGCATGGGCGGAGCCAGAGTGTTAGCTATGAGGGTCAGATGCCCCGACTCAATCTTTTTTCCCTTTGTAATATCAAGCATAATAGTCATTTCCGCCACTTAGCATGGCACTAGTAGAGACAGGCCCTTCGGTCCCGGCTCGTAAAGGCCTTTAGTCCCGGTTTGCCAACCGTGACTACTCAGACGGGACTAGAGGTGTAACCTTTATTCCCGGACCGGTTACCAGCCGGGAACAATGGCCCTCCACGTGGGTCCTAACGAACCGGGACTAATGGGTGCCGCACGCTTGGACGTTTTCGGGGCAACGTGGTCAGGCCTTTTGTCCCGGCCGGTGATACACCCGGGAAAAAGGGGCCTGACGGAAAGCCTATTTTCTACTAGTGTGGGAATTTTTCCTTCGTTTGCATATTTTCCCCCCTCTTGATTTCGATCTTGTGGCCGCACATCATCATATATATACGAAGATTTTACAGTGAAGGTACCCGATGTGGTAAGCCTCCAAACAAATCTATCCTCCTCGTTTGTTAAGTTAACTCCTATTAAACATCCGACTAACCTCATCCAAGTATCAAATTTATTTTCGGTTAAAGTTCTTCTAAACTCCACGTTGAAAGAAGCCCCGTGAGAACATCGGCAGCTAAAATGTTCAGGTGCTTAGATAGATAGTATGCGTCCGGTGTTTAGCCATCTCTCCTCAACCATACAGCCGGCACCAAGGAATCATCGGATGAGATTAATATGAGAAAGTTTGCGTCATTTCCATCTCTTCCTCTGCTTCAGCAAGCATCATAGACTCTGAAAAACACCGCAACTGCTCTGCCATCGAGATCCAAGCGTTCAGACGTTTTACTTGATTGATGCCATGGATAAGGATTCAGTAGTAACAATGAGATTGACGCAGGCTTTTAGGCTAAGTGGTGAAAGCTAGCAAATAACACCATGCTTTACACTTTTGCAGATACCAGACCATGGTCGACTATAAACTGGGTAGCATTATGGCTTCTGCGTACATCAAGGGTTTCTATACTAGAAGGTACCAAAAAGAAACCTACACTGTTCTACTTTACCTTGTACTACTTATTTTTCTTTTCTAGCTTGTTTTTACAACATGTGTGAGGACTCTATTATGGGGCAAATTGTATACAAGCAAAATACATCTACACATGGCTAATATGCCATGTAGGTATTCTTCTAGAGACGATATGCACAAAAACCACGACAAACACTAGCGCGGCAGCGGTGTGGAGTAGAAAGTGAGAATGGCCCGACTGATAAAACAAATTCGATAATGGGTACTTTATTACTTGAAAAGCAATATATATGGCACCTGCATAGATGCACACAGCCATACCAATATTGTTATTACAATCAAAACAAAAGAACTTCTCGACAAGTGCTCAAAAATAAATGATGTGGAAAAAAACGTCTAAGGAGAAGGAGGGCCCAGTCGGAGATCACGCTACCACTCATGTTGGAAAAAAATATCCCTCGCCCTCTCCTCTAACCGTGTAGAAACCTCTGTAAAGAGATCGCGATGCTCTACCAGCTGAAGAGGCGCCATAAACAGAGCTTAACTATGCACCGGTAGATGACCTGCATAATAGAAGAAGATACATTGTTAAAAATCTTATTATTTTTACATATCCATAGCGACCAAATAACGGCAATCGCTCACACCCTAATAAGTAGATTAAACCTGGTATCCACACCATTGAGCCAGTTGTCGAAAGTATTCGCAACACTACGTGGTGGGTACAAGGTATAACCTATCTAGATGGCTGACCATATAGATCTAGCAAATTTATACTGGAAGAATAAGTACTTTATGGTCTCGTCATGATGACAAAAGACACACTTTTTACTTTCATGCCAATTGCGTTTACCAAGGTTATCCTTGATGAGAATCACATAACGACGAAGATACCAGCCAAACGCCTTTGTTTTAAAAGGTATATTCATCTTCCAAAATTTTGAATTACTATCGCCAGGAACATCATGTTGTATTAAAGCATTATACATGGAAGCCACCGAGAATGAACCACTCCCACTAAGGTTCCAACGAAACTCATTAGAGCCCTACGTCTGAATCTAGACGTTGTAACAAGTCATTCCATGATTCGTGTCGAGATCCAATGAGACTTCTTCTAAATGACATGTTCGGTGGGGAAGTTTTCAACACCTTAGCATGAGTATCACCTTTATGACGCACAATATTGTATAGTGTCGGGTATTATTCTTGGAGCGTGGCATTACATATCCATTTATCCTCACAACAATGAATTTCCGAACCATCCCTAATAGAGAGAGAAGATTTGTGTGAAAAGAAGAATCTCTTTGTCCAAAACTTGCACAAAAATGTGAATCCCCACGTTTCCAAAAGACCCGAGACAACACCTTTGAGCCGATGTACTTTCTCCTTAGAAGTATTTGCTAAATACCATCCTTGTTATGTAATTAACTTGAACAACCATTACCAAGGAGGACCCTGATAAAAGTAAATTAAGGACTATATCCAGTCTAAACAATTTGGAGGGCTCTCTCTAAATTAATAAGAACTCTTTTACGGTAGGAATAAAGCTTTATTACACAGTGCTCAGGCACCGGTTAGTCTTAGACGGTGCCCCACGCTCAAATATAGAAAACCAAATGAAAGTGATTCCGGTGCTTTCCCGAAATAGCAATTTTCTGGTCCCCGCATCATCAGCAAGGGTGTGACCACCGAATTGCCACCTGCCCCCTCACACAGGTCTCACCATCGAGTCCCTCACTCCTTGTGTCATTTCCACACCTCTTTTCAGAGCCATCTCTATCACTATTATTACAAACACTAGTTAAATGCCCGTGCGTTGCTACGGCTCCTATTGTATATTCTTTTTACAGCATAGAATAGTTAGCCACATAATAGTGAGATAATCACCCATTCTTGCACTCTTTGAGTTTAGAAGTACCTATATATATATAATAAAAATACTGGTTGCAATATGCAATGCTCGCTACAAAATCCCTCTTTACTTTTTAAGAAAATGTACCCATATCAAATCTTGCACTAACAATCCAATAAGAACATTTGTTTTCCTATTTTGATTCCATGAGGGAAAATAAGAGAAAACAATTTACACCATCTCCATCTATCATGTACTTAAATCTAGGCCGGGCTCAATTTAGACGAGAAGTTCAATAAACTGTTGGCAGGGGAAAATAAAATTAGAGTGCAAGTATCCTGCGTGAATCAAACTTTCTCAAACAATACATACAATAGCATGTATGCAACTTGTCACCTGCAACCATGGTAATCTTACACGCGCAATGTGCATCCCAACTAATATAAATATAACAAATACATACATCCATTTAGAATTAATAGCATAACCCCAAGAAAATCCTTTCTTCGCCTCTCAAAAGTAAGAAGACAACTTTCTTTATTTAAGAAGGTTTGAAGAAATTGTGCTTACAACCAGAAGAGCAAAGAAATTAATTAGAGCTTACTTTCTCCAATCCTTGGAATCCTAGCATTCCTTTGCTACATGCCTCATACATGAAAATCACTACATTAGCTCTGATACATGCCCCATACATCAAAATCGCTACCACTGTATGCTACATTCCCCGTACATGAAATTCGCTGGAAGAAAAAGATTTAAAAATCTCATGTCTTCCATATTTTAAATCCATCTCCTTAGCAATATCACACCTTATGTGTATTTCACTCACTCTCAATTGCTAGTATTGACATCTTGTACCTATAAAAATACATCAACATTAGAAGTGTGAGCAAACTATGTTCAACACAAAGAACCATCGCTAATGACACCAGGAAAACATGGCATTATCAGATCTTCATAAAAAAACACATGGTTTCGGGGGTTTTCGCTTCCACCTTGGATGACTTAATATTTAGCTTTGACTATGCTATTATTATGTTTCTTTTCCTTATCATGCTAGGACTCTATATATTTTTCTTATCCTAGTAAACTTGACAAGAAATGAGGAGAAACATGTTCATCAAGATTTGACCATTGATATATAGTATGGCAGCTTGCTCCAGTCTAGGACCTTTGGGTTTAGCACCAATTAGATCTAATGTCTCTCAATAATTCGCCTAAAATTGTGAGTACAACAATAATTAATGGAATCTAGAATTTACTTTAAAATTTAGAGTAGGCAACAACTTAAGATGAACTGGCATTGCTTCTAAAATATCAAGGCAAATAAATTATTGAAGGTAACTTATATTGATTGTTATGATCTTTCCGAGCCCAGTAGCTTAAGCGCTATTTGGTTGATCTAGACCAAAAGCCTCACGAGCGGCAAGCTGTAAAACATAGAAATAATATGATTATTCATCACTGATGTATGCTTCTTACTTGCTAGGCACAAAATATAATGAAAATATAGAAACACTATGATTATTCTTATTTTTAATTAAGTGTAAACATGATATATCAGCAGAAAAAGGAAGGAAGCATCAAGTTCGTGCATAACATGCAGCTTCATTTTTCTTGTTGGCCATAGTAAAACATAGTAATAGTACTCATACTGACACTTGCGATAGAGAATTGCATATGTAGGTAGTACTTCGTACTATCAAACCGTTATTGCACATAAATAAGATAAGATAATACAAGGCTATGTTACAAGACCTTAAAGCGCTGAAAAGCACAATTCTCGGTTAAAATAATAGGCATTTATCATGTATGAACAAATGGATGTCAAAATAATCAAAATACGTGCATATTTCTATTCTTTTCTAGAAGAACAATTATTTAATCAGTTCGGGATCCACACTTGTCTCAGCACCCAAAGAGACCATCACCAAGTTCTACATGAATAAGATTGGGTTCATAAAAACATTGAGGCAACCCTTCTCAAATAGATAATTTCCTGACTCAGATCAATCATGTAGCCCCAAGTTGTTCAAGTTACATGCCCCACTGTGGTGTAAGGTTAGTGCTACAATGATAACATCCCCACTGTGGTGTAAGTTGTTCAAGTTACATGCCCTGTCACATACGCAGACAAAGAAATTAATTAAAATTAAATATCCCTAGAGATATATCGCACTCTTCATTAGCTAAACTTGAAAAATCAAATTTGTTTTGTGAGAAATCGCACCCCTAGTTTCATGACGGGATCAGGTAATAATCATGATCTATCCAACTACCAACACTCCTACAGAACAAAACAATAGCTATTATCTCCGAGTCTATGTAATCCAAATCTGCGTCTAGTTGATAAAATCCCAAATTCCCAATACACCACCATAGACTCATCGCTACTTGCAGCTACTTCGTGTTGCATCTGATCTGCTAGAATAATAACCTTTGAAAGCAAGCAATATCGTTCCAAAAAAATTCCAGAACATCAGTGTGTGTGTGTGTGTGTGTGTGTGTGTGTGAAGTTGCAAGATATTCCCCATTATTAATTCCCCTTTTAGGTCGTTGTCCGAGCGCCTGGTTCCATTTAAGATTATTGAAGAAATAAGTCAATTCCACTTTTCTATACATCTCCTGTCAGATTTCTATTCATGAAAATGGTTATCCATCATAATATTTATTAAAGGTGAAGTGCTCATGATATGCTACGAATTACAAATTAATCAACTAAAATACAATTATTTTAATTTCCTGGGCAAGTGGGCATATATATAGATGAGAAGCTAACCTCGGAGATAATAGAGCATACCCCAACAGTAATAAACTTAGCATACACACATGGCTGTCAATAGTAGAGTAGTATAAGCAGGAGTAATATAAGCTTACAATCTGTCCACATGAGACTCCTCCTTGGCTCCATTGTCTCGAAATCAATAGAAAGGGTAGAAAGTATGAGACCAATTGGTGACTGGAGTCGGAGCAATGGAAGGAATTGCATGGATAAGAGGAAGTACAAGGACAATTATTGAATGGGATAAAATATCTAATACACAGATGGGATTAATCTGTGCAGAATTGAGAATGGCAATAATAAATGACAAGGGTCGGCAGAAAAGACTTGGGGAGAACTTGGATCAACACGAGTTGGCTTCCTCCTGCAGAGGATCGCCCTGGAGAATCTGAAAATATTAGCAAGATAGCAATAAGACCAATTAACTCTCCTGTATAAACGAAATTGAAAACAAGTACATGATATTAAGAAGAAAAGCATTACCCGATTTCAGAACCAGAACAAGGGAGGAACGAGGCCACAAGAAAGAATGTCTAGCATATTTACTTTTTCCCTTCCACCCTTTTTAACTCCACTGGAGTAACTGGGATTACCTCAAGACTGGAAATCAATTCCAACCATGCTGGTACTTTGATTCCGACGTGAAAGCAAAGCCGCACATGGCGCAGCCGGCGCGAACGACAGACCATGAAAACAATATAAGGTGGGGGGAGAATACGGACATGGATCGCACTGGATATATGGGCGGACTTTGTGAAACTACATACTTGGGGCAGCTGTCGTAGGCGATTCCGTCGGGCCTCCTTAAATCAAGAACTGCACGAGATCACGACTCCCTATATCAAAAAGGAAGAGAGGTCAAGAAATCAGGGCCGTGACAACAGGATGTGATCAAGAACCGTCAAAATGGGGATGAACTTTCACCTTCAATGGAGATTCCTGCCGATTGCAGTGGAAGAAAAAAAATGCAAGATGAGCGACGTTGGCGGATTGGGGCGAGAGATGCAGATGGAAGAGCGTGCGATTGAGAAATGGGGGCCGGGCTGGGGGACAATCAGCGGCCAGATTTTCTTCCTGAGAACCAGAATTTTTTAATTCTACTTTCCATTTTTAAATTCCCTTGATTCCAGCGCTCCCTATTGTTGGCAGTAGTACATAATCACTACTAGAAATAACCTTATAGCCGCACTTATTATCGCCGGCGAGTTCGATTTGAAGATGCCGGCGGTAACATACCGCCGGCAAGTTGAAACGGTTTTGCCGGGGATAGTGCAGTTACCGCCGGCGAAATGTAATCGAAAATGCCGGCGGTAAAGTGGGCCGAGACCATCCGGACGGGCCTCCAATTACCGCCGGCGATTTGGACTCGAAAATGCCGGGGGTAATATAATTACCGCCGGCGAAATAGAGTTGCATCCACCGGGGGTATTTGGCCTGTTATGGGATATTTTGGGCCAAAATTAAAATCACGTGGCTGCCATCCCTGTACGCTGTGAGGACCAACTGCTTTTCCGTTCAACACGTACGCACCCCATCGTCTCCTTTATCTCATCCCCAACCCCATCCGGCCATCCCACGAATTTAGATCGAGCAGTACTAGATTGAGCGCATCGACCAGAGCGCATCGACGACGATGACCTCCCCCGGGCCTTCCTCGACGGCGACCTCAGCGCCGACCTCGTCGCTCTCTTGAAGCTCCCGGCGCTCGCGGCCTTCTCCTTCGCGGCCGTGCCCGCGCTGCTCGGCTACCTCGGCGACGCCGCAGGCGTGGAGCGCGTCCCCGCCTGGATGCCCCTCGCCTACTGCCCTACTCCCTCGCCTCCTTCCTCCTCGGCTCGCTGCGGAGGATGCCGTAGCGGGGGCCGGCGGCCGCGCCCGCGTTCCTTGACTCAGAGGAGGTTGCTGCAGCGGGTGCCGTAGCGGGGGCCGGCGGCCGCGCCCGCGTTCACCGCGGCAGGCGAGGCGGCGCTGCGCGTCGTCGGGGAGGCGAACGGCGTCCACGACCTGCAGCCGCCGGTCTGGGTGACCTGCAACTCGCCAGGAACATCCACGACGTTGCGCTCCGCGCCGACGACCGTGACCGCGGCCAATTTTTTTTTTAAATCCGAAACATACCGCCGGCGGATTGGGCATAGACGCCGGCGCTAATCTGGGTTACCCCCGGCGGTTTGCAAAACGCCGGCGGTAAGGCATTACCACCGGCGAGGTGATCGCCGGCGAATTGAAACATGCCGGCGGTAGCAAATTCGGTGCGCCGGTGGTAAGCAAATTCCTAGTAGTGAATAGACTTCCATAATTATTGGATACCATAAAATCTGATGAGCCGCGGGTGATCGGACGGCGTCGACTCTCTCAATGTTTGGCTCGCGATGATTTGACGGCTGAGATCTCTCCAATGTTTGATGTCAAAGTGACTACCATCCCCAACTCCTATATAATAGTAAAGAAGACTGGAAATCAATTCCAACCACGCTGGTACTTTGATTCCGACGTGAAAGCAAAGCCGCACATGGCGCAGCCGGCGCGAACGACAGACCATGAAAACAATATAAGGTGGGGGAGAATACGGACATGGATCGCACTGGATATGGGCGGACTTTGTGAAACTACATACTTGGGGCAGCTGTCGTAGGCGATTCCGTCGGGCCTCCTTAAATCAAGAACTGCACCGAGATCACGAGTTCACGACTCCCTGTATCAAAAAGGAAGAGAGGTCAAGAAATCAGGGCCGTGACAACAGGATGTGATCAAGAACCGTCAAAATGGGGATGAACTTTCACCTTCAATGGAGATTCCTGCCCGATTGCAGTGGAAGAAAAAAAATGCAAGATGAGCGGCAGCAGCATGTGACGTTGGCGGATTGGGGCGAGATATGCAGATGGAAGAGCGTGCGATTGAGAAATGGGGGCCGGGCTGGGGGACAATCAGCGGCCAGATTTTCTTCCTGCGAACCAGAATTTTTTAATTCTACTTTCCATTTTTAAATTCCCTTGATTCCAGCGCTCCCTATTGTTGGCAGTAGTACATAATAGACTTCCATAATTATTGGATACCATAAAATCTGATGGGCCGCGGGTGATCGGACGGCGTCGACTCTCTCAATGTTTGGCTCGCGATGATTTGACGGCTGAGATCTCTCCAATGTTTGATGTCAAAGTGACTACCATCCCCAACTCCTATATAATTATTTGTAAATGAAGTATTAAAATTTGTAAATGAAGAAAGATTTAACTTGACATTCATTGTTTGCATAATCACATCCCAGATTAAGGATGTAAAAAAGGCTACGCTAGGAAAACTAGTTTGTGCTACTTTTGGTGTATTGTTACAACCCAAAAAAATACATTCCAGTTGGCACCTTGATCCTTCAAACATTCTAGTTTAGATGTATAAAAGACTGAAAATTACATAAGTAGCTGGAGTTAAATCCAGAAGTTACTTGACCTAGCTTTTAAAGAAGCAAGCATTCTATCGTTGCAGTTTGATCCTTCCACTAGTCTGGATGTAAAAAAAGACTGAAAATTACATAAGTGGCAGGAGTTAAATCCAGAAGTACATCCTAGTTGAAAAAGAAACAAACATTCTACCGAATTTGATCATTAGGAGTGCTGCATCTTTCCATCTGGATGTAAAAAAGACTGAAAATTACATATAGCAAGAGTTATGTCTAGAAAGTGTGGGAAATTAGTGTTACATCTTTTCATCATGCTGGATGTCGAAATAAGAGAATCACACGACAGTTTAGATGTAAAAAATAGATTGAAATTACATCAAGCAGGAGAAGGTACATAGCGAATTGAGTGGATAATACGAGTGCTAAATCTATCCTTCATGCTAGATGTAGAAATAAGCAAATCACATATCAGTGTAGATGTAACTAATCGATTGGTGATCTCAACAAATTTTGCATCGGTGCTAAAACCAAAATCGTCGTACATAACCACAAAATCACCATGGCGAAGCGAGAATCTCACCCTCTGTGCAGCCTGAGGTTGTTGAATGTTGAGTCTCCACGGGCGGGCGCACCTGCAGCATCCTTGCCGGCAAAAGCCAAACGGATCTGGAGCAGCATCAGCGAACTCCCGACGACTTGCTTCTCCCCGTCCTCGCCCGCCTCCGTTGCGTCTCCAGGGACGGGCACACCAGCATCCTTGCCCGAACGGTGGCACCTCCTCTGGACCCTCACATTCACGCCAGCGCTCAACACTCTAGCCCAAAGTCATCGGGCGAGCGAAAGGCAGCGGCGAGGATGTCAGAGAGGCGGCGGAGTGCATCTACATCCGCGTGCACCGCCGCGTCCCGGGGGTGGAGGTGGCGCGACCGCGCGAGAGTATCTGGCGGCACAGGAGGGCGTTGGGCGGTGGGGAAGCTTGACGGGGTGCCGACGGGCCGGCGAAAAGAGCCGGCGAGGCAGCCCAGGTTGCAGGACGACGAGATCGAGGGCTGATGGAAGTGGATAAGGAACTAGAGGGGAAGTGCAGCAAGACGTGGCCGGAGATCCTCCACCGTCGCCAATCACCACAGCCATACCGCGTACCTCGGATGTGTGTCGATCTGGGGGTTTTGCTCCACCGCTGCTCCGCCGCCGCCGAGCCCTCTCACCACGGCCAACGTCCTCGAACGCGTCGATCCGTGCGTCTCCAACGTCGACGCTCGTCCACTGCTTCTCCAACAAACGAGCATAGCAACATGAGCGGTCAGATGCTCCTCTTGGTCAGCCCGCTTGCCGCCGCCGAGGGATTTTAGGGGGAAAGGACCGAGCATAGCGGCGCAGGGAGAGACGAAAGGGGATTGAGGAGGAGCTGGCTCGATACCCAAACTTTGACCGGTCAGTGTATTTTGGACACTAGCATCGCGTACGTCCGGCCCGCACGATCAAGATCCAACGAGCGCGACGTGTGAGCACCGGGTAAGACACCACGGTGCCAAGGTAAGAATTAGATTTTGCGATAAATAAATAGAAACCGCCTGTGAGGGTCAATCCAATCCAAGGGATGAGATCTAATAATACTAGCGGAGAAGATGTATATTATATTTTGGTTCAAGGATAGGATTGGTAAAGTCTCGCTCGCCCTCCCAAGAGGAGGGGCGGCGGCGGAGCGAGATCCAATCTTCCCAATCTCCGGCCAGGGCGCTGGGCCTGGTTTCCTCTCCCTCCGCTTGCCGCTTTGGCGGCGGCATGAGGGAGGGGGAACCTCGTTCCTCCGTTCTGGCCTTGTAGTTAGGATTAGTTTTTGTCTTCTATGGTGCGTCGTTGGGGTGGTGGGAGCGGCGTCCGGGCAAATAAATCTGCCACAACTCCACTCCCACACCGGCGGCGACCTTCACGGCGGCGTCTCGGAGTTGTTGGCAACGTGTGCTTGTCGATCTTTCAGGTCGGCGGCTTGGTCTTCTCGCCGTTCTTCAGATCTGGCGAGATCTGTTTCTCGACGTGTTGATGACCCACAAGTATAGGGGATCGCAACAGTCTTCGAGGGAAGTAAAACCCAAATTTATTGATTCGACACAGGGGGAGGTAAAGAATACTTATAAGCCTTAACAACTGAGTTGTCAATTCAGCTGCACCTGGAAAAGCACTAGCAACAGGGGTGATGTGAAAGTAGCAGTGATATGAGAGCAGTAGTAAAAGTAACACAGCAGCAGTAATAGTAGTATGGGAGCAATGGCACCGAGAAAACGAGTTGACATGTAGAACGAGTATATGATGATGAAAGATGGACCGGGGTTCCCAGCTATCTACACTAGTGGCAACTCTCCAATAACAAGTGTTGGGTGAACAAATTACAGTCGGGCAATTGATAGGATTGAAATAGCATTAAGACAGAATATCAAGATCATTAATCATGTAGGCATGTTTTCCAATAATAGTCGTACGTGCTCGCAATGAGAAACTTGCACAACATCTTTTGTCCTACCAGCCGGTGGCAGCCGGGCCTCAAGGGAAACTACTGGATATTAAGGTACTCCTTTTAATAGAGCACCGGAGCAAAGCATTAACACTCCGTGAAAATATGTGTCCCTCACATCACCGCCATCCCCTCCGGTTGTCCCGATTTCTGTCACTTCGGGGCCATTGGTTCCGGACGGTGACATGTGCATACAACTTGTAGATACAATCTAAGCAATAAGTATAGAGCTCAAATCTAAGATCATGGCACTCGGGCCCTAGTGACAAGCATTAAGCATAACAAGATTGCAGCAACAATAACTTCATAAACTTTGTAGATAGACAATCATAATGTAACAATCCATCGGATCCCGACAAACACAACACCGATTACATCAGATGAATCTCAATCATGTAAGGCAGCTCATGAGATCATTGTATTGAAGTACATGGGGGAGAGAATACCAACTAGCTACAGCTAGAACCCGTAGTCCATGGGGGAACTACTCACGGAGCATGATGGAGGCGATGGCGTTGATGGAGATGGCTTCCGGGGGCACTTCCCCGTCCCGGCAGGGTGCCGGGACGAGACTTCGTCCCCCGAATTGGAGTTTCGCGATGGTGGCGGCGCCCCGGAGTCTTTCACGGAGTTTCGTCAAGTCGTACGGTGTTTTTAGGTCGAAAGGGATTTTATAGGCGAAGAGGCGGCGCAGGGGGCACTCGGGGGCGCCACACCACGAGCCGGCGCGGGCCCGAGGCCAGGCCGCGCCGCCCTATGGTGTGGTGGCCCTCTGGCCCCTCTCCGACTCTTCTTCGGTGTTCTGGAGCCTTCCGGGAAAAATAGGAGGTTTGGTCTTCGTTTCGTCGAATTCCGAGAATATTGCCCGAACAGCCTTTCTGGAACCAAAAACAGCAGAAAACAGGAACTGGCACTGTGGCATCTTGTTAATAGGTTAGTTCCGGAAAATGCATGAAATCATCATAAAGTGCAAGCAAAACATGTAAGTATTGTCATAAAACAAGCATGGAACGACAGAAATTATGGATACGTCGGGGACGTATCAACATCCCCAAGCTTAGTTCCTGCTCGTCCCGAGCAGGTAAACGATAAAAAGAATAATTTCTGTAGTGACATGCTACTTACATAACCTTGATCATACTATTACAAAGCATATGAAATGAATGAAGTGACTCAAGGCAATGATCTATAGTTGCTAACAAGTAGATAACATATAGCAAAACTTTTCATGAATAATACCTTCAAGACTAGTATCAAAAGTCTTGCACAAGAGTTAGCTCATAAAGCAATAAGTTCAAAGTAAAGGCATTGAAGCAACACAAAGGAAGATATAAGTTTCAGCGGTTGCTTTCAACTTATAACATGCATATCTCATGGATAATTGTCAAAACAAAGTAATATGATGAATGCAAATATGCAAGTATGTAAGAATCAATGCACAGTTGACACAAGTGTTTGCTTCTAAGATGGAAGGAAGTAGGTAAACTGACTCAACATAAAGTAAAAGAATGGCCCTTCAAAGAGGAAAGCATCGATTGCTATATTTGTGCTAGAGCTTTAGTTTTGAAAACATAAAGAGAGCATAAAAGTAAAGTTTTGAGAGGTGTTTGTTGTTGTCAACGAATGGTAGTGGGCACTCTAACCCCCTTGCCAGACAAACCTTCAAGAGCGGCTCCCATGAATTATTTTTATTTTTGGGTGGCACTCCTTCCAACCTTTCTTTCACAAACCATGGCTAACCGAATCCTCGGGTGCCTTCCAACAATCTCATACCATGAAGGAGTGCCCTTTTATTTTAGTTTTATTATGATGACACTCCTCCCCACCTTTGCTTACACAAGCCATGGCTGACCGAATCCTTCGGGTGCCGTCCAACAATCACATACCATGGAGAAGTGTCTATTTTGGTTAATTAATTTGGGATTGGGAATCCCATTGCCAGCTCTTTTTGCAAAATTATTGGATAAGCGGATGAAGCCACTAGTCCATTGGTGAGAGTCTGTCAAGAGTAAATGACAAGGTTGAAAGATAAACACCACATACTTCCTCATGAGCTATAAAACATTAACACAAATTGAGAAGCATTTTGAATTGTTTAAAGGTAGCACTCAAGCAATTTACTTTGGAATGGCAGGAAATACCACATAGTAGGTAGGTATGGTGGACACACATGGCATAGGTTTTGGCTCAAGGTTTTGGATGCACGAGAAGCATTCCCTCTCGGTACAAGGCTTTGGGCTAGCAAGGTTATTTGAAGCAAACACAAGTATGAACCGGTACAACAAAACTTACATAAGAACATATTGCAAGCATTATAATAGTCTACACTGTCTTCCTTGTTGCTCAAACACTTTTACCAGAAAATATCTAGACCTTAAGAGAGATCAATTATGCAAACCAATTTCAACAAGCTCTACAGTAGTTCTCCACTAATAGGCTTAGACTACATGAAAAAACTTAATCATGATCTACTTGAGAGCTCAAAACAATTGCCAAGTATCAAATTATCCAAGACATGATGAGGCATTTTCTGTTTCCAACCAAATATAAATAAGTGCAATAGCTTCCAACTTTTATCATTGAACATTAAAAGTAAAACGAAGAACACGAGTGTTCATATGAAAAAGCGGAGCGTGTCTCTCTCCCAATCAAGGATTGCTAGGATCCGATCTTATTCAAACAAAAACAAAAATAAAAGCACACAGACGCTCCAAGTAAAACACATATGATGTGACCGAATAAAAATATAGTTTCGGGGAGGAACCTGATAAGTTGATGAAGAAGGGGATGCCTTGGGCATCCCCAAGCTTAGACGCTTGAGTCTTCTTAAAATATGCAGGGATGAACCACGGGGGCATCCCCAAGCTTAGACTTTTCACTCTTCTCGATCATATATCATCCTCCTCTCTTGACCCTTGAAAACTTCCTTCACACCAAACTTCTCATAAACTTCATTAGAGGGGTTAGTACTCAAAAAAAATTTGAATCCACCTTGGTCCTGTAGTGGCACATTGCAAGAACTCAATAAAACATTAGCTACAGCTTTCCACGTCTAGAAAACCTCGCTTAAAGTCCACAAGAGACAATGCAAAAAACAGAGACAGAATCTGCCAAAACAGAACAGCCAGTAAAGACGAATTTTAATAAAATACTTCCGTTGCTCAAATCAGAAAACTCAAAACTAATGAAAGTTGCGTACATATCTGAGGAACAAGCACGTAAATTGGCATATTTTTCTGAATTACCTACAGGGAAAACAGCCCAGATTCGTGACAGATAGAAATCTGTTTTTGCGCAGAAATCCAAATCTAGTATCAACCTTCGATTAGAGGCTTCACTTGGCACAACAAAAAACAAAACTAAGATAAGGAGAGGTTTCTACAGTAGTAAAAAACTTCCAAGACACAAATGTAAAACAAAGTACTGTAGCAAAATAACACATGGGTTATCTCCCAAGAAGTTCTTTCTTTATAGCCATTAAGATGGGCTCAGCAGTTTTAATGATGCACTCGCAAGAAATAGTATTCGAAGCAAAAGAGAGCATCAAGAGGCAAATTCAAAACACATTTAAGTCTAACATGCTTCCTATGCAAAGGAATCTTGTACACAAATAAATTCATGAAGAACAAAGTGACAAGCATAAGAAGATAAACCAAGTGTAGCTTCAAAATTTTAAGCATATAGAGAGGTGTTTTAGTACCATGCAAATTTCTACTACCATATTTTCCTCTCTCATAATAATTTTCAGTAGCTTCATGAACAAACTCAACAATATAGCTATCACATGCAGCATACTTTTCATGATTTCCAAACACATAATTTTTATCAAGTTCAAGAATAGTGGAATTAAAACTTTCAAACTTACTTTTATTAATAATATAACAAGGTAGTCGATCAATCTCAATAGATATGGGAATCATAGAATAATTCAAGAACTCTCCAATCCCATTTTCATTAGTAGTACAATTAATATTATCAAGTAACATAGGACCATCATCTAGAGCTTTATCATAGACATTTGCCAAACAAAATTCTTTAGTACCATGCATTTCGACATCAGGCACAAACAAAGCATTATCATAAGATTTATCAAAGTAGCATGGATTATCATAAATAACAGTAGCATAATTATTTTCACAAGTTTTACTCATAGGAAATACTTCAAGAGAATCCACAGGAACATAACATTCAACCTCTTCCGGTAAGCATGGAGGACAATCAAATAGTGTAAGAGATAAAGAGTTACTGTCATTAGAAGGTTGGCATGGGTAGCTAATCCATTCTTCCTCCTTTTGTTCATCACTCTCCTCTTGTTTTTCATCCAATGAGCATTCAGGTTCATCAATTTCTTCTTCCATCGGTTCCTGCAAATTGTGAGTGCATTCTTGTGCATTAATGTGTCTCTCTTTATAATCAAGGATATAAGGATTCCTACTCGTAGCATTCTATGCAAGAATTAAGGATAGTAGAGACATAATCTTTAAGGCCCTTACAAACAACACAAGTTTCATAATTCTCAACCATGAAGGATTCTATCTCGGAGGCTCCCATAAATAAGACAAATTGTTCTACCTCCTCGAACCCATAATGAATATAGCAATTCCGATTATAGCTCTTAATTAAAAATTTCTCACTAAAGCCACATTGAAATTTAAGATGTTTAGTATCCTGTTGAGAGCAACAGTTTATATCATGGCATTCAAGCAAGATTTTAGCAATTGTATTCAGTTTTTCTATCATAGCACTCATTATTTTACCAGTTCTTGATTCTCTATAACATTATAACATTCTATAAGCTCCAAGTAGGTTGTAGGTTCTCCCATAACAGCAGTTTTTAATTTTTAGATTTTTCAAATTTTTATGGATTTTTGGGTATATGAGGAAAGTAAAACAAGACAAAAATAAACTAAGCAAAAGTAAACTACGCAAAATAATACTAGACAAACATAAACTAAGCACAAATAAACTAGACAAAAGTAAACTAAGCAAAACAAAATAAAATAAAACAGAGAGAGAGGTGGAGTGTACTCCCCAGGTGAACTTATGAGTAGAGCTATGCCTCCCCGGCAACGGCGCCAGAAAAATAGTCTTGATAACCCACAAGTATAGGGGATCGCAACAGTCTTCGAGGGAAGTAAAACCCAAATTTATTGATTCGACACAAGGGGAGGTAAAGAATACTTATAAGCCTTAACAACTGAGTTGTCAATTCAGCTGCACTTGGAAAAGCACTAGCAACAGGGGTGATGTGAAAGTAGCAGTGATACGAGAGCAGTAGTAAAAGTAACACAGCAGCAGTAATAGTAGTATGAGAGCAATGGCACCAGAAAACAGTTGACATGTAGAACGAGTATATGATGATGAAAGATGGACCGGGGTTCCCAGCTATCTACACTAGTGGCAACTCTCCAATAACAAGTGTTGGGTGAACAAATTACAGTCGGGCAATTGATAGGATTGAAATAGCATTAAGACAGAATATCAAGATCATTAATCATGTAGGCATGTTTTCCAATAATAGTCGTACGTGCTCGCAATGAGAAACTTGCACAACATCTTTTGTCCTACCAGCCGGTGGCAGCCGGGCCTCAAGGGAAACTACTCGGATATTAAGGTACTCCTTTTAATAGAGCACCGGAGCAAAGCATTAACACTCCGTGAAAACATGTGTCCCTCACATCACCGCCATCCCCTCCGGTTGTCCCGATTTCCGTCACTTCGGGGCCATTGGTTCCGGACGAGTGACATGTGCATACAACTTGTAGATACAATCTAAGCAATAAGTATAGAGCTCAAATCTAAGATCATGGCACTCGGGCCCTAGTGACAAGCATTAAGCATAACAAGATTGCAGCAACAATAACTTCATAAACTTTGTAGATAGACAATCATAATGTAACAATCCATCGGATCCCGACAAACACAACACCGATTACATCAGATGAATCTCAATCATGTAAGGCAGCTCATGAGATCATTGTATTGAAGTACATGGGGGAGAGAATACCAACTAGCTACAGCTAGAACCCGTAGTCCATGGGGGAACTACTCACGGAGCATGATGGAGGCGATGGCGTTGATGGAGATGGCTTCCGGGGGCACTTCCCCGTCCCGGCAGGGTGCCGGGACAGAGACTTCTGTCCCCGAATTGGAGTTTCGCGATGGTGGCGGCGCCCCTGGAGTCTTTCTGGAGTTTCGTCAAGTCGTACGGTGTTTTTAGGTCGAAAGGGATTTTATAGGCGAAGAGGCGGCGCAGGGGGCACTCAGGGCGCCACACCACGAGCCGGCGCGGGCCCGGGCCAGGCCGCGCCGCCCTATGGTGTGGTGGCCCTCTGGCCCCTCTCCGACTCTTCTTCGGTGTTCTGGAGCCTTCCGGGAAAAATAGGAGGTTTGGTCTTCGTTTCGTCGAATTCCGAAAATATTGCCCGAACAGCCTTTACTGGAACCAAAAACAGCAGAAAACGAGAACCGGCACTGTGGCATCTTGTTAATAGGTTAGTTCCGGAAAACGCATGAAATCATCATAAAGTGCAAGCAAAACATGTAAGTATTGTCATAAAACAAGCATGGAACGACAGAAATTATGGATACGTCGGGGACGTATCACGTGTCACTGGCGTTTGTCGTTGTCCACGACGGCGCTGGGGACCGGGGCGAGGTGGTTCTTCTGGAGCGAAGATGATGGTCCGGAGGTGGTGGTTATGTCGTTCTTCTCCGA
This sequence comes from Lolium rigidum, assembly GCF_022539505.1. Taxonomy (NCBI): domain Eukaryota; kingdom Viridiplantae; phylum Streptophyta; class Magnoliopsida; order Poales; family Poaceae; genus Lolium; species Lolium rigidum. Next base: position 325,378,145 of record NC_061513.1, on the reverse strand, counting down.
CTTCGTCGATGGGAGGCGGCGTACCTTGGTCCAAGACAGCACGGGGACGTCCCCCGGTCGACGTGCCACAGCGACATGTGCCTCGCTGCTTGCAGCAGGCCTGTTCATCGACTCACAAAGCCTCGTTGGCGATGGTGCTTTTTTGGATCTTGCAATGGTGGAGGTTCGGCGTCTCTTCTAGCGTTCGTCTTGGCGGCGTTGGAATTGGACGGCGGCCGCTGGCAACGGTGGTTGCAGGAAATTCTAGAGATCGTTTTGTATTTCTCGATCTTTTAGGTTTTTATCAGCAAATTCAGGATAATCATTTTATCCCGGTTTGTCTTTTAGTTTCCACATGTGTTGCTTCATGTAACTTGGTGTTCGATTAATGAAAGATATGTGGTTGATCTCAAAAAAAAAAAGATTTATTTCCAACAAAGTGGCACACCTGACGCGGCATTCCATCCATCCCACACAACTCTGAAAAAATCATGGCTTTCATACAATGGAAATGAATCCCCACGCTAATAAGTGAGTTTCTGATGTTTGATCAGCATAGAACCACAGACACACTTGGAGCATATCGTTCTCGCACCAAAAAAACTTAAACAAATCCAGGCTTTCAGGGAATAGTAAATCAAATTGAGGGGATGGTAGAACTGAGCTCGGCTCCTCTACAGTAAAGCTATTACTGTACGGGTGCTGTAGCTGTTGAAATCAGCCCTTCATTTCAATCGGACGGCTGAAACAAACTCCTGATCGATCTCCTAAGCGCGTAGACTTGGTGCCAAACAGAAATCGTGCCAAAAAGCGATCTGTTTGACTCTCCCTTGCTCGGTCTCCTTTCATCTTCCCTGTCGTCCTTCTTCATCCTCCCGCTCGTCCAGATATAGCATAGTTTGTAGAATCACAGCTTGGAAAAAATAAAGAAGTTCACGGAGCAGCAAAGCAAAGATAGAAATTCACCCGTATCTTTCCTTTCAGGGCTAAGTGTAGCCGAGTCAACGAGGTGTAGTTCGCCATCGGCGACGGCAACGTGGCTCCCTTGCGGATGGGCGGAGGCACCATGCGCCCCTAATCTTCGGTTCTGCTGCCTCCAGCTACGAGCTCCCGCGCTCGAGCCGGTACAAGCAACTACACCACATGGGAACCGCGTCCTTCACACTACTAGGAAAAGTCTTCTTGCCGGCGCACCAAAAAAGGCTACTGCCGACGCACCAGAACCCGCCAATGGAAACACGCCGGTGGTAATGAGTTACCGCCGGCGCACCAGCTGATGCGCCAGCAGTAACACAAATTATCCCCGGCGCACCAGGCCTAGTGCGCCGTCGGTATGTTTTTTCAAAATTCAAAAAAAGGCCGATCCAGATCTAGATCTAGATCGGGTTCATCTATCTCGGGTTTGTACTAAAAAACAGTGGCCGTGCGCCGCCTTGTTGTTGTTGCCGCGCCGGTGTAGGAGTAGGAGGAGGATGAGGATGAGGCCGGAGGTGGTGGTTTAGGAAGAGGTGGTGGTGGTTTAGGAGGAGGTGGTGGTGGTTTAGGAGGCCGGAGGTGGTGGTTTAGGTGGAGGAGGAGGAGGAGAAGGATGGAGGTGGAGGTGGAGGAGGAGGAGGAAGAGGAGAAGGAGAAGGAGAAGGCCGGAGGTGGAGGTGGAGGCCCGAGGTGGAGGAGGTCACCGGAGTAGGAGGAGGAAGTCGTCGGTGAGGATTGCAAGGAGAAGATGAGGAGGGAAATAGGAGAAGGGGAGAAGTGAGGAAGGAGAAGAGGGAGGAGGGTCGGCTTGAATATATAGTCTAGGTTACCGCCGGCGCACCTAATACGGCGGTGCGCTGGGGGTAATTTTTTTTATTTTTTTACCAAAATCTAAAAGTTCAAAAAAGTCCTGTTTCTATTTTGAATTTGATGAATCCATTTTTTTTTCTCCAAACGACCGTAGGTGGTTGAATTCGGATAGGAAATTTCGCGTAGATAGATTTGGATATAACAAAGTTTTTCATCGGAGGTAGTATGCAACCAGAAATCCCGTTTTACCGAAACATCATGATATTTTGCATAATATATCGAAATTCATGTTTTGAAATTTTCATTAAAACTAGATGGCATAATACGTGGGCATCTCAATTTTTTGAAATTTCTATCATTTTCTTTTATTTTTTTCAAAACTGGAAAAGGCGATCGGGGGGGTGGCAGAGAGAAAATATGTGCTCCACTTACCCCTGGCGCACCTCTATGGTGGTGCGCCGGTGGTACATTGTTTACCACTGGCACATCACCATAGAGGCGTGCCGGGGGTAAGGGGAGCTCCATGTTTTGATCTGGCCCGGACCTCTTCTAACTTTATCCACGGTGCACTAAATTTTTGCTGCACCGGCGGTATTGGGCCATCACCGGCGCGGTCAAAACATGGTGCACCGGTAGTATTTAAAACCGGCACGATCAAAATATGGTGCGCCGGCAGTAGCGCTGGCAGCTATAGGCCTTTTCCTAGTAGTGTCAGGGCCGGGCTTCCATCTCAAGCTAGTCGAAAAAGCTGCACTGGCCCGGGATCCACTGCCTCCAGGTCTACCTTGCCACGCTCGCACCGTTGTGCCAGTTACCATCTTCATGTCCTACAAGAGAAGAAACCACCCATCATGGGGAGAACTGAAGATCTGAGCGGCGCGAGAAAGGGTTGGCGGGAAGGGGGGCAGGGGAGGGCTGTTGGAATTCGCCCACAGATCAATCACATGAAACTAGACAAACACACGCAACGACAAAATTATCGCCAAGGGTGCGTGTCGCACCCTCTAAATTTTCCTCTCTTTATTGTTTTTCTATTTTTCTCCACAACTCACGATACAATCTGGTAAGATCTCACGTGTATATATACACGGACGGATAACCGACTCAACACCTGACCTACACCTACACGTACTAGATAACCTAGTACTACTCTGACCCAGAACCCGACTCCAGTATATGACCGACTTGATCTCAGCCAAGCAAACACATACGGGAGATACTTCCTAATTAACTAGATGACTCTAAACCTAACACGTATGACTATGACTTGAACAAGCACACAGATTGCACATGTCCAAACCGGACCCGACCAAAACTAGCTAGACTGATTAGGCAAGATTATTCCAACAATCTCCTCCTAATCTTAACTTTGTTGTATCCTCGTACTCGGTTCGCACCATACTCCTCTTATACTTGTTTACAGTAGTTTCCCCACCTACTGCGCACACACCTTCTCGCTTTACGGTAGCTTTCCATACCACCGTCCGCCTTCGGCATCGCACCGAACCCTACTGGCCACAACCAGGACGCTCCACGAGGACATGGACATAACTCACGGAACACCGTGCACACCTCACACACTTGACGCGCTTCAACTGCAACAAATCTTCACAGAGACGAGCACTTGGACACAACGACGACTCACTGACACGACGACGACCGCACGTGTAGACGTGCACACACTTGACTCTTTGACTCATCCGACTCCTCCGAAGACGATCTTGACGAGACTCCCGGCACCGCACCTCGGCACCACCTGTCCCATCCACGATCATCCGCAGCTCCACCACCTTGTGACGAACACTCTCCGCCGTCTCCTCCTTGTCGTTCCGCCGACGACGATCGCCCGCCCCGAGGCGCTAGTCGGATCGCCTCCCCGGGGCAAGCGTGGCTTCAAATCTTCGACCTGGCTCTGATACTAATTGTTGGAATTCGCCCACAGATCAATCACATGAAACTAGACAAACACACGCAACGACAAAATTATCGCCAAGGGTGCATGTCGCACCCTCTAAATTTTCCTCTCTTTATTGTTTTTCTATTTTTCTCCACAACTCACGATACAATCTGGTAAGATCTCACGTGTATATATACACGGACGGATAACTGACTCAACACCTGACCTACACCTACACGTACTAGATAACCTAGTACTACTCTGACCCAGAACCCGACTCCAGTATATGACCGACTTGATCTCAGCCAAGCAAACACATACGGGAGACACTAGTGGAAAACGGGGCAATAGGCCCGGTCCATTTGGGCCTTTAGACCCGGTTCCCGAACCGGGACCAACTAGGCGGGACTAAAGGGGGTACCCTTTAGTCCCGGTTCAAAGATAAACCGGGCCTAAAGGCCTCAACACGTGGTGCGACCAGGGAGCTCGCGGCTGGAAGGGCTTTGGTCCCGGTTCGTGGTACGAACCGGGCCTATGTTTCTCGCCGCGGCGAGAGAATTGCTATTTCTCTGCCGCGGCACAGATTTGGGCTGTACCAGCGTTTCTCGCCGCGGCAGAGAAACGATCTGTTTCCCTTGCCGCGGCAGAGTTTCAGCAATGCATATATATATCATTCAAGAAACCACAGAAAATCGTCATGAATATATATAGACATCGTCAACGGTACACGACATCGTCAACACAGTACACGTGTAATGCATGCATATTTACAATACAACACGTCCTCGACGAACATCCTCCGCCGTCACGATCTTCCGATAGTGCTCTCCACCTGGGGTAAGGACCTCGGTAATAAAGAATCCCGCGATTTCCTCTTGAATTGCTTTTATTTGATCCGCTGTTATGAGAGTGTCCCGCAGGCGTGTCATCTATATTTAAAAAAGGAGATCAATATATGAATGGAACTCAATACAATAGATGGTACTAATTAAGATTAATTGTGAAAATTTGTTATCGTACACGAGTGTGGTGTATTTGGGCATCCCCACCCTTGGGACAGGACATGTCACGCATGAAGGTGCGGACGTAGTATCCACATAAGTTATTCCCTTGTTCCTGCCTCATACACTTTACGAAAAAATAGTTCGATCAAACTAATAATCAAGCATCGTATTGAAAGTAAATATCATATATAAAGTTTCACGGACATAGCTATATATATAGTACTACTTACGGGGTAATCTCTAAATGTAAGCTCCGGTTTCCATTTACCCGGAACAGTATTGATGAACCGTTTCCAAGCCCTGCCCGGCAAAAAATAATGAGTAAATGAGTAATTGATTAGTTGATGATATCTTCGAATTAGAGCAGATGAAGATGCCAATACGAAATTGATTGAAACTACCTCTGGAGGATGGCAGCCATGTCCGCCCATTCCGCATATTCTTTACGTTTCGAGTCCATGACGTTTACGACTCCAAGGTGAAGATCAATGATTAGGAGAATAAAGTGGAAACTGCACAAGCATAGCTCAATGATTACGAGAATAAAGTGGAAGGTGCACAAGCATAATGTATGTTATATATAACACTCACTTGAAGTTGTAGGGAAAGAATATATCCTCTTTGTCTGCTTGCTTCTCTAAAAACATTACGATGTTGTCCTCTGTGTCCTTGGGGTACTGTCGAGCCGTAACTTCATGAACTGTGTTTGGGTCTATGAACCCCAGCGGTAGGAGCTTGCCTCTTTTGTATTCCAGCTTCTTCATTCTGCATAATTAAATGTATAGCGTACACAAAGAATATAATAAGGATAATTGTTAGTGCAAATGAATGAGCTACAAACTTAATTACACAAATAAATCACTTACAGGCAGTAGCAACTGATAACAGCTTTGTCGAGGGCGTCTTGATTGAATAACTGAAACAGTTCTTCTATCTCAATGTTTATCTCGTCTTCCCCCCGGAAGTAATGCTCATCTCTAAGATACACCGTGAGGTAGCTTTCACTTCTTCGACAGGCTTTCAGGTACCATTCATGCAACCTTCGCATCCGAGTCCCTAGACGCGCGAGCTCGCCAGGTTTGACTAGATCTTTTCCGTATCTATACGTGTTTACCACTTGAGCCGTTGGATAGTAATCTTCGTACTCAGCTGATGCTCCCGGAGCTCTAGCCGCCCGTTCGGTCATCGATGCCGTCTCGGGATCATGATATGGCTCCACGATGAAGTGGGGTGCGGCCTGAATGTCCTGCTTGTCCAAGGCTGTGCGACTTTTTTGCTTCTTTACTCGCTCTAGAGGACTGTCCAAGAGAGCGGTCATAATCAGCTCTCGGCTCAGGTCTCTTCATTCTCGTCTCGGCAAAGTGCTTCACTCGTACTGCGGTGGAATAAACATCTTCTTCGGCGCGGTTGCAAGAAACGCCTTTTGCTCTTCGGTCTGCTCATGTGGTAACAACTCCGGAGTCTCGTGCCCTCATTGGAGTTGATGATCTCTTCGGAGCTGTAGGAGGTGCCGCGGACAGCTTCCTCTTTTGCTTAAGTGGAGGCGGCGGAGTCTCCTGACGAGGAGGAGGAGGAGGCGGAGGAGTATTTTCACGCGGAGCAGACTGGTCATGGATAGGGGAATCATCATCGCGCACGGGAGAATCATCACGCGGAGGAGACTCGGGTGGCGGAGGAGGCGGAGGTGGCATGCTTGTTGGCTTCTCACCTGGAAACACAATGTTCTCCTTCCGCCATTGCACGGTGGTTCTACGGGCTTCTCCCAGTTCTTTGATTTCCCCATCTTCACCTGCAGGGTGCTCAAGCACCAACCCCTCATAAGCTGTCATCACTTCATCCACCATCACAACGAGCAAAGTCGTCTTGGACCGAACGGCAATGGTAAGACCTTGTAGGTAAGAGGATGCCGACCGCCGCCTTGAAGGATAGGTTGAAAACTTTAACATGCAGCTCACAAGGACGGCTCTCGGTGAGATCATCCACGGGGGTAGCGAGGAGGCTCGACCACCTGGTCATCATCATCATCATCATTATCCACCTGCCGAGAGGAAGCCACGCTGCTTTTCCGGTGTGGTTGAGATTGCAGCGGGGCGATGGCATTGAGCAGTGCGGGATCTACAGCCTGCCCCCGAGCCATCTGAGATGTAAGTACTTGGGTTACCATGCTTAATTGGGCTTGCATGGTGCTCATACCCTCCTCTAAGTTAGCCAGGCGGTCTGTTTCCCTTGCCTTCCTCCTCTCATGGCTTTTATCAGGAAATCTCTTCCTTTCCGCGGGAAAGCCATACTTCCACGGAACGGAGCCTGCTGTGCCTCGTGTTCGTCCGCCGTGTTCTTTGTTCCCAAGGGCGCGTGTCGGCTCATCGTTCTCTCTTTCGGGCTGGAACAACCCCGCCTCCACGTCCCTATGTGCTTTTTCCGGGGCATCAATGGGAACCTTCGGATGAGCTTTCTTATAGATGCACTTCCCTGTTTACGGATCCAACGTTCCCCCAATCCCGTAGAACCACTCCTTGCACCGTTCGATCCAACCGTGTGTCCCTAATCTGATCCCTTTACTGGTCGGTTCCGCCTCAGCTGCCTGCCACTTAGGACGGTTAGCCCCGTATCCACCTGGACCCGGAATTTGGTGATATAGCTTCAACGCAGCATTTGCCTTATTTATTTCCGACCTTCTCTTAAATTCTTCGACTCCGTGCTTTGTACTTCACGAATTCGTCCCAGTGAGTTTTTACCTTCTCATTGTCCGGAGTCTTCTTTATCTTGATAAGGCGGCGCAATCTTTTCTTGTGGCTCTTGAATAGTTCGGCCATCTTCTTCTTGCCAAACTCGCGGAGGGCCTCGCTCCATCTTGGCCTTTTCAGCGTCACCCCCTCTTCGGGTACTATGTTGAAATGTGACATGAGCTTGTCCATAATGCTGTTTTTGGCTACATCATCGATATAAAGACCTTGACCTTCTTCCTCTGCCGAGACAGCACTAGTCCCTTCGGCTTGTGCCATTCTCGAACGGTGATCGGGACGTGGTCCCGAACAAGCACTCCGCATTGAGCTATAAATGCCTTTGCACCTTTCTACGGAGCAATCGGTTTACCATCATTTTCGATGTGGGTGATGTCGTGCCTAACACCGTCATCCAACTTTTTGGCCGGGCCTCGCTTCCTCGACTTTACAGAAGAAGTGCTCGATCCGGAGGGCTAAAAAAGAAATAATTCATAGTCAGTACAATTTAATTAGTTAATGCATCTAGTCGATCAACAGCGGCTTAATTAGTTTATATACCTCGGTGATAACTACAGTTCGGGAGCCATTATGATGATCTTGTTCCTCACCGGCGCCACTAGGATCTTCTTCCTCAATATTCTCCGCTCCCTCACCGGAGTCATTCAAATAAGTTGCGGTGACATCGTCACCGCCATCATCTGGAATAACGTCGTCGTCGCGATCATCCAGAGTACCGTTTGCTATGAGTTCCTCCATGAAATTTTCTTGAATTTCATCTCTCTCCATGCTTTCTACAACGACCTGCAAGCTATACATAGGAACCATCATATGATCAAATTAAGGATAATGCGAGAAAACTGAAAAAATGGAGTTACATATGTGTAGTTCTTAACTAAGGATCGATAATATAGTGCTAAAAGCGAGATAGTGCGGTTACATGCATACATAGATCGGGTTCATGTTTATTTAACCCTAATACATATCAATCACTAACCACTCAACCGCGCAGACCGGGTCCTAGAGGGCGCCGACCGGGTCCCGAGCCGCGGCTGGGTGTGCCCCCAAAGCCACGGAACAACAACGGGAGCATAGCTAACATGAGATCCCCGCATAACGCTCCATCCGGTCCTATACATGTTGTCTAACGCGTACATGTAACGGCGAACGTGCTCGTCCTCCGCCGCAATGCGCTGAGCTACCTCCTGCGGCGGGGCCGGCTCCCTCCGAAACGACCGTGGCCCATAAGACCTCCACCATAGAATATCCGGGTCGACGACGGGACCCGGATTCCGCACCAAGGTGCGCGACCCGGAAGCTAAGACCTCCCAGTGCCACCCCGGCGGAGCCCAGTCCCGGACCTCCCCCATCTGCTCCATCTCCTCGGTGAGAGTCGGACCACGGCCCGCCGGCTGTCGGCTGTCGCGGCATCGTAGCTACGAAAACAAATCATATATGTATACTAATATAAATAAAAAACATGATATTGTGCTAAATAAAAAACTTCACTACTTTTGTACTAACGCCGCGTTCCACGACCCTGTTTTGGGGGCGTCGGCAGTACCGGCACCGCCACGGACTCGGCGCTCCTCCTCGCTCGCTCTTTCTCTATTTCGCGACCCTAAGTCTATGTCGCGGCGGCACCGCTACGGACTCGGCACCGCCACGGTCTAAGTCGTCGGCGCGCGGGGGGCGGCGCCGACACAAATGAATCTATTTTCTAACTTTTCTAACTTTTTCCTAACTAATTTTCTAACTTTTCTCTAACTAATTTTACTAACACTAATTTTTCTAACACACTAACTACACTATTTTTTTTTCACTTAATTTTACTAACAAACTAACTACACTAATTTTTGTAACACACTAACTACACTATTTTTTTTTCACTAAATTTTACTAACAAACTAACTACACTAATTTTTCTAACACACTAACTACACTATTTTTTTTTTCACTAAATTTTACTAACAAACTAACTACACTAATTTTTCTAACAAACTAACTATACACTATAATCTAACAAATGAAAAAAAAAAAAAAAAACCGGATCGAGCGAGAGGCTTACCGGCGGAGGGAGAGGAGCGGTGGCGGCCGGCGGGGTCGGCGGCGGCGATGGCGGCGGACGGCGAGGAGAGGCGGAGGCGGGCGCGGCGGAGGCGGGCGCGGTGGCGGCGGACGGCGAGGAGGAGTGGCGGCGGAGGCGGCGGCCGACGTGCGCGCGCGAGGCGGAGGCGGGCGCGCGCGGAGGCGGAGGCGGGCGCGCGCGGCGGGAGGGCGGCGGCGATGGCGCGGCGGCGGAGGCGGGCGCGGCGGGAGGGCGGCGGCGATGGCGCGCGGCGGCGGCGGCGGCAGCGGCGTGGGCGCGCGGCGGTTGGGCAGCTCGGCGGCGTGGGCGCGCTTCGTCTCCGCGGGATTGATCGCCGCGGAGACGAAGTCCTTTCTTTATACTCCCCCTTTGGACCCGGTGCGTGTTACAAACCGGGTCCAAAAGCCCTTGGACCCGGTTTGTATTACAAACCGGGACTAAAAGCCATTTTTGCTGCGTTTTCGCTGCGCGCGCAAAAATAGCCTTTAGTCCCGGTTTGTAATACAAACCGGGTCCAAAGGCCAAATTTTTTAAAAATTTTCATTCCCGCCTTATTTCAAATGAAAAAAAGCCACCGCACTGCCCACCACCGCCACCGCCACACGTGTCCCTTCCCCGTGCCCCGCCGTCACCGCCATGTACGGGCCACCGCCGTGTACTGCCCACCACCGCCACCGCCGTGCGCCGGCCACCGTCGGCACCGCCGTGTACTGCCCACCACCGCCACCGCCACACGTGTCCCTTCCCCGTGCCACGTGTCGCCGCCGCTTCCACGTGCCTCGGCCCGCCGCCACCGCCGTGCGACGTGTAGATCCCGCTTCCACGTGCCACGCCCCGCCGCTTCCCCGCGCCACCTGTCGCCGCCGCTTCCACGTGCCACGCCCCGCCGCTTCCCCGCGCCACCTGTCGCCAAACTTGCCGCGTCGCTGTGCTATAAAGCGCCGCGTGCGCGCGGAACCACACGTCGCCGTCGCCTCCGTTCATTCGTCGCCGGGATGCCGCCGCGCCGTCGCGGCTCGTCCGGTTTCCGTGGCGTCCGAGCGCGGCCGAACGGTAGGTTCTACGCCGAGATGCGTGCCGGTGGCTTCCGGCTCACCCTCGGCACGTACAACACCCCGGAGCTGGCGGCGCGCGCTTACGACGCGGCCGCATGGCGATTTCGGCGGCCACGGTGCGACATGAACTTCCCAGACGTCGAATCGCTAGAGGAGGCGGAGTTCCTCGCGCCGACGCCGTGCCTCGTCGCCGACGAGGACCGTCGCCGCCACCGCCAGGTGCAGCGCCGGATCGCAATCGCCGAGCACGACGAGGAGTTGATGCGCCGGTGGAGGGCGCGGTTCCCCAACGACGTCGACAACACCGCCGCGTTCTTCGCTGACCTCCGGGCACAACGCAGGTCCAACGAGCGCCATCGTCGGGCCGTCGCCGTGTTCGAGCTCGATAACCCGAATACAACTTGGGCCGACAACGACCCTCGGTGGGACGACATTTGGACCGAGACAACCTCCGACGACGAGTAGATCGACTAGACTAGTTGTTTATCTATATTATTGTATTTTCAATAAAGTCGTTGTGGCGGACGCCGATGATGAGAAAAGTTTCCCGCCAGATTACATGTGGAATTAAAGTACATAACTCAACTGAAAATTAATTAAGATACATGGCCAGATAGTACTCGTGCCTAGCCCTATAGTACTCGTGCCTAGCTCAACTGAAAATTAATTAAGATACATGGCCAGATTCGACTGTTCGAGTCATTCAGTCATACTCGTGCCCAGCCCTATAGTACTCGCCACCTGTAGTCGTCGTAGTCGCCGTCATCATCGTCGCCGGCATCGGGGTCGCGGTAGTCAAACCTCGGCGGGAGAGCACGCGTGGGCTGGGACCGAGGGTAGCGCGAGGCGGGGGCCACGGTGGGCCATGACGCCCTGGAGAGTTCGGTCGCGCCACCACGGCCGACGGCCGGCCTCGTTGAAGTTCGAAGGAGGCGGGCCGCCGTCCTCGTGCTCGGCGAGCGCCCTCTCACGCCGATTGATGAAGAAGCTCTCCCAAGTCGGGCTGTAGTCGGGATGCCACTGGGGATTCCTCCGCTGCTCTGGCGTGAGCTCGAAGTAGTAGTGGTTCGTGATGGCCATCTCGCGCGCCACACCTAGAGGGACGGGAGGGACCGGTACCCCTCCGACGCTCAGCAACCAGCCGGTAGGGACGCGGTAGCCCGGCGGGCAGGGGTAGTTCGACGCGCAAAGCGCCTCCGCCTCCCGGAGGGTTAGAGATACGATGGAAGCCATGTGACCTGGTGATGAGGTTTGCAGATATGAGTCTAGATGTGATATGTAAATGGAGGCCAAGCCAACATATATATAGTGAAAAAATGGTGGGAGGACGGAGGCGGGAAGCAGTGGAAAGCGCGGGAAGAAAAATAGGCGGGAACGCAGTGGCGCCAAAAACTGTCGGTGGGATAAGGACGTGTGGGTAACCTTTAGTCCCGGCTGGTGGGTACAACCGGGAGTAAAGATCATTTTTTTGTCATATCTAACAAAAGTGTCGGTGGGATAAAGACGTGTGGGTAACCTTTAGTCCCGGCTGGTGGGTACAACCGGGACGAAAGATCCTTTTTTTGTCATCTAACAAACCTGTCGGTGGGATAAAGACGTGTGGGTAACCTTTAGTCCCGGCTGGTGGGTACAACCGGGACTAAAGATCCTTTTTTGTCATCTAACAAAACTGTCGGTGGGATAAGGACGTGTGGGTAACCTTTAGTCCCGGCTGGTGGGTACAACCGGGACTAAAGATGTCGGCGGGATAAGAACGCATGGGTGGACGCACTGCTCGATGAGATAAAGCATGTAGCGCACGACGCCCTGTCGAGTAGAAGCGGTGCTTGTGCCTATAAAAGGAGCATCGATACGGCTTGCCAAGCGGATCAACAAGCCAAGCAGAGATTCATTCCCATGGATTGGAAAATCTCCCGTGGCGCAGCTTCTCGAAGATGTTGTTGGTGCACACGCCCTACGGCATCTTCGGAAGCTGCGCCTCGGAATTTTTCCCTGCAAGCCCGTGAACGACTACATCTCCTCTAACGGTGTTGGGGAAAGGGTTGGGAAATCTCCCGTGGCGCAACTTCTCGAAGATGTCGTTGGTGCACAAGCCTTACGGCATCTTCGGAAGTTGCTCCTCGGAATTTTTTCCTGCAAGCCCCCGAACGACTACATCTCCTCTAATAGTGTTGGGGAAAGGGTTGGGAAATCTCCCGTGGCGCGAGTTTCTCGAAGATGTTGTTGGTGCACATGCCCTACGGCATCTTCGGAAACTGCGCCTCGGAATTTTTCCCCTGCAAACCCGTGAACGACTACATCTCCTCTATATATATGGTACAAAAAGCCAACCACATCTCCACTTTTCATATCTTACATACGGTTAAATGATTACACAAAAATAAATGGGAAATTGATTGCCATGTTGAGATACTCATTTGTGCCATGGAGCATCTTCATCATTTAATCTTCTTCGGCCTTAACCATGGAGCATCTTCATCATTTAACTTGATGCTTGGATCAATGTTCACTCGAAGGGTGGAATTTCATCAAACTTATTATAATCTTCGACATGTCTGTCTTGTCCTCCACTCCCACGATGTTTCTTTTTCCGGAAAGAACTATGTGGCGCTTTGGCTCATCGTTTGATGTATTTGTTTCCTTATGTTTCCTTTTTCTTGGTTTGCTAGACATATCCTTCACATAGAAAACCTGGGCCACATCCTTGGCTAGGACGAATGGTTCGTCTCTATACCCAAGATTGTTGAGATCCACTCGTTGTCATTCCATACAACTTGTCTACCCGAACCCCGCCTCCTGTTTTGTTGACCCATTTGCACCTAAACAAAGGGACCTTAAAAGAAGGTCCATACTCAAGTTCCCGAGATATCCTCTATGTAACCATAATATGTGTCATTTGGGCCTTCATTCATTATTGCATCAAAGCGGACACCACTTGTTTTGGTTGGTGCTCTTTTTATCTTGGGCGATCGTGTAAAATGTATTCCCATTTATCTCGTACCCTTGGAAAGTCACTACGATCGAAGATGGTGTCCGGGCCAGCAAGTACAGCCTGATCTTCAATATCTTCGTTATTCAGGAGATGTTTTTGCAACCAACCGCCGAAAGTCGACATGTGTTCACGTCTAATCCAATCGTTCGACTCGCCCGGGTTCCGGGAGCGTAGAAAGTTCTTGTGGTCACCGATATACGGAGCCACCATGGTGGAACTTTGTAGAAGCTGTGTAGTGTGCTTGAGTCAAAGAAATCCCATCCCTACATATCATTGATTTCCTTCCTAGCGTGCCTTTTCCACTTAGTCTCCCTTCATGCCGCGATTCAGGAACACCAATCGGCTTAAGGTCGGGAATAAAGTCAACACGAGAATTCAATGACCTCCTCTCGTTCCATAGCCCTTGGAGATGCTTCCTTCTCGGCCTAGCACGGTTATGAACATATTTCTTCAAGACTCCCATGAACCTCTCGAAGGGGAACATATTGTGTAGAAACACGAGACCGAGAATGGAAATCTCATCGACCAGGTGAACGAGGAGATGTGTCATAATATTGAAGAAGGATGGTGGGAACACCAGCTCAAAACTAACGAGACATTGGACCACATCATTCCGCAACCTCGGTAGAATTTCTGGGTTTATTACCTTTTGAGAAATTGCATTGAGGAATGCACATAGCTTCACAATGGGCAGTCGAACATTTTCCGGTAGAAGCCCCTCAATGCAATCGGAAGCAACCGTGTCATTATCACGTGACGGTCATGAGACTTCGAGGTTCTGGAATGTTTTCTTCTCCATATTTATTATTCCCTTTATATTGGAGGAGAAGCCGGACGGGACCTTGATACTCGCTAAGACATTCAAAAAATATCTCCTTCTCTCGCTTTTGTAAGAGCGTAGCTGGATAAATGACGTCCTTTAACTCTCTCATGCAGATTTTTGGGGTCTTTCCAACGTTGCTGGTCCTCCCGTGCTTCGGTGTATCTTTTGTCTTCCCGTACACGCCCGTAAAGCCTAGCAGGTTCACGCAAAGATTCTTCGTCACGTGCATCACATCGATTGAAGAGCGGACTTCTAAGACTTTCCAATATTCTAGCTCCCAAAAAATAGATTTCTTCTTCCACATGGGCGCGTGTCCGGCAGCGTCATTCGGAACAGACCGTCCGCCGGGACCCTTTCCAAATATTACATCTAGATCCTTGACCATACCAAATATATCAACACCATCACGATGGGGAGGCTTCCTCCGGTGATCAGCCTCACCGTCGTAATGCTTTCCTTTCTTTCTTACGGGATGGGTAATCCTAAGAAATCGACGATGCCCCGGTACACGACCTTCCGACCTTTTTCCAAATAATCACCTTCGAGCTCATGTAAACAGTGTGTGCATGCATTGTATCCCTTGTTTGACTCGTCCCGAAATGTTACCAAGAGCAGGCCGATCATTGATGGTTACGAAAAGCATCGCTCTTAGGTCAAATTCCTCCTCGCTTGTGCTCGTCCCACACACGTACACCTGCTAGGGACCACAGCTGTAGAAGTTCTTCGACTAATGGCTTCGAGTACACATCAATGTCGTTCCCGGGTTGCTTCGGGCCTTGTATGAGCACCGGCATCATAATGAACTTCCGCTTCATGCACAACCAAGGAGGAAGGTTATATATACAAAGAGTCACAGAGCCAGGTGCTATGGCTGCAGCTCTGCTCTCCAAAAGGATTCATGCCATCCGTACTTAGACCAAACCTTAAGTTCCTTGCATCCCGTGCAAAGTTTGGGAACTCTCTATCGATTTTTCTCCATTGGGATCCATCAGCAGGGTGCCTCAACATCACGTCTTTCTTACGGTCTTCTTTGTGCCATCGCAACAACCTAGCGTGCTCTTTATTCCCGAACAAGCGTTTCAGCCGTGGTATTATAGGAGCATACCACATAACCTTGGCAGGAACCCTCTTCCCGGGGCGCTCGCCCTCAACATCACCAGGGTCATCTCGTCCGATCTTATACCGCAATGCGAGTGCACACCGGACATGCATCCAAATTCTCGTACTCACCGCGGTAGAGGATGCGGTCATTAATGCATGCATGTATCTTTTGCACATCTAATCCTAGAGGGCAGACAATCTTCTTCGCTTCGTACGTACCGGCGGGCAATTCGTTACCCCTTGGAAGCTTCCTCTTAATTATTGTCGAGCAACTTTCCAAATCCCGAGTCGGTGACACCGTTCTCTCGCCTTCCATTGCAACAATTCCAGAGTCTTTGCCTAGCTTTTTATGGCCATCTTCGCAAGTTGGGTATAACAATTTGTTGTGATCTTCTATCATCTTGTCGAAGGCCAACCTTTCCTTTTCAGTTTCACATTCTCTCCTTGCATCGGCAATGGCCCGGCCAAGATCATCATCGCGAGCTCATCCGGTGCCTCTTGATCTTCTACTTCATTGTCTTCATTGCCTTCTGCAGTATCATCGTATTCGGGGAAATTGGGATAACCGTCATCATCCTCTTCCTCTTCGTCATTGTCTTCCATCATAACCCCTCTTTCTCCGTGCTTGGTCCAACAATAGTAACCGGGCATGAAACCGGATCGCAGAAGGTGGTCGTGAATGAGACTCGAGCGAGCGTAATTTACGGTATTCTTGCAGTCCACACATGGACAATACATGAAGCCACCATGTTTGTTTGCCTCCGCCACGGCCATAAAATTATCCAGGCCCGCAGATGAACTCGTCAAACCGTCGGTCAATGTACATCCATTGCCGATTCATCTGCATGATATAATTAAGCTGATCAAAACCATTACAGAACATCACGATGTATATATACACATGCATTTTATCAATTGCAGATGAAAAGGATAAAGTTGTTAACCTCGATGAAGAAGAAAAAAACAAGTTAAGTGTGGCTTGATTTGTGTAAACTCAAGTGGCAAACCCTCTTAAGCATTTCATCAAACACCTCTTATGCATGTGAAGAAGAGAGGAGAGCAATACACCCTCTTGTGAAGATAGTGAAAAAATGGCTAAGTGTGGCTCACACTTGGGCAAGGGCAAGGTTATATAGCCGGAGGGGGCCTTTGGACCCGGTTTGTCATACAAACCGGGACTAAAGGGTTCCCCGGCCGACACGGCCTGCCGCGCCTCGCGGGTGGACCCTTTGGTCCCGGTTTGTGTGACAAACCGGGTCCAAAGGCCGCTACAGGACAGTACGCCGGCGGGTGGGGTCGTCCTGGGCAGAAAC
The DNA here is from genome assembly GCF_022539505.1 of Lolium rigidum. Classification (NCBI taxonomy): domain Eukaryota; kingdom Viridiplantae; phylum Streptophyta; class Magnoliopsida; order Poales; family Poaceae; genus Lolium; species Lolium rigidum. The sequence continues at coordinate 325,361,387 of NC_061513.1, read as the reverse complement.
GAACCGGGTCCAATGGGGGCATTGGACCCGGTTTGGTTCAGCAGTGGGTCATTTGCTTGGGTCCAAAGGCCTCTTCTCCACTAGTGAGATACTTCCTAATTAACTAGATGACTCTAAACCTAACACGTATGACTATGACTTGAACAAGCACACAGATTGCACATGTCCAAACCGGACCCGACCAAAACTAGCTAGACTGATTAGGCAAGATTATTCCAACAAGGGCATTGCAGCAATTTTATCCCCTCTCTGCCATTGTTCTCGTTGCAGCTCTGAGTTTCGAGAAGGAAGAGACTAGACTGGGGTCACTCGGCCACTCATAGGAGTTGATTAGTTCTTTTCCTGAGGAAACGCTATCAGCGAGGAAATGAAGGAGGCCCGTTCGATGGAAACGGAGGGCAGATTCTATTAGCTATACGTGTATAGTGATAACTAAACTGTAGAGGAGCCGAGCCCGCTAGAACGAACTCCAATGCGGCGACTAAAACAGATAGAAATTTTCTCTGTTTATATTTGTTTAGGGGCACCACAGACAGGCGACCGGCCTATGTTAACTTTTTTTCTTCTAAAAGCAAGCCACCATTTTAGCCATTTTACTAGTTAAATGATCGTGCGTTGGTACGGATCCTATTTCTCTCGATACTTTTCTCTTGATCATGTAAATATATAAATTATCACCAATGGCAACAGCCAAATTACGATAATATGTTGAACGCTGACAAAAAATAGAATTTTTTCACCAATAATCTCAATACTACATGATAATAGCATAAAAGATATCGTCTTTAGATAAAGTAAAAAAGAACATTATGGCTATGATGTCAAATAATGATGTGCATGCGACAAAATGTTAGTTTCAGAAACGGTAAGATATCACTACAAAGGTCTGATGTTCAGAATACTCTTGTTATCTGTAGATATAGCCGGTGGATAATATTTGTCATGGAAAACTTTCATTTGAGGGCAACCTAATGCCTAGATTCATAATCACAATCATCATGTATCTGGCTTGATAAGTTAAATATATAGTTGAGATCATATTTACACGGATCAGAAAATGATTTACATGAGGAGCCTGGCTGCCAGAATGGACGGCATGCCAGTACCCGGCCACAGCGTCCTGTTATCACCGCCGCCCGTTCGGAAGCTTTCTATCGGGCCCATTAGGGAGGCCAACATCAATAACGTCGACTTCAACGAGGACTCCTAAGGATCGATTAGTTCAAATTTAAGTGTTGTCTAATTTTGGTTGAAGTAATTGTGCTCTATTTCCTGTTTATTAAATCTGAGTTTGGGTACGGTGACCGTCAGCAACTGGTGAGATCCGGGGAGAGAGGGTGGAGTTGTTGATGGAGCTACTAAAAGGAGGGCACAATGGGCGCAAGATAATGACACAGAGGAACTATCTGTTGGACCGCAAATTCATATTAAATTTAGTCTAGAAATGAATGGAGACGGATAGATCCGCCGCCAGCAGCCCCGTTAGGCCGTGCACTCTATCTATGCTGACTGAAAAGGACATGCATGCATGAATTATGCCGCAGCGTTGGGATTTTTTTTTTTTTTGCGGGGAAGAAAACAGTGATATTAAACCAGGAACCTTACAAGACAACCCACAAGAAAAGCAAAATTACAGCACAGTCCTGAAGGAAACCAAAGCCACCGGCGTCGAAGAAGACGTGCCGCCGGCGCGCCGCCGTCGCTCCTCCTCTGCAACCTTGGAATGAAAGGAGCCCCCTGACGGACGGGAAGTCCACGGACCTCGGCTCGAAGGAGCCTCCACCCTGCATCAACACCATCGGCTTCGATCTGGTTCGCCATCACCGTCAACTCCAGAAACATCGCCCGCAGGAGCCGCCGCTCCTCGGCCTCCAGCATGGGGGAAGGGCGTGTCGTTGCTCCACCGAGCCACGAACGCCAGGACGGAGGCAGACCTGCAGCGCCGCCCCGCAGAGCACGGCCAATAGGGAGGGATCCCGCCTCCACAAAAGGCCACGCCAACGCCGCCGTCACCTCCTCAACGCCGCTGGCAAGCCACCAACTTGACCCTACACTATGTACACGCTGGGATCCGGTGATTCCCCGACCTCCCGCCGCCGGAGCGGCCGGCGGAGGCGAGGAATCGCCCGAATCGCGCAGCGGCGAGGTGGATCGAGGAGGAGATTCAGAAATCGCCTATCTAACATTGTAGCGGGAGATAGGGACGGTCCAAGCTCCGTCTTTATGGAAGGAACATGTTCAACAGGTCACAGCGTTGGGATTAAGTTAAGGCTTGGTCCGTTTTGATCCATTTAGGTCGGTACACAGATGGATTGTGTGCCATAAGTCTGTGATTTTAGGAGTTCAAGTGCTCCATGAGATCTCTCTGATCCTCCATCTCTCCATGGTCGGTAAACAGACGCGGGATCGAGCATTTCCGCCGCCGCCCATCCACGATGGCGTGGAAGTACGCGGTGCAAGAGTCGCCCTTCAACGTCCATTGCACTGTGCTGCGCTACTTCCAATACTCCTCAATCCTATCCATCATGAGGAGTTTGTCTTCTGGCTGGTATCTAAGGGGCCATCCCTCTTCGTCGAGCCCATCTACGTCTTCCTGGCGGTCCAGGTTCCCCACCTCAGCCAGTAGGTTCTCCTTGAAGACCCGCTTCTCCTTTTTCACGTTGGTCCCCCAACCTTTTATGTATTGGATAGAATTGCGAGCCACACATTGCCTTTAATGAGCAGCTTATCTTTAACGAGCTCCCCAAAGTCGTTAACCCCAAACCACTAAGTCTGGAAAAAGAAGCATGGTGGCCTGCGAATCGTCTCATCTCTGTTGCCCAGAAGAAGTGGATTATGGTCGGACCCAATTCTAGTCACCGTCGTGACGGAAAATAGGGCACTAGTAGGGAAAACAAAATAGAGGAACGCTCACTGGAAGCGCAACAGTCTAAACGCGCGTCTGGTATTAGTAGTCGCGAGCCAAAAACACGCACGCGACTGGTAGGCGCATACTGGTAGCACATCAGAGAGTAGCACACGCGACTACTAGTGGGACCCGGCTGTACTTGGGTCCAGAAAGTACCGGTAGCATGCGTAAATGGGGGCACGCGACTACTATGTCCACACCAGTCGCATGTGTCTTTGTCCGCCCGCTTCCAGTATATTGTGCTGACTAATACTAATCAGCTTAGTAGTAGCGTGTCCACCCCCAATGGATGTATATCACCTTTTTAATTTTTTTAAAAAAGAATAGGAAATTCAAAAAATAAAATCCTTTGAGATTGCCATGCATAATTTCATCTAGTTTTAAGGAAAACAAATTTTCTGGTTGCAGAGAAAAAATGAAAATGTATCTACACACAATTTTACATTTGATTTCAACGGCCTTTGGCGTTTTACCCTTTTTTAGATTCAAAAAATCAAAAAGGAAAATAGTTTTTTTAGGTTTTAGATTTTGGCATAAAAAAGTTTCAAATTGAAAATTTTGAATTTTTTTTCACTTTCCCACTACTGCACCTTTTTTCCCTCATCATCTTCCACTTCTCCACCTTCTCCGTTCTTCCTTTTCCACTTCTCCACCATAATTCTCTTACACTTCTCCACATTCTCCCCTTCTCCTCTTCCCCCTCTTCACCTTCTTTCCATCGTCCTCTTTCACGTCTCCACCATCTCCTCTCCGGCAACGGCGGCCATCTCGTCCAGACGATGGCAACCTCTTCCTCCCTAGAAATAGTGACCACATCCTCGGCACCGCCTCCTCTCAGGAAATGGCAACCAGATCCTCCCCCGATGATGGCGACCACCTCCTCCCCCAACGATGACGGCGACCACCTCCTCCACTGACGACAACAACCACCTCCTCCCTGACAACGGCAACCACCGATGACCTGCGCTGTCGACATGCTCCTCTTCTAGATCTCGTCAATGCAATGAACTCGATTGCTTTATTTTTAGGGTATTTTGTGAAAAAATTATGTGGACAGCTGGGCGCTGGTAGTGGACCGGACAAGAGCACGCGACTAATAACTTATTGGCAGCATGCCGGGTGCGCACGCGGCTAGTACCTGACATACTAGTCGTGCGCCGTGTACACACGCGACTAGTCGGATCTTAGCACTTGCGAGGTACCACTAGCGGGCCGAGGCCCACGACTGATAGCCAAGTTCGGCACGTGACTCGTAGGGTATTCCGTACTAGTCGGGGGAAGCGAGCCTGTGATAGGCTATTCTGTACTAGTGGGGGTAGCGAGCCTCCCAGGCTAGGGACATAAACACCCTATGAAGAAGACACTGGATTGGGCTAAGTTGTCTGTAAGTCCAAGTAAAGCGGTTCCCAACCCTGTTGATCTCACGGAGGGCCATCTAGGCAATGGAATTATTAACCGGTCCCTCTCCATCATTTCTCTAGGTAGCCCAGTCAGTTGCCCCCAAGTGAAGGGAAGAGCCTTCCTCGGCTTCAGAGCAAGGAATGCCTCCCTGATGCTCAGATCACATTTGCTCAGCTTGCCGCTACCCTTGCTCATCTTGAGGGTGGCACGAGATGGGAAGCGGAGAGTGAACTCAGACGCCGATATTCGGTAACCTGCCAATCTCACAGGTCATCTACCAAGTTCTTTAGTGACAGCTGCACCTCCGAGAGTGGAATGTTGGTGAACTTGATAAGTACTACAAATTGGTCGTCTTAGCCTTCATCCCTGATCGCCCGCCGTCAATGTTGAAAAGTTCACTCTCGGTGATGACATAACCCATAGAGGCATAGACTGTAACATCAGCAGCTTCCCCCTGGTCGGGTAGTTAGGAGAAATGTGCCCTTCCTTGCTGCAAAGAACACAGAGGGGATCAAACGAGCAACCCCCCCCCCCCCCGCCGCATCGAAAGCATTCCCGGCCAGCAGCCGTCTCGGCTTGCTGCCAAGAAGTCGGAGGAGATAGTCTAGGCGAGAAGTGCAGTGGGACATGTTATTGTCCACCGCGTTGGAGCGGCAAGCGTCGTGCGTACGAGCCGGAGGAAGTGAAGAGCACTATCCCCTGATGATTTAAAGTGTTTCCCTTTCTTCAATAATTGTCTTTACACTAGTAGGAAAAAGCCTACCAGTCGCGTGTCATTTTGGCTACCAGTCGCGTGCCCTGGCCCGCCACTGGTACCTCACCAGTGGTAAGTCTTACTAGTCGCGTGTGAACATGGCACGTGACTTGTATGTCATGTACTAGTCTCGTGCGATCCTGGTTACTAGTCGCGTGCGCCAGTCAGGTCCGCTGCTAGTGTGATTGATTCACAATTTAAATAAAAGATGGGACCATTGCCGATCTATCCACGTGATTTTACACAAAACACCCTAAAAACTAAAAGAAAGCAATCGAGTCCATGTCGTATCCTTCTGGTGTTGACGAGAGGAGATGGTGCGGAGGAGGCGTTCGTTGTCCCTAGAAGTGGTGTGAATGTGATGCGGGGGAGGTGGTCACCGATGCCGGGAGGAGGCGGTCGCCCGTTGCCGGAGGTGGTGCTGAGGAGGCGGTTGCCTGTCGCCGGAGGTGGTGCGCATGAGGTGGTCGCTGTTGCCGGAGGTGGTGTGGACGAGGCAGTCGCTGTCGTTGGAGGTGGTGCTCGTCTTTGGGGAGAAGGAGGAGAAGTGAAAGAGGAGGAGAGGAGAAGGTGGAAGAGGAGGAGAATGTGAAGAACTGGAAGAGGAGGAGAGAAGAAGCTGGAGAAGTGGAAGAGTAGGAGGGGAGAATGTGGAGAAGAGGAAGAGGAGGAGGGTATAAGGTGCAGAAGGGGTAGATGAGGAGGAAAAAGTTCGAAAATAGAGGTAAGGATTTTTTTTGAAAATTTTCAGATTTGAAATCTTTTTGCGCCGAAATCTAAAACCAGAAAAAAGTCTGTTTCCCTTTTCGATTTTTGGCAATCTAAAAATTCTGTAAACTCCCGGAGGGCATTGAAATCAGATGTAAAATTTTGCGCACATACATTTTCATATACTTTTTTTTTCATCGGAGATCATGCAAGAAAAGCCGTTTTACCGAGGCATGATCCCATTTTTGTGTAATATATCAAAATTCATGTTTGTTAATTTCCCTTGAAACTGCATGACACAACACATGACCATCTCAAGGGATTTTATTTTTTGAATTTTCCATCATTTTCTGTGATTTTATTGAAAACTGAAAAGGCTATATCAATCTGAGGGGTGCAAATCCTGAGGTTTGTAGTAGGGTGCCCAAAATAGAGCACGCTACTACTAAGTTGATAGTAGCAGTGTGCCCGACATGAGACACGTGACTAGTATTTTCGTTGTGTTGCGCCCGTCAGCCCAACATAGTGGAAGCGGGCGGGCAAAGGCACACGTGACAGGTATGGAGATAGCAGTCGCGTGCTTCCGTGGGTGCGCGCTGCTGGTAATTTCTAGAACCGAGTACAGCCAGGCCCCACATGCTAGTCGCGTGTGCTACTTTCCGCTACACTGCCATTACGCACGTACCAGTCGCGCGTTCGAATGCGACTACTAAGATCGGCCGCGTGCGTTTAGACGGGTGCAATGGCAATGAGCGTTTCCCTATCGGGTTTTTCCTACTAGTGTTAGGCTGTAATAACTTGACGGTATTTGAATTGTCTTTGTCTCTGGGCTGTACTTACTTGAAGTTACCGTATTGCATCTTCCAAAATTGTGAGGAGAAATTGTAAGTTCATAATTGATGCCCATTATATACATTGTATACTAGAAAAACAAGCTAAGAGCTATTTTTTATAAAAAAAAAGTTGAGATTTTTGCTTAGTCTTCGCACTTCTATGTAGGGAGTAGAATATATCAGAGAGCTATATATGTTTTATTGTTGATAATTCAAAACTTCTTACAAGAGCATCCTATCTATGTAGCCTCGTCAGCGCATGTGAACGTGGAATTGCGATTATGGAAATGAATTAACTTTACCTAGAAGATCCAGCTAGCAGACTGGAAATAATCGGAAGAATACAGACCATGAATTGTATAACAAGGAGTTGGCAATTTGAAGGATGCGCGCGGGACAATTTCATGTCGTGAACGTTGATGTACTTTGGTGTGTTAACTTGGTTAATCATATATACTATTGTATGGTCCTTTGGCATCTTCCATTTGGTACACAGATTTTACGGCCGTTGCAGTTCGGATGTCTATTTTCCATTGTGTTACTTTATCGTGTGCCGTCTGCATTGAAACATTTCGTAGCAAGGCTTGTGTTATGAGATAAATAAAAGTACAACACAATTCGTGCCTTGCCGTGGTGGTTTCTTTTGCGTTCGGTTATTGTCTGTTCCGGCTTGTCGACAACAGTTTTGCAGCACGTCTCCAACGGATGTAGTTATACGATCTGACACTTACTTATACTAGCAAATAAAATATATTCCACTGGTTTTTTTAATTCCCGTATATAAATATGGGCTAGTTGAATTCCTATGTGGTGCTACGGCTTCTATTTTGTCTCACAATATACAGATATAAGAATTCACGTGTATGAAAAAGACAGCCACAAATCATTCTAAAACCTCATAAGATTATTGACTACCCCATATGAAGGATATTTTGACAACCGATATAACTAAAATGGTTTGAATATGAAATAAGAATCCAACTAATTCTTTGATTCACTCCTCGATTCTTTTTAGCATTAGGATATTTTCATGAGCAATCGTATCAAAAAATTCTTCTTGAGCTCGAAAAACATTATGCACAACAGCAACGAAGAATATGCACCGTGTATATTGGACGAACCATTTTCCTTACTATTCCATGAAGCATAATGTAAAAATTAAAATAACCGAACACACTCCTGCAGATAATGCATCATCACTGTATATATATTTGAAAACAAAGTAGAATATTTGAGTTTATTTTTAAAGATATTCACATTTTGGATTTTCAGGAACACCAACTCGTGATTTTCATGGTAAAAAAATATCGGCATGCCAACCAGTATGCTTTATGGGTGTTGTTGACCCAGCCTTGCCTAGATCTTATTGCGAGGTGTTTTTGTTCGTTCTAGTCTCCGGCATTTGTACTAGGTGGAAGAAGAACCCATGTTTGGGCATTATTTGGGTGTACCACACTCCAAGTATTTTTCCCAAAAAAATTATGAATTGTAGTTTATGTACATACAGTTTAAAATTGAAATTAATCGGCAAAAACTCGAAACTAAATCCACATATATGCATATATAGCTGCACGTCCAGATAAATAATCTGGACACCTTGGATTTGACCAACCTTAAAGGTCTACCTCCTATGAAAATTAAAGTGTTGGGTATGACTTGTCTAGTATTTTTACAATGAACTACATGGCATGCACGTGATATGGCTCCATGGGCATAGGTTTCACTTTTTTTGATTTTTTGAAGATCATTTGGTTGATTTAAAATTTGGCTCAAACTTCTTGGGTACCCGACATTAATTTGTCGTACTAGGTGGCCGCAAATTAAATCCTTGTTTGAGCATTGTTAATTTGCTGGTACCACACTCCAAGTATTATTTTTACGATTATGAACTGTAGTTTATGTACATACAATCCAAATTTGAATTTAATGTGCAAATGTTCAAAAATAAGTTCACTCGTATAGCTGCACATCCCCGCATATTGGATTTTCCCATCGTCCTTTAAGGTTTGCTGTACCTTAAAAAAGAGAAGTACTAGCAATCTTCACCTTTTTTTGGTAGCCACGTAAATAAAACGTCTTATTTTTTTCCCTGTACGTGCACTAATAAAAATAAAAATATTCTTTTAATAGAGAAGCAAAAGACTCTAGTTGGCAAAAAAATGTATCCGCGAGAAGATGCACATCTCTGCAAAAAAAATGGTCTCATGTGCGTAGCAGGATAAGTTATTGACAGCATGCCGGGTGGGCACGCGACTAGTACCCACTAGTGGAAAATGGGCCTTTTGGACCGGTTCATTTGGGCCATATGCACCGGATTGTGAACCGGTGCAAACAATCCGATGCAAAAGCCCCCCCCCTTTGCACCGGTTCAGTTACGAACCGGTGCTAAAGGGGGCACCACGTGGCCCTCTGTGGAGCGCCCAGCGGAGGACCTTTTACATCGGTTCGTAATACGAACTGGTGCTAAAGGGTTGTGCCGCGGCAGGGTTTTGGTGCCCTTCCCTACCGCGGCAGACTCTGTCACGGCAGGGAATTGCACTAAAACGCTGCCGCGATAGACTCTGCCGCGGCAGGAAATTTACACTAAAACGCTGCCGCGGCAGACTCTGCCTCCATTCGAAACACGTTATAATGCAGACATATATATATATATAGGAAACCATTATATTACATATATCGATCGAAGTGACACACGTTCATGTGTCTACATCAACTTTGAAAATAATTTCTATTCAATATTGGATGGCGGGCAAACAGTGTTCTCCGTCTGGAGCTATGACTTGCTCAAGTAAGAATCCCGCCAGTTCTTCTTGAATTGCTCGTACACGCTCGGTTGCTAGAAGACCGTCCCGCAACCGTTGGATCTAATAATTTCAAGAAGGTACGGTGGTCAGTATATATATATGTGTGTATGTGAATGAAACACAAGGTGATAAAATGAAGTCATGAATGTTGTTTACGTACATCAAGTTGTTCCAAAATTTTGGTCACATGGTGGGTATTCTGGCGGATGAACTCGCAAACGTACAACCCGCATAAATTATTCCCGTCCTCTTGCCTCAAGCACTTTACAAGAACAAAGTTCAATCAAAATAATAATCAAGGATGATAATAATGGTATTGAAACTAGAATCAAAGAGATGCGCGGTCTAGCTAGTAGTACTTACCGGTACAGGTTTTATTCGAGAGTAAGAGAGGTCATTCAGTGTACCAGATAAGGGATAGATGACTTAATTATGGATAGCCTTGCGCTCATGGCCTGTTTGGATAAGAGGTTTTTTTTGCGCACGCACGCACAAAATACATCTTTTGCAAACAGGTCCTTAGAGCATCTCCAGTCGCGTCCCCCAAACCGCGCCGGATCGAGCGTTTGGGGGACGTGTTTCGTTCGTGCCGCGTTTGGGGGACGTCGCTCCCCAGCCGCGTCCCCAAACGCCGCCCCCAATCAGAAATTCAAGTAGATGCATTCAAAAGAGATCGTTCCCGCCGATTCGTCGCGATCAGAGTAGCGGCGATCGATCAAAGTACTGGGCGCGCGATCATATTACAGACCGGTGGTGCATGCAAATTAGAAGAAGGGGAAGGGGTTGGGCGACGGCGTCGTATCCTGAGTCGACGCCGGCCCGTCGAGCACGGTGACCTCGTCGCGATCCGCCCGTTGCCGTGCATGGTGCGTCCGCCTCCGTCGCCGACGCAGAGGCCGACGCAGGTGTAGCAGTAGAAGACGCGTCAGCCTGCTCTTGCTGCGCTGCCGCTGCCGCCGATGCCGCGGCCAGGGCCGCCGCGTCCGCCGCCGCCATTTTGGCTTCGATGTCGTCGAGGATCTGGCCTTTGAAGAAGTTGTGCGCCGCTCGCGTCCGGGGAGACATTCCCTCTGTCGACGTTCTCAGCAGGGACATGTCGTCCCTGCGTTTCTTGAGCTCCAGCCTTCTCCTCTTGCCTCTTGAGCAGCTCGGCCCACGTTTGGTCGGCCTTCTTGTCGCGGGAGATAAAGGTCGAGGAGACGTCGGCGAGGCATTTCGTGATCGACGCCTGCGTCTTCTCAGACGACGCAGCGTCGGCCAAGGCGGCCTTGGCAGCCTTGTTGCTAGTAGGACGCCCTGTCGAAGTTGCCAGCGGCGCGTCCAGATCAATGGCGTCCTTCCCCTTGGACAGCGACAAGCGCGTCAGCCGCCATTTCTCATTCATTTTGAGCTTGCCATAGCAATCCATGAGCACGAGTTCTTCGCGTACAAATCCATGGCCCTATCAAACTAACCAAAGGAAGCAGAGTCATTTTATCGAACACAATGTAGGCGCTACGGATTATGGAAGAAAGAGTCGTACCAGTTGGGCGACGTCGGCGCCGCTGTCGCCTCTGGTCTCTAAGTCGTGATGGTACCCATGGAAGGAGTTCACCGACGCCTGGATGATGACCCATCGCGTCGACATTGCCTTCTGGCTCCTCTTCATTGGCACTTTCTGGTAGTCGCTGTTGATGAGCTTGCGCTCATCGAACTCGGCCTTGATCCTCACCCAATACTTCCCGCTTTTCTGGTTGGCACCGATATATATATAGGAAACCATTATATTACATATATCGATCGAAGTGACACACGTTCATGTGTCTACATCAACTTTGAAAATAATTTCTATTCAATATTGGATGGCGGGCAAACAGTGTTCTCCGTCTGGAGCTATGACTTGCTCAAGTAAGAATCCCGCCAGTTCTTCTTGAATTGCTCGTACACGCTCGGTTGCTAGAAGACCGTCCCGCAACCGTTGGATCTAATAATTTCAAGAAGGTACGGTGGTCGGTATATATATATGTGTGTATGTGAATGAAACACAAGGTGATAAAATGAAGTCATGAATGTTGTTTACGTACATCAAGTTGTTCCAAAATTTTGGTCACATGGTGGGTATTCACGGCGGATGAACTCGCAAACGTACAACCCGCATAAATTATTCCCGTCCTCTTGCCTCAAGCACTTTACAAGAACAAAGTTCAATCAAAATAATAATCAAGGATGATAATAATGGTATTGAAACTAGAATCAAAGAGATGCGCGGTCTAGCTAGTAGTACTTACCGGTACAGGTTTTATTCGAGAGTAAGAGAGGTCATTCAGTGTACCAGATAAGGGATGGACGAGGCAGTCGCTGTCGTTGGAGGTGGTGCTCGTCTTTGGGGAGAAGGAGGAGAAGTGAAAGAGGAGGAGAGGAGAAGGTGGAAGAGGAGGAGAAGGTGAAGAACTGGAAGAGGAGGAGAGAAGAAGCTGGAGAAGTGGAAGAGTAGGAGGGGAGAATGTGGAGAAGAGGAAGAGGAGGAGGGTATAAGGTGCAGAAGGGGTAGATGAGGAGGAAAAAGTTCGAAAATAGAGGTAAGGATTTTTTTGAAAATTTTCAGATTTGAAATCTTTTTGCGCCGAAATCTAAAACCAGAAAAAGTCTGTTTCCCTTTTCGATTTTTGGCAATCTAAAAATTCTGTAAACTCCCGGAGGGCATTGAAATCAGATGTAAAATTTTGCGCACATACATTTTCATATACTTTTTTTTTTCATCGGAGATCATGCAAGAAAAGCCGTTTTACCGAGGCATGATCCCATTTTTGTGTAATATATCAAAATTTATGTTTGTTAATTTCCCTTGAAACTGCATGACACAACACATGACCATCTCAAGGGATTTTATTTTTTGAATTTTCCATCATTTTCTGTGATTTTATTGAAAACTGAAAAGGCTATATCAATCTGAGGGGTGCAAATCCTGAGGTTTGTAGTAGGGTGCCCAAAATAGAGCACGCTACTACTAAGCTGATAGTAGCAGTGTGCCCGACATGAGACACGTGACTAGTATTTTCGTTGTGTTGCGCCCGTCAGCCCAACATAGTGGAAGCGGGCGGGCAAAGGCACACGTGACAGGTATGGAGATAGCAGTCGCGTGCTTCCGTGGGTGCGCGCTGCTGGTAATTTCTAGAACCGAGTACAGCCAGGCCCCACATGCTAGTCGCGTGTGCTACTTTCCGCTACACTGCCATTACGCACGTACCAGTCGCGCGTTCGAATGCGACTACTAAGATCGGCCGCGTGCGTTTAGACGGGTGCAATGGCAATGAGCGTTTCCCTATCGGGTTTTTCCTACTAGTGTTAGGCTGTAATAACTTGACGGTATTTGAATTGTCTTTGTCTCTGGGCTGTACTTACTTGAAGTTACCGTATTGCATCTTCCAAAATTGTGAGGAGAAATTGTAAGTTCATAATTGATGCCCATTATATACATTGTATACTAGAAAAACAAGCTAAGAGCTATTTTTTATAAAAAAAAAGTTGAGATTTTTGCTTAGTCTTCGCACTTCTATGTAGGGAGTAGAATATATCAGAGAGCTATATATGTTTTATTGTTGATAATTCAAAACTTCTTACAAGAGCATCCTATCTATGTAGCCTCGTCAGCGCATGTGAACGTGGAATTGCGATTATGGAAATGAATTAACTTTACCTAGAAGATCCAGCTAGCAGACTGGAAATAATCGGAAGAATACAGACCATGAATTGTATAACAAGGAGTTGGCAATTTGAAGGATGCGCGCGGGACAATTTCATGTCGTGAACGTTGATGTACTTTGGTGTGTTAACTTGGTTAATCATATATACTATTGTATGGTCCTTTGGCATCTTCCATTTGGTACACAGATTTTACGGCCGTTGCAGTTCGGATGTCTATTTTCCATTGTGTTACTTTATCGTGTGCCGTCTGCATTGAAACATTTCGTAGCAAGGCTTGTGTTATGAGATAAATAAAAGTACAACACAATTCGTGCCTTGCCGTGGTGGTTTCTTTTGCGTTCGGTTATTGTCTGTTCCGGCTTGTCGACAACAGTTTTGCAGCACGTCTCCAACGGATGTAGTTATACGATCTGACACTTACTTGTACTAGCAAATAAAATATATTCCACTGGTTTTTTTAATTCCCGTATATAAATATGGGCTAGTTGAATTCCTATGTGGTGCTACGGCTTCTATTTTGTCTCACAATATACAGATATAAGAATTCACGTGTATGAAAAAGACAGCCACAAATCATTCTAAAACCTCATAAGATTATTGACTACCCCATATGAAGGATATTTTGACAACCGATATAACTAAAATGGTTTGAATATGAAATAAGAATCCAACTAATTCTTTGATTCACTCCTCGATTCTTTTTAGCATTAGGATATTTTCATGAGCAATCGTATCAAAAAATTCTTCTTGAGCTCGAAAAACATTATGCACAACAGCAACGAAGAATATGCACCGTGTATATTGGACGAACCATTTTCCTTACTATTCCATGAAGCATAATGTAAAAATTAAAATAACCGAACACACTCCTGCAGATAATGCATCATCACTGTATATATATTTGAAAACAAAGTAGAATATTTGAGTTTATTTTTAAAGATATTCACATTTTGGATTTTCAGGAACACCAACTCGTGATTTTCATGGTAAAAAAATATCGGCATGCCAACCAGTATGCTTTATGGGTGTTGTTGACCCAGCCTTGCCTAGATCTTATTGCGAGGTGTTTTTGTTCGTTCTAGTCTCCGGCATTTGTACTAGGTGGAAGAAGAACCCATGTTTGGGCATTATTTGGGTGTACCACACTCCAAGTATTTTTCCCAAAAAAATTATGAATTGTAGTTTATGTACATACAGTTTAAAATTGAAATTAATCGGCAAAAACTCGAAACTAAATCCACATATATGCATATATAGCTGCACGTCCAGATAAATAATCTGGACACCTTGGATTTGACCAACCTTAAAGGTCTACCTCCTATGAAAATTAAAGTGTTGGGTATGACTTGTCTAGTATTTTTACAATGAACTACATGGCATGCACGTGATATGGCTCCATGGGCATAGGTTTCACTTTTTTTGATTTTTTGAAGATCATTTGGTTGATTTAAAATTTGGCTCAAACTTCTTGGGTACCCGACATTAATTTGTCGTACTAGGTGGCCGCAAATTAAATCCTTGTTTGAGCATTGTTAATTTGCTGGTACCACACTCCAAGTATTATTTTTACGATTATGAACTGTAGTTTATGTACATACAATCCAAATTTGAATTTAATGTGCAAATGTTCAAAAATAAGTTCACTCGTATAGCTGCACATCCCCGCATATTGGATTTTCCCATCGTCCTTTAAGGTTTGCTGTACCTTAAAAAAGAGAAGTACTATCAATCTTCACCTTTTTTTTGGTAGCCACGTAAATAAAACGTCTTATTTTTTTCCCTGTACGTGCACTAATAAAAATAAAAATATTCTTTTAATAGAGAAGCAAAAGACTCTAGTTGGCAAAAAAATGTATCCGCGAGAAGATGCACATCTCTGCAAAAAAAATGGTCTCATGTGCGTAGCAGGATAAGTTATTGACAGCATGCCGGGTGGGCACGCGACTAGTACCCACTAGTGGAAAATGGGCCTTTTGGACCGGTTCATTTGGGCCATATGCACCGGATTGTGAACCGGTGCAAACAATCCGATGCAAAAGCCCCCCCCTTTGCACCGGTTCAGTTACGAACCGGTGCTAAAGGGGGCACCACGTGGCCCTCTGTGGAGCGCCCAGCGGAGGACCTTTTACATCGGTTCGTAATACGAACTGGTGCTAAAGGGTTGTGCCGCGGCAGGGTGTCTGCCGCGGCAGGGAATTGCACTAAAACGCTGCCGCGATAGACTCTGCCTCGGCAGGAAATTTACACTAAAACGCTGCCGCGGTAGACTCTGCCTCCATTCGAAACACGTTATAATGCAGACATATATATATATATATATATATAGGAAACCATTATATTACATATATCGATCGAAGTGACACACGTTCATGTGTCTACATCAACTTTGAAAATAATTTCTATTCAATATTGGATGGCGGGCAAACAGTGTTCTCCGTCTGGAGCTATGACTTGCTCAAGTAAGAATCCCGCCAGTTCTTCTTGAATTGCTCGTACACGCTCGGTTGCTAGAAGACCGTCCCGCAACCGTTGGATCTAATAATTTCAAGAAGGTACGGTGGTCAGTATATATATATGTGTGTATGTGAATGAAACACAAGGTGATAAAATGAAGTCATGAATGTTGTTTACGTACATCAAGTTGTTCCAAAATTTTGGTCACATGGTGGGTATTCTGGCGGATGAACTCGCAAACGTACAATCCGCATAAATTATTCCCGTCCTCTTGCCTCAAGCACTTTACAAGAACAAAGTTCAATCAAAATAATAATCAAGGATGATAATAATGGTATTGAAACTAGAATCAAAGAGATGCGCGGTCTAGCTAGTAGTACTTACCGGTACAGGTTTTATTCGAGAGTAAGAGAGGTCATTCAGTCCCCCAAACGCCGCCCCCAATCAGAAATTCAAGTAGATGCATTCAAAAGAGATCGTTCCCGCCGATTCGTCGCGATCAGAGTAGCGGCGATCGATCAAAGTACTGGGCGCGCGATCATATTACAGACCGGTGGTGCATGCAAATTAGAAGAAGGGGAAGGGGTTGGGCGACGGCGTCGTATCCTGAGTCGACGCCGGCCCGTCGAGCACGGTGACCTCGTCGCGATCCGCCCGTTGCTCGTGCATGGTGCGTCTCGCTCCGTCGCCGACGCAGAGGCCGACGCAGGTGTAGCAAGTAGAAGACGCGTCGGCCTCGCTCTTGCTGCGCTGCCGCTGCCGCCGATGCCGCGGCCAGGGCCGCCACGTCCGCCGCCGCCATTTTGGCTTCGATGTCGTCGAGGATCTGGCCTTTGAAGAAGTTGTGCGCCGCTCGCGTCCGGGGAGACATTCCCTCTGTCGACGTTCTCAGCAGGGACATGTCGTCCCTGCGTTTCTTGAGCTCCAGCCTTCTCCTCTTGCCTCTTGAGCAGCTCGGCCCACGTTTGGTCGGCCTTCTTGTCGCGGGAGATAAAGGTCGAGGAGACGTCGGCGAGGCATTTCGTGATCGACGCCTGCGTCTTCTCAGACGACGCAGCGTCGGCCAAGGCGGCCTTGGCAGCCTTGTTGCTAGTAGGACGACCTGTCGAAGTTGCCAGCGGCGCGTCCAGATCAATGGCGTCCTTCCCCTTGGACAGCGACAAGCGCGTCAGCCGCCATTTCTCATTCATTTTGAGCTTGCCATAGCAATCCATGAGCACGAGTTCTTCGCGTACAAATCCATGGCCCTATCAAACTAACCAAAGGAAGCAGAGTCATTTTATCGAACACAATGTAGGCGCTACGGATTATGGAAGAAAGAGTCGTACCAGTTGGGCGACGTCGGCGCCGCTGTCGCCTCTGGTCTCTAAGTCGTGATGGTACCCATGGAAGGAGTTCACCGACGCCTGGATGATGACCCATCGCGTCGACATTGCCTTCTGGCTCCTCTTCATTGGCACTTTCTGGTAGTCGCTGTTGATGAGCTTGCGCTCATCGAACTCGGCCTTGATCCTCACCCAATACTTCCCGCTTTTCTGGTTGGCACCGATGATGGAGTCATGGCTCACCGTCGCCCACGACTCGCACAGAGAAAGATCTTCCAGAACCGTCCACTTCGGGCCTCACGTGCCCGACGCCTTCTTCTTCTTCTTCGTCCTCACGTCGTCCGCGTCTACCTCCACGAGATCATCGTCACCGGCACCCTCGTCGTCCTCTTCCTCGCCGCTCTCTTCGTCCTCATCGTCGTCCTCCTCGTCGTCCTCCACCCCGTCCTCTTCCTCGTCGTCCTCCTCCTCAACCCCGTCGTCCTCCTCAGCACCGGCGCCGTCGTATTCGAGCGGACTGATGACCCACAAGTATAGGGGATCGCAACAGTCTTCGCGGGAAGTAAAACCCAATTTATTGATTCGACACAAGGGGAGGTAAAGAATACTTATAAGCCTTAACAACTGAGTTGTCAATTCAGCTGCACCTGGAAAAGCACTAGTAACAGGGGTGATGTGAAAGTAGCGATGATATGAGAGCAATAGTAACAAGAAAACACAGCAGCAGTAATAGTAATATGAGAGCAATGGCACCAGAAGACAGTTGATACTACTTCCAATGACATGTAGAACAAGTATATGATGATGAAAGATGGACCGGGGTTCCCAGCTATCTACACTAGTGGTAACTCTCCAATAACAAGTGTTGGGTGAACAAATTACAGTCGGGCAATTGATAGGATTGAAATAGCATTAAGACAGAATATCAAGATCATTAATCATGTAGGCATGTTTTCCAATAATAGTCGCACGTGCTCGCAATGAGAAACTTGCACAACATCTTTTGTCCTACCAGCCGGTGGCAGCCGGGCCTCAAGGGAAACTACTGGATATTAAGGTACTCCTTTTAATAGAGCACCGGAGCAAAGCATTAACACTCCGTGAAAACATGTGTCCCTCACATCACCGCCATCCCCTCCGGTTGTCCCGATTCTTGTCACTTCGGGGCCTTTGGTTCCGGACAGTGACATGTGCATACAACTTGTAGATACAATCTAAGCAATAATTATAAAGCTCAAATCTAAGATCATGCCACTCGGGCCCTAGTGACAAGCATTAAACACAACAAGATTGCAGCAACAATAACTTCATAAGCTTTGTAGATAGACAATCATAACGTAACAATCCATCGGATCCCGACAAACACAACACCAATTACATCAGATGAATCTCAATCATGTAAGGCAGCTCATGAGATCATTGTATTGAAGTACATGGGGAAGAGAATACCAACTAGCTACAGCTAGAACCCGTAGTCCATGGGGGAACTACTCACGGAGCATGATGGAGGCGATGGCGTTGATGGAGATGGCTTCCGGGGGCACTTCCCCGTCCCGGCAGGGGCCGGGACGGAGACTTCGTCCCCCGAATTGGAGTTTCGCGATGGTGGCGGCGCCCCGGAGTCTTTCCGGAGTTTCGTCAAAAGGTACGATGTTTTTAGGTCGAAAGGGATTTTATAGGCGAAGAGGCGGCGCAGGGGGCACCCGGGGGCTCCCAGCCACGGGCCGGCGCGGGCCCGTGCCAGGCCGCGCCGCCTTATGGTGTGGTGGCCCTCCGGCCCCTCTCCGACTCTTCTTCGGTGTTCGGAACCTTCCGGGAAAAATAGGAGGTTTGGCGTTGATTTCGTCCAATTCCGAGAATATTGCCCGAACAGCCTTTCGGAACCAAAAACAGCAGAAAACGAGAACCGGCACTCTGTGGCATCTTGTTAATAGGTTAGTTCCGGAAAACGCATAAAAACATCATAAAGTGCAAGCAAAACATGTAAGTATTGTCATAAAACAAGCGTGGAACGACAGAAATTATGGATACGTCGGGGACGTATCAGCATCCCCAAGCTTAGTTCTCGCTCGTCCCGAGCAGTAAACGATAAAAAGAATAATTTCTGTAGTGACATGCTACTTACATAACCTTGATCATACTATTACAAAGCATATGAAATGAATGAAGTGACTCAAGGCAATGATCTATAGTTGGTAACAAGTAGATAACATATAGCAAAACTTTTCATGAATAATACCTTCAAGACTAGTATCAAAAGTCTTGCACAAGAGTTAACTCATAAAGCAATAAGTTCAAAGTAAAGGCATCGAAGCAACACAAAGGAAGATATAAGTTTCAGTCTGTTGCTTTCAACTTGTAACATGCATATCTCATGGATAATTGTCAACACAAAGTAATATGATGAATGCAAATAAGCAAGTATGTAAGAATCAATGCATAGTTGACACAAGTGTTTGCTTCTAAGATGGAAGGAAGTAGGTAAACTGACTCAACATAAAGTAAAAGAATGGCCCTTCAAAGAGGAAAGCATCGATTGCTATATTTGTGTTGGAGCTTTGGTTTTGAAAACATAAAGAGAGCATAAAAGTAAAGTTTTGAGAGGTGTTTGTTGTTGTCAACGAATGGTAGTGGGCAGTCTAACCCCCTTGCCAAACAAACCTTCAAAGAGCGGCTCCCATGGCTTATTTTTATTTTTGGGTGGCACTCCTTCCAACCTTTCTTTCACAAACCATGGCTAACCGAATCCTCGGGTGCCTGCCAACAATCTCATACCATGAAGGAGTGCCTTTTTATTTTAGTTTTATTATGATGACACTCCTCCCAACCTTTTCTTACACAAGCCATGGCTAACCGAATCCTTCGGGTGCCGTCCAACAATCACATACCATGGAGGAGTGTCTATTTTTGTTAATTAATTTGGGACTGGGAATCCCATTGCCAGCTCTTTTTGCAAAATTATTGGATAAGCGGATGAAGCCACTAGTCCATTGGTGAAAGTTGCCCAACAAGATTGAAAGATAAACACCACATACTTCCTCATGAGCTATAAAACATTGACACTAATTGAGAAGCATTTTGAATTGTTTAAAGGTAGCACTCAAGCAATTTACTTTGGAATGGCAGAGAAATACCATATAGTAGGTAGGTATGGTGGACACAAATGGCATATTGGTTGGCTCAAGGTTTTGGATGCACGAGAAGCATTCCCTCTCTATACAAGGCTTTGGGCTAGCAAGGTTATTTGAAGCAAACACAAGTATGAACCGGTACAACAAAACTTACATAAGAACATATTGCAAGCATTATAATACTCTACACTGTCTTCCTTGTTGCTCAAACACTTTTACCAGAAAATATCTAGACCTTAAGAGAGATCAATTATGCAAACCAATTTCAACAAGCTCTACAGTAGTTCTCCACTAATAGGCTTAAAATACATGAAAAAACTTAATCATGATCTACTTGAGAGCTCAAAACAATTGCCAAGTGTCAAATTATCCAAGATATGATGAGGCATTTTCTGTTTCAACCAAATATAAATAAGTGCAATAGCTTCCAACTTTTATCATTGAACATTAAAAGTAAAACGAAGAACACGAGTGTTCATATGAAAAAGCGGAGCGTGTATCTCTCCCAAACAAGGATTGCTAGGATCCGATCTTATTCAAACAAAACAAAAATAAAAGCACACAGACGCTCCAAGTAAAGCACATATGATGTGACCGAATAAAAATATAGTTTCAGGGGAGGAACCTGATAAGTTGATGAAGAAGGGGATGCCTTGGGAATCCCCAAGCTTAGACGCTTGAGTCCTCTTGAAATATGCAGGGATGAACCACGGGGGCATCCCCAAGCTTAGACTTTTCACTCTTCTTGATCATATATCATCCTCCTCTCTTGACCCTTGAAAACTTCCTCCACACCAAACTCGAAACAACTCATTAGAGGGTTAGTGCACAATAAAAATTAACATGTTCAGAGGTGACACAATCATTCTTAACACTTCTGGACATTTCATAAAGCTACTGGACATTAATAGATCAAAGAAATTCATCCAACATAGCAAAAGAGGCAATGTGAAATAAAAGGCAGAATCTGTCAAAACAGAACAGTCCGTAAAGATGGATTTTATCGAGGCACCAGACTTGCTCAAATGAAAATGCCCAAATTGAATGAAAGTTGCGTACATATCTGAGGATCACTCACGTAAATTGGCATATTTTTCTGAGCTACCTACAGAGAATTAGGCCCAGATTCGTGACACAAAGAAATCTGTTTCTGCGCAGTAATCCAAATCTAGTATGAACCTTACTATCAAAGAATTTACTTGGCACAAAAAATGCAACAAAACTAAGATAAGGAGAGGTTGCTACAGTAGTAACAAATTCCAAGACTCAAATATAAAATAGAGGTACTGTAGCAAAATAAACACATGGGTTATCTCCCAAGAAGTTCTTTCTTTATAGCCATTAAGATGGGCTCAAGCAGCTTTAATGATGCACTCGCAAGAAATAGTAGTTGAAGCAAAAGAGAGCATCAAGAAGCAAATTCAAAACACATTTAAGTCTAACATGCTTCCTATGCATAGGAATCTTGTAAATAAACAAATTCATGAAGCATAATGCAACAAGCATAGAAAGATAAAACAAGTGCAGCTTCAAGATTTTCAGCAAAAAGAGAGGTGTTTTAGTAACATGAAAATTTCTACAACCATATTTTCCTCTCTCATAATAACTTTCAGTAGCAACATGAGGAAACTCAACAATATAACTATCACATAAAGCATTCTTATCATGAGTCTCATGCATAAAATTATTACTCTCCACATAAGCATAATCAATTTTCTTAGTTGTAGTGGGAGCAAATTCAACAAAGTAGCTATCATTATTATTCTCATCAAGTGTAGGAGGCATAGTATAATCACAACAAAATTTACTCTCCATAGTAGGTGGCACCAAAAGACCACTATCATTATAATCATCATAAATAGGAGGCAAAGTATCATCAAAGAAATTTTTTTCCTCAATGCTTGGGGGACTAAAAAGATCATGAAAACCAGCTTCCCCAAGCTTAGAACTTTCTATATCATTATCAACAATGGTGTTCAAAGCGTTCATACTAATATTACTACCAGCATGCAAACAAGGTTCCATAGGTTTTTTAATTTTCGCATCAAACCATCCACGTCTTAAATCAGGAAATAGAATAAGAAGCTCATTGTTGTCCATTATGCCAAACTAGTGTAAACAAGAAACAAAAAGATGCAATTGCAGGATCTAAAGGAAATAGCTTCGAGTACTTACAACGGCGAAAATAGCTTAGTAGCCAAGATCCGGAGTGTGAGTACCTTTTACCTTTCCTCCCCGGCAACGGCGCCAGAAAATAGTCTTGATGACCCACAAGTATAGGGGATCGCAACAGTCTTCGCGGGAAGTAAAACCCAATTTATTGATTCGACACAAGGGGAGGTAAAGAATACTTATAAGCCTTAACAACTGAGTTGTCAATTCAGCTGCACCTGGAAAAGCACTAGTAACAGGGGTGATGTGAAAGTAGCAGCGATATGAGAGCAATAGTAACAATGAATACGACAGAGCAGTAATAGTAATATGAGAGCAATGGCACCGAAGATAGCTTGATACTACTTTCAATGACATGTAGAACAAGTATATGATGATGAAAGATGGACCGGGGTTCCTAGCTATCTACACTAGTGGTAACTCTCCAATAACAAGTGTTGGGTGAACAAATTACAGTCGGGCAATTGATAGGATTGAAATAGCATTAAGACAGAATATCAAGATCATTAATCATGTAGGCATGTTTTCCAATAATAGTTGCACGTGCTCGCAATGAGAAACTTGCACAACATCTTTTGTCCTACCAGCCGGTGGCAGCCGGGCCTCGAGGGAAACTACTGGATATTAAGGTACTCCGTTTAATAGAGCACCGGAGCAAAGCCAATAACACTCCGTGAAAACATGTGTCCCTCACATCACCGCCATCCCCTCCGGTTGTCCCGATTCTTGTCACTTCGGGGCCTTTGGTTCCGGACAGTGACATGTGCATACAACTTGTAGATACAATCTAAGCAATAATTATAAAGCTCAAATCTAAGATCATGCCACTCGGGCCCTAGTGACAAGCATTAAACGCAACAAGATTGCAGCAACAATAACTTCATAAGCTTTGTAGATAGACAATCATAACGTAACAATCCATCGGATCCCGACAAACACAACACCAATTACATCAGATGAATCTCAATCATGTAAGGCAGCTCATGAGATCATTGTATTGAAGTACATGGGGAAGAGAATACCAACTAGCTACAGCTAGAACCCGTAGTCCATGGGGGAACTACTCACGGAGCATGATGGAGGCGATGGCGTTGATGGAGATGGCTTCCGGGGGCACTTCCCCGTCCCGACAGGGTGCCGGGACAGAGACTTCTGTCCCCCGAATTGGAGTTTCGCGATGGTGGCGGCGCCCCTGAAATCTTTCTGGAGTTTAGTCAAAAGGTACGGTGTTTTTAGGTCGAAAGGGATTTTATAGGCGAAGAGGCGGCGCAGGGGGGCACCTGGGGGCTCCCCACCACAGGCCGGCGCGGGCCCAGGCCAGGCCGCGCCGCCTTATGGTGTGGTGGCCCTCTGGCCCCTCTCCGACTCTTCTTCGGTGTTCTGAGCCTTCCGGGAAAAATAGGAGGTTTGGCGTTGATTTCGTCCAATTCCGAGAATATTGCCCGAACAGCCTTTGTGGAACCAAAAACAGCAGAAAACGTGAACTGGCACTCGTGGCATCTTGTTAATAGGTTTGTTCCGGAAAACGCATAAAAACATCATAAAGTGCAAGCAAAACATGTAAGTATTGTCATAAAACAAGCATGGAACGACAGAAATTATGGATACGTCGGGGACGTATCAGCATCCCTAAGCTTAGTTCTCGCTCGTCCCGAGCGAGTAAACGATAAAAAGAATAATTTCCGTAGTGACATGCTACTTACATAACCTTGATCATACTATTACAAAGCATATGAAATGAATGAAGTGACTCAAGGCAATGATCTATAGTTGCTAACAAGTAGATAACATATAGCAAAACTTTTCATGAATAATACATTCAAGACTAGTATCAAAAGTCTTGCACAAGAGTTAACTCATAAAGCAATAAGTTCAAAGTAAAGGCATCAAAGCAACACAAAGGAAGATATAAGTTTCAGCTGTTGCTTTCAACTTGTAACATGCATATCTCATGGATAATTGTCAACACAAAGTAATATGATGAATGCAAATAAGCAAGTATGTAAGAATCAATGCATAGTTGACACAAGTGTTTGCTTCTAAGATGGAAGGAAGTAGGTAAACCGACTCAACATAAAGTAAAAGAATGGCCCTTCAAAGAGGAAAGCATCGATTGCTATATTTGTGCTAGAGCTTTGGTTTTGAAAACATAAAGAGAGCATAAAAGTAAAGTTTTGAGAGGTGTTTGTTGTTGTCAACGAATGGTAGTGGGCAGTCTAACCCCCTTGCCAAACAAACCTTCAAAGAGCGGCTCCCATGGCTTATTTTTATTTTTGGGTGGCACTCCTTCCAACCTTTCTTTCAGAAACCATGGCTAACCGAATCCTCGGGTGCCTGCCAACAATCTCATACCATGAAGGGGTGCCTTTTTATTTTAGTTTTATTATGATGACACTCCTCCCAACCTTTACTTACACAAGCCATGGCTAACCGAATCCTTCGGGTGCCGTCCAACAATCACATACCATGGAGGAGTGTCTATTTTTGTTAATTAATTTGGGACTGGGAATCCCATTGCCAGCTCTTTTTGCAAAATTATTGGATAAGCGGATGAAGCCACTAGTCCATTGGTGAAAGTTGCCCAACAAGATTGAAAGATAAACACCACATACTTTCTCATGAGCTATAAAACATTGACACTAATTGAGAAGCATTTTGAATTGTTTAAAGGTAGCACTCAAGCAATTTACTTTGGAATGGCAGGAAATACCATATAGTAGGTAGGTATGGTGGACACAAATGGCATAGTGGTTGGCTCAAGGTTTTGGATGCACGAGAAGCATTCCCTCTCTATACAAGGCTTTGGGCTAGCAAGGTTATTTGAAGCAAACACAAGTATGAACCGGTACAACAAAACTTACATAAGAACATATTGCAAGCATTATAATACTCTACACTGTCTTCCTTGTTGCTCAAACACTTTTACCAAAAAATATCTAGACCTTAAGAGAGATCAATTATGCAAACCAATTTCAACAAGCTCTACAGTAGTTCTCCACTAATAGGCTTAAACTACATGAAAAAACTTCATCATGATCTACTTGAGAGCTCAAAACAATTGCCAAGTGTCAAATTATCCAAGATATGATGAGGCATTTTCTGTTTCAACCAAATATAAATAAGTGCAATAGCTTCCAACTTTTATCATTGAACATTAAAAGTAAAACGAAGAACACGAGTGTTCATATGAAAAAGCGGAGCGTGTATCTCTCCCAAACAAGGATTGCTAGGATCCGGTCTTATTCAAACAAAACAAAAATAAAAAAACACAGACGCTCCAAGTAAAGCACATATGATGTGACCGAATAAAAATATAGTTTCAGGGGAGGAACCTGATAAGTTGATGAAGAAGGGGATGCCTTGGGCATCCCCAAGCTTAGACGCTTGAGTCTTCTTGAAATATGCAGGGATGAACCACGGGGGCATCCCCAAGCTTAGACTTTTCACTCTTCTTGATCATATATCATCCTCCTCTCTTGACCCTTGAAAACTTCCTCCACACCAAACTCGAAACAACTCATTAGAGGGTTAGTGCACAATAAAAATTAACATGTTCAGAGGTGACACAATCATTCTTAACACTTCTGGACATTGCATAAAGCTACTTGGACATTAATGGATCAAAGAAATTCATCCAACATAGCAAAAGAGGCAATGCGAAATAAAAGGCAGAATCTGTCAAAACAGAACAGTCCGTAAAGATGGATTTTATCGAGGCACTAGA
Organism: Lolium rigidum; assembly: GCF_022539505.1. NCBI lineage: Eukaryota > Viridiplantae > Streptophyta > Magnoliopsida > Poales > Poaceae > Lolium > Lolium rigidum. The sequence goes on along the minus strand of NC_061513.1, from coordinate 325,335,489 downwards.
CTTGCTCAAATGAAAATGCCCAAATTGAATGAAAGTTGCGTACATATCTGAGGATCACTCACGTAAATTGGCATATTTTTCTGAGCTACCTACAGAGAATTAGGCCCAGATTCGTGACAGCAAGAAATCTGTTTCTGCGCAGTAATCCAAATCTAGTATGAACCTTACTATCAAAGACTTTACTTGGCACAAAAAATGGAACAAAACTAAGATAAGGAGGGGTTTCTACAGTAGTAACAACTTCCAAGACTCAAATATAAAATAGAGGTACTGTAGCAAAATAAACACATGGGTTATCTCCCAAGAAGTTCTTTCTTTATAGCCATTAAGATGGGCTCAGCAGTTTTAATGATGCACTCGCAAGAAATAGTAGTTGAAGCAAAAGAGAGCATCAAGAAGCAAATTCAAAACACATTTAAGTCTAACATGCTTCCTATGCATAGGAATCTTGTAAATAAACAAATTCATGAAGCATAATGCAACAAGCATAGAAAGATAAAACAAGTGCGAGCTTCAAGATTTTCAGCAAAAAGAGAGGTGTTTTAGTAACATGAAAATTTCTACAACCATATTTTCCTCTCTCATAATAACTTTCAGTAGCAACATGAGCAAACTCAACAATATAACTATCACATAAAGCATTCTTATCATGAGTCTCATGCATAAAATTATTACTCTCCACATAAGCATAATCAATTTTATTAGTTTTAGTGGGAGCAAATTCAACAAAGTAGCTATCATTATTATTCTCATCAAGTGTAGGAGGCATAGTATAATCACAACAAAATTTACTCTCCATAGTAGGTGGTACCAAAAGACCACTATCATTATAATCATCATAAATAGGAGGCAAAGTATCATCAAAGAAAATTTTTTCCTCAATGCTTGGGGGACTAAAAAGATCATGAAAACCAGCTTCCCCAAGCTTAGAACTTTCTATATCATTATCAACAATGGTGTTCAAAGCGTTCATACTAATATTACTACCAGCATGCAAACAAGGTTCCATAGGTTTTTTAATTTTCGCATCAAACCATCCACGTCTTAAATCAGGAAATAGAATAAGAAGCTCATTGTTGTCCATTATGCCAAACTAGTGTAAACAAGAAACAAAAAGATGCAATTGCAGGATCTAAAGGAAATAGCTTCGAGTACTTACAACGGCGAAAATAGCTTAGTAGCCAAGATCCGGAGTGTGAGTACCTTTTACCTTTCCTCCCCGGCAACGGCGCCAGAAAATAGTCTTGATGACCCACAAGTATAGGGGATCGCAACAGTCTTCGCCGGAAGTAAAACCCAATTTATTGATTCGACACAAGGGGAGGTAAAGAATACTTATAAGCCTTAACAACTGAGTTGTCAATTCAGCTGCACCTGGAAAAGCACTAGTAACAGGGGTGATGTGAAAGTAGCAGCGATATGAGAGCAATAGTAACAGTAACACAGCAGCAGTAATAGTAATATGAGAGCAATGGCACCAGAAGACAGTTGATACTACTTTCAATGACATGTAGAACAAGTATATGATGATGAAAGATGGACCGGGGTTCCCAGCTATCTACACTAGTGGTAACTCTCCAATAACAAGTGTTGGGTGAACAAATTACAGTCGGGCAATTGATAGGATTGAAATAGCATTAAGACAGAATATCAAGATCATTAATCATGTAGGCATGTTTTCCAATAATATTCGCACGTGCTCGCAATGAGAAACTTGCACAACATCTTTTGTCCTACCAGCCGGTGGCAGCCGGGCCTCGAGGGAAACTACTGGATATTAAGGTACTCCGTTTAATAGAGCACCGGAGCAAAGCATTAACACTCCGTGAAAACATGTGTCCCTCACATCACCGCCATCCCCTCCGGTTGTCCCGATTCTTGTCACTTCGGGGCCTTTGGTTCCGGACAGTGACATGTGCATACAACTTGTAGATACAATCTAAGCAATAATTATAAAGCTCAAATCTAAGATCATGCCACTCGGGCCCTAGTGACAAGCATTAAACACAACAAGATTGCAGCAACAATAACTTCATAAGCTTTGTAGATAGACAATCATAACGTAACAATCCATCGGATCCCGACAAACACAACACCAATTACATCAGATGAATCTCAATCATGTAAGGCAGCTCATGAGATCATTGTATTGAAGTACATGGGGAAGAGAATACCAACTAGCTACAGCTAGAACCCGTAGTCCATGGGGGAACTACTCACGGAGCATGATGGAGGCGATGGCGTTGATGGAGATGGCTTCCGGGGCACTTCCCCGTCCCGACAGGTGCCGGGACAGAGACTTCGTCCCCCGAATTGGAGTTTCGCGATGGTGGCGGCGCCCACGGAATCTTTCCGGAGTTTCGTCAAAAGGTACGGTGTTTTTAGGTCGAAAGGGATTTTATAGGCGAAGAGGCGGCGCGGGGGGCACTGGGGCTCCCCACCACGAGCCGGCGCGGGCCCGGGCCGGGCCGCGCCGCCTTATGGTGTGGTGGCCCTCCGGCCCCTCTCCGACTCTTTTTCGGTGTTCCGGAGCCTTCCGGGAAAAATAGGAGGTTTGGCGTTGATTTCGTCCAATTCCGAGAATATTGCCCGAACAGCCTTTACGGAACCAAAAACGGCAGAAAACGAGAACCGGCACTGTGGCATCTTGTTAATAGGTTAGTTCCGGAAAACGCATAAAAACATCATAAAGTGCAAGCAAAACATGTAAGTATTGTCATAAAACAAGCATGGAACGACAGAAATTATGGATACGTCGGGGACGTATCACGGACCCCTGCGGCCGGTGAAAGGGCCGCCGTCCAGACCGGGTCCTGGCTCGCGCTGCTCGTACGCCGGGGAGTAGAGGTTGTTGGGGTTGAAGCCGCCGTGCGGCAGCGCATCCTGGTAGTGCGGCGACAAGTTAGGCGTCACGCACCCGGGAGTGCCGGAGGGGCCGTCGTTGTAGAAGTGTTGGCGTCAGAAACCAACCGGCGGGCAGTGACTGGCAACACAGTAAAGCCGGGAACAACTAGGGCTGCGGCTGGCCCCAGTTCCTCAGAGCGATGGCCCGCAAAGCCTCCTGGTCACACGTCCGATGTTATCGCAAGGGCGTGCCACCTGACCTATACCTGGTCAGGAAGGTGTTGGATGATGCCTCGCTTAGTTTCCTGCATGGCATACACGTAAACATTAAATACGAGCCTCGATCGGCTCTCGGGTTATCCTGTGAATCGGCTCAAAGAGCCGATCCACCCATGATTCGTACAAGGTGTCCGAATATATGGTGGTCCCGCTTGATCAAGATAAAGCTAATGAGATCTACGACGATTTAGGGTTTTCACCGCATAATCGGATCATCCTACTCACGATTGGGCCTCGCGCTCGCGCACGGTGACCGTAAGCCGATCCTAGACAGGGCCTAAAAACCAACACGGGGTTGATCCCCGGAACATCCTGTCTAGGGCTAGCAAACTCCACCCTACACGCCGCTGGATCCTCCAACCCTTTGTAAGGCCTAACTATTGCGGATGTTAAACTAATCCTTGCAGAACCGTAACGGATCGGATCTACTAAACTATGATCAAGCGGGGTGCCGCCCCTACACCTAAGATAGGTGTAAGGGCGGCTAGATGCATAAGGGTTGCACTACGACAGCATATGATACGAAGAACAATCCTAACCCTAACACATCTCAGATAACTACGTTGCTCGCCATCAAAAGGCTTCGAGCACGAGCAACGCATGAACAACGTGGGTAGGCTTGTGCTGCCTAGATCGCAAGATGCGATCTAGGCAGCATGGTGCTTACCGGAGAAACCCTCGAGACGAAGGAGTTGGCGATGCGCCGAGATTTGTTTGTGTTGAACGTTGGTTGTCGTTTATTTCATAAACCCTAGATACATATTTATAGTCCAAGGGACTTTCTAATTCGGGCGTGCACCTAACCGTGCACGGGTAAAACTCTAACTCCTAACCGACACGTAATCTAATATGTTACAGATACAAGGGCAAACTAGCCCAAACGTTGCATACGAGGCCGATTCACGTATTTCTTTTGTATGTAATCTCCAAGCCCATCTTGATCGCGGCCCATCTCCTGATTTAGCCAAAATCTGGTGATAACAAGAAGGCAGATGACGACGGAGAGAAGACTCCCGGAACGTACACCGGCACGTTCGTACTATATGGGCTCGCGTTGGTGGCGGCGATACACCCGGCCATTATGTGCTGGTGCTGGCGCGCCGCCGGAGCCTTCTTCTCCAGCCTCCGCCGCCCTCCGTCCTTTCCGCTCCGCCGTCGATAGCTTTCGGCGCGGGCAATCTTGCTCGCCATTGATCGTCGGTCCATCCTTCGGGCTTCTTCTTCAAAGCCGGCGCCTTCCGCGGCCTCGCGAACGGCGCTGTCGCCCCTTTCGTCCCATTGCCCGGCGGCTTCTTGGCCGCTTTCTTCGCCATCTTTTTGGGGGCTGTCGGCGGCGCCATGTGGAGAGGGTAGCGCCGGCGGGTGGACGGCGGGAGGGACAAACAAATCGGCGGGATAGGAGAAATGAATCGGCGGGGGGATATGTTTTGGGAGGCCTGAAATGCGCGGCGGTATAGGCGCGATTTGGCGGGAGCGGCGGGATTTGGCGGGAGTGTGAGACGAATTTTCCCTGTGCAGCTGACGGGTCGGGCCCGCGTCGGTTCGCCTCGCTTTTCGTTGTGTCCGGCGTCCCCGGTGCGTCCCCTATGGGACGGGGACGGGGACGGGCTCGGGGCGCCGGACACCGTATCGGGGCGCGCCGGACAAAAATGGGCTTTGGGGGACGCGGCTGGAACGCATTTTCTGTCCGGTGCGCCCCAAATCCCTTTGGGGGACGGTTTGGGGGACGCGACTGGAGATGCTCTTAGCTCCCACAACAGTTTCTGTCTTTCTAACTCGCGCATTGGGAGTGCTTCTTCTAATAGAAAACATAGGTCATATTTGGGGCACATTAGCAAAAAGGTTTTTTTTTCTTTAATTAAGATTGAAAACAATTTAGTTGTGACTTGTGACTCCTAGTATGTCTATAATCTGAGAGCAAACCTTGCAAATCGGACAACTAAGACAAATCTTGATATGTTTTGAAACTCCTACATAAACTGGAATGTTATTGGTCACTACATAAAAAGGTAATGCGAGACGTTTATGTAAATAGAAAAATAGCTAGATGCATTGCACAGAGCAAGCTTCATAACTTTAGAAAACATATCACAAAGAGGTGCATAATGTTGTTGTTTATTAAGTAGCATCAACGCAGAAAGTTAGCACAAAGTGCAGTAAAAAAAGCGCATGAATAAACAATGATTTTACTTACCATTTAAATTTATTGACAATGTTATCACACATCCTTAGAGCTGACCATATCTAACAAAACTTGATGCCATTATAACTGTTATTGTTTCACAATAACCTGGAAGATAAATTAAAAGAAGAAGCAAACATATTTTTGCAAATAAACACTGCGAGTAATTGTTTTCCATTAATGGGTGTACGATTATTTAATTGCAGCAAGGCTACATCAGTAATGAAAAAAAGCTAAGGGAAAAGGAGTCTATGAAGTCCTAGTCTCCCAGAATTTTGAGCGGCTCCAGAACCGCACCAGTTCATGCTCCGTCCACGGGCAACCAAAGACGACGGATTTAAAGTCATACATATAAATATTGGATCCATAACTTAATGGCAGGTTGTCATCTCAAATTAGCATAACTTGTAATGAAAAGATTCATTAGGGCTTAGATCACACACCTATGCATACCACTTATGCAGTTGCATTGTGGGAACTAAATTCTCAAGACTTCCTGATATGATGTGCTCTAATTCGATAGCCAAGCAATACTTTGCAGCCATGACCAAATGACTTCTTGTTATAGCAACTGAAGCCTAGCTAGCCCACATATATTTACCACAACAGCAGCAGCGTCTTATAGCAAATAGTAGAAGCCCTCAACATTCTAACTTTGTTAAGAACTGGCATCATAGCACAGATCATGATTACAGGGCTGTACAACAGCAGTTGTCCTATTTTTTTGAAGACACGATCAAGGTATTGATGTTTAAACAACCACCATAGCAGCAAGTCCTAGAGAACCTTCCATCGGTACAACTGCCGAAGCACAATATGACCACAGCTCGATGGCCATGGCACCACAGATCACAAGGGAGCAGAAAATCAGAGAGGGTAATGGAGGGACTTACCGGACGTAGTCCAGGAACAGCCAGCCACCGCCGCATCATGAAATGAGTTACAAACTAATGTACTGCTTAGCCATTATTCAATAATGTTATACATAAGACTTCTTTGTAAACATAAATAAGACAAATTGTACTTGCTTATATCAAGCTTCATAGCGCTCTAAACATCACTGTGTTCATCCATGTTACCGTGTATTAAAGCAGCCTTGTGATGCTAAATTAGTACAAAATCCCAAGAAAGTTTGATCAATTGGTAACTATATAGTTCATTGACAAGACAATATTATCACATACATTAGAGCTCACCATATCTAGTTGTCGTAAGCTCGTGCCATCAATAGCATTCGTCTCCACTGAGAATATGAATATGTGTAGGAGCTGAGCAAATGTAAGTGAAACAGAAAGTAGTCAGAGGCCTCGATCTATCAGCTAAAAGTTTAAGTTCTCTAACAAATTTCATCATAAACAGAGGAAATGCTTATGTTCTACACCTAAAATCGAACAGTAATCTAGAACCGAATCAAGCAAATTATGTGTAAGAACTACTAATCAACATATATATAGCTCAATCCATCATGGTTAAATAAAATTGCTTGAAACTCGTGCATACAGACTAAGGAGGCAAGGACCTATGAATGAACATATGGCAAGTTGGCAACAAATATGATAATTCATTAAGAAAATTACCTGTATACGCAAAAATATCAGATAGTAGTAGAAAAACTAAAAATACTTACCTTTGGAATCTAAAGAGTGTTTTCTTTGCATGCTTGCGTAGATTAGAGTTAACCTCAAGTCATAAGATCTAAATATTCCATTTGATCACCTTATTAAATAAAATTGTAACATCAAGAACCCGTAGGCGGATTTCTGAAACTTAAATGGTTATATGTATGACTGAACATCCCATGTGTTTACCAAGTAAAAAATGACAATAAATCTCTTTGCAGTATAACAATCAATGGTACGCACAATTTTTTTGGATGGCATCATTATGAGAGATTTGGTTACAAATATTAAGCTTCTAATAAGCAAGTTCATATGTTTCTTAACAGAAGTGTGTAGCAATGCTATGATCAAGTTCTATACGATGTACTGTAAATCACATAAACGCTACAACCAACAGCTGAAATATCAGTCAGTAGGTTATATAAACCAAAGAAAAAATAAACATAACTCACCAGCAGTTAGAACAAAATGAGAGCAAATCTCAAGCTTTATCTTGATTATATCCCCATCTATTCATCAAATCCATTGTTTGCAAGACCCAAAGCACCACCTTGCTTAGCCGAATGAACGTTTGTAGTTTGTACATAGCAGCTCTGCAAATATGTACATCCCTGTAAGATAAAATCAGTGGCTAGAACACAACAGAAAATATAATATTGGTGTATGCATGTTATAGTCCTATTGATCACCCATGTGAGAACCAACAAGGATTGTCAACTCTGAGTTAGAATCTGAACACATCAATTGTAGGCAACCCCATAGTGGAATAGAGAGCCAAGTGTCACGAAGATCTCATGGAGAATAGAATGGATGGGATGAGAATCTGGGACGGTCACCAGCTGGAACCTATTGGAGCATCCGCGGAAGCTGTGGTCATCTTCGTCGCTGCTGGAGGCTTCGTCGAACGCGCGGTGGAGCGGAAAGTCGCGGTGGTTACCTATTCTGGATGGGGGAAGGAGATTCGCGTGTAAGGCTGGATGAAGCGGCGGCCGGGAACCCTAGCGGGGCCCGGGAGGAAGAGATGGGGCCGGCAGGAAGCTGTGGGCAAGAGGGATGCGGGGCTGGCCGGGGAGAGAGCAAAGGAGGCGGCTCGGCTCGCCATTCCTCACCGCCGATCCCCACCGGCGACAGACAGAAAAAGGGAGGACGGGGCGACGAATGAGAGAGATAGAGAGGAGATACCAGGGAGGGACAGGAGAGGATGCCCCGGCCTTCCCCGTCACCTGTGAGCAGCTGTAGCCTCCGTCGAGTGCTCCGCCGCTGCTGCCAAAGCTTGTGGGCAAGAGGAGAGTTCAACCGTTCGGGGGAGAAAGAGAGGCGAGAGAGAGAAAGGGGGCGCAGGCAAGCGAAACAAAAAGAGAGAAGTCCATATTACACCCCTAAATTTGTCCGAAAGTTCACTTTACAACCCCATTCTTTGATTTGGTTCGTATTACACCCTTAAACACCAAAAACCGTTCGAACCTACCCCTTTCACCGTTTTGATCTGGCTTATTTTTTGGAAAATGCTTTTAATCAGTCGGAGGTTCCGTCGCTCACAACCTCCGGGTGGGCAGCCGTCGGATGGAGCGGATCGCACCGCTGGCTCCGCGTACCGCACATGATAAGTCCACTCGTTTTCCCCCGAACCAGGAACGGCTTTTGAAAAAAAAAAATCCAGGAACGGCCTCATCCCCTACCTCATCTCTTCCCCGCATCGTCTTCCATCTCTGGCTGAGCTTCCAGCCTTCCACCTCCCGCTCGCGCTCGCGCTACCTCTCGCCACCGACCTCGCCGGGAGCCCCCACTCCAACTCCACCTTGCCGGCCGCCACCCGACCTCCACCGCGCCGCCCCTTCCTCCATGGTTTTCTGCTGCTTTCACGCCGCCGCGAGAGGTTGCTTCAAACTCCCGTAGATGCTGCTGCATATGGGAGGCCACCGCTGCTACAAACGCCGGTCTCCGGTGCTACATACTCTTCTGCCGCTTGGCTTCTTAGCTGCAAACGCCAAGTACGCGAGCTGTGAACGGCGGTCGCTTCAGCTACAAACGCCGGCCATCGCTGCTACAAAAGCAGGTCGCCGGTGCTGCATGATCTGCCGCCGCTGCTTGCTGCAAGTGCTAACTGCCGGAGCTGCAAACGTCGTCCGTCGTTGCTTCAATAGTCGGTCGTCCATGCTACAAGGGCTGGTCAGATGTCATTGTGCTGCTGATTGTGCTGCTGCAAGCGACGACAGCAGAAGCTCCGTCTGTGACGGCGACGGAGGTGCTGCGACGGGACGACGGTAGCGGCGACGGCTTCCTGGCGACCGGTGGCCGGCGACTGTTGACGAAGCTTCTGCGGCGGGTGGTGCTGCTACCGGCGGCGGGCGGCGATGCTGCAAGCAGCGAATGGTGATGCATCACTGGCGGCGAGAGTAGATGCCACCAGCGGCGAGCGGGGATGCTGCCGGCGGTGGACATCCATACTACCGGCGTCGGGCGGAGATGCCTCTAGCCGGATTCTCCATGCTATTGGCGGCGGAGCTGCGGGCGTGTGTTGTTTTCATGACGCGAGGGAGGATAAGAGGGAGACGCAGTCCCGTCTCTGACTCTCTCTCACCCTTGTTTCCTTTCCCGTGAAACCGGACACGTGGCGCGCGCTAGACCCAGAGGTTCGGAAGCCCCTGGCCTCCGGAGGATCCTCAGCACTTCTCTTATTTTTTGCACTCAACGATTCTTTTCGGATATAGCAGTTAAACATACCATGTACATGTATCTGTGTGCGTACATCCCTTGCACATCCCTAGGCAAAAATAGCGATCAGCCTCGTCTCCTCTTTCTTCTCACCCGAGAAAGGCTAGTCGATCGGCGTCGTCCCCGCTGCCGGCCAGGCAGATCAGGGCAGCGTCGGCTGCTAGCGAGGCTGCCGCCTGCCCCTTATCAGTACATCGGCGGTCACTAGGAACACACCCTACGTACAGTTAATTACACAGGTCTAGTGATCGATCGCTAGGACTCTTTTACCTCCATGCCTGTATATGTCTTCCTTTTGTCCTGCTACCATGCAACTATACGTCTATCTTACACAGATGAGAGATGGGTTGGGGGATTGGGGTGATGGATGGATGTACAGCTTTCACAGAAAATGGAGGCGACCTAGAGGTACCACGGCGGGCTGGCATGGGCACGGTGGCGGCAGCCTCGGCTGGATAACGATGGCGGCTCCTAGGGCAGGAGCTAGCATATGGTGGTGGCCTGGGCATGAACACGGAGAATCGAGGCAAAGATGCATTACGAGCGGAGAGTTGTTACATAATACATTTACTCCGTATTTGTTTTGACTGACAATGGTATGAAAAGAAAAACCAGTTGAAAACCAGGTTAACACCGTGGAAGGGGTGATTCTGAACGGTTTTTAGAGTTTAGGGATAAAATCTGAACAAGTTAGAGATAAGGGTTATAAACCGAACTTTATAGCAAGTTTAGGGGGGTAATGTGGACTTCGGCAATGGCCCAACAACACCGACGCATGCACGTGGGGCCATGAAAGAGACCCGTCGATCGACCACAGAGCCCGGCAAGCCTGGGAGCTTAGAGCTCTTTAGAGATACTGTTAATTATATGATTCAGTTTACAGGGACAGCAAGCACTGCAACTAGTTTATCATGGTTGATTGCTCTACCTGTCGTCATATTGTACCTTTGGAGAAGACAGGTTCTGAAAACACTGGATTTTCTACCCCCATCGTTCATTCTTCTTACGTACCTAATGCTACAATGAAGGAAGGTTCAGTTGTATTAGTTATGTCTCCATCAAGCGAATTGGCTGCATAAGTTCAACATTAAGTAATCGAGTTTAGTATGTACATGATAAAAAATAATAGCATCCACTGTCACTAGTAGAAAACTGGGCTTCCGTCCAGGCCATTTGTCCCGGCCCAGTCTGAAGCTGGGACAAATAGGTCGGCCACGTCGCTCCGAAATCACCAAAAAACTATCTGGCATTTTGTCGCGGTTCTTTAGGGCCTTTTGTCCTAGTTGGAGGCTTCAACCGGGACAAAAAAGGGCCTGAAGCCTTTCAAGTCCTGTTGGCAGCCCTTTTGTCCTGGCTGGAGCCACGAGCCGGGACATAAGGTCCAACGGTTCGTTCCCGCGTGGAAATCGATCGTCTTAGCATTAATGCACACGGAAAAAGAGAGAAGTAGAAACGATCGCTGGTCGGAATTTGCATCGCCGCCGGTGCCATGACCGACCTTTTCACCTCCCTCTCCCCTATATACATGCCTTGTTCTTCCTTAGATCTCCATAGCCACCAAAACTGCACCATTAGCCCCGGCCGGCTCTCATGGAACCCGAAATGGTCAAGCTCTCGCGCGCCCTCGACTTCCCTCGATCTGAAGTCTACTACGATGTCATGGAGAAGATGAATTTCAAGATCACCTACACCCTCCATGCGAAGAGGGTGGAGAGGTGGATCCGCGCCGTCAAGAGGGATTTCCTCGACGCCGTGGAAATCAAGGTTAGTTTTCCATGGCTTAAAATTTAGAGATATTATAAAGCATCCAAAATTCCAATGGCAATTTTTTTCTGTGTTTGAAGGTCGTGGGCTTGGACTGCGTGTTCATCGACCCTCTCAAGGGTAACCAACGCGCCGTTGTCCTGTAACTCTCTGCCGCGCAACACACTCTGGCCTTCCATATTATGCATGCTGATGAAGTGCCACAACTGCTCATCGATTTCCTTGCGGACAAGAACATCGGATTCTGTGGCGCGGCAATCCACAATGATGTGGATATGTTGCAGACATACGGAATTATTATACCGTCTACAATCAACCTCCAACAGATCCTCCAGAACCTCGTCCCAAGAAAGCAGACTCCGAGTTTGATTGATTTGGCACATTATATTGGGACGGGTCTCGAGCAAAAGAAGAAGTTTAATTATAAGAAGAACAAGCCGCCGAAGGCCGCCAAGGAATTAGAAGAAGATGCACTGATTTTTGGATGGGGCGATTTTCCCTTGAGCCATAAGCAACTGCAGTATGCCGCTCTCGACGCTCGCCTCGGCTTCGAGCTAGATAGGAGGCATTTCCAGGAACTTGGCTACAATAGCCATATGGATCGCCTCGGACTTAATATTTATGAGTAGATGCATGGTGGTGTGGTGTGTGGTGTCGTGTGTGCCTTCTATGTATGAACATATGAATCGTCGTGATCAATATATTAAATCTTTCTATTATATTGTTATTTAAATTCCTCACATACAGTACTGCGGGCATAACCAAGCAATTTCAAACTTGCAGTTTAAAAATAATTATTTGTCCACTTGTGGTTTCAAATTTGATAATAATAATAATAAATGAATAAAAATAAAATTATTCCATATTCAAATTCCTCACACTTTTCTAATAGTTATGCGTATATTATTTGTCCACTTGCGGTTTAAAGATTGAAAGATATTAATTATTTAGCCATATTATATGAATAATGCATATATTATGTGATAATAATAATAAATGAATAAAAATAAAATTATTCCATATTCAATTTCCTCACACTTTTCTAATAGTTATGCATATATTATTTATCCACTTGCGGTTTAAAGATTGAAAGATATTAATTATTTGGCCATAATATATGAATAATGCATATATTATTTGATAATAATAATAATAACTTAATAAAATTAAAATAATTCCATATTCAAATTCCTCACACTTTTCTAATAGTTATGCATATATTATTTGTCCACTTGCGATTTAAAGATTGAAAGATATTAATTATTTGGCCATATTATATGAATAATGCATATATTATTAGATAATAATAATAATAATAAATGAATAAAAATAAAATTATCCATATCCAAATTCCTAACACTTTTCTAATAGTTATGCATATATTATTTGTCTACTTACGGTTTAAAGATTGAAAGATATTAATTATTTGGCCATATTATATGAATAATGCATATATTACTTGATAATAATAATAATAAATGAATAAAAATAAAATTATTCCATATTCAAATTCCTCGGACTTTTCTAATAGTTATGCATATATTATTTGTCCACTTGCGGTTTTAAAGATTGAAACATATTAATTATTTGGCCATATTATATGAATAATGCATATATTATTTGATAATAATAATAATAAATGAATAAAATAAAATTATTCCACATTCAAATTCCTCACACCTTTCTAATAGTTATGCATATATTATTTATCCACTTGCGGTTGAGAAATATTTAAATTTGTCACATTGGAATGATATATTATTATCGTATGGTAGTATTTACAACAAGGTACAACCACATTCGCGGGAACACGGCAGGAAAGAACCAAGAAGTTAAGCATGCTGAGGGTGGAGTAGTGTGAGAATGGGTGACCGACCGGTAAGTGACCAAGTCTATAATTTGAGTATAGATTATGTGTAATTAGTGTTAACAATGGTCCAAGTGAGAGAGTAAAGAAAAAAAGAAAAAAGAAAAAAGAAAAAAGAAAACCGAAAATGAAAATGAAAATGAAAATGAAAATGAAAAAAGATAAAAACCTTCTTTGTCCTGGTTGTGGTTACGAGCATGGACATAATATCTGATACGTCTCAAACGTATCTATAATTTCTTATGTTCCATGCTACTTTTATGATGATACTCACATGTTTTATACACATTATATGTCATTATTATGCATTTTCCGGCACTAACCTATTGACGAGATCCCGAAGAGCCAGTTGCTGTTTTCTGCTGTTTTTGGTTTCAGAAATCCTAGTAAGGAAATATTCTCGGAATTGGACGAAATCAACGCCCAGGGGCCTATTTTTACACGAAGCTTCCAGAAGACCTGAGGACTTACGAAGTGGGGCCACGAGGCGCCGCCACAACAGGGCGGCGCGGCCCAGGAGCTGGCCGCGCGGCCCTAGCGTGTGGGGCTCTCGTGTGGCCCCCTGACCTGCCCTTCCGCCTACTTAAAGCCTTCGTCGCGAAACCCCCAGTACCGAGAGCCACGATACGGAAAACCTTCCAGAGACGCCGCCGCCGCCAATCCCATCTCGGAGGATTCAGGAGATCGCCTCCGGCACCCTGCCGGAGAGGGGAATCATCTCCCGGAGGTCTCTTCATCGCCATGATCGCCTCCGGATCGATGTGTGAGTAGTTCACCCCTGGACTATGGGTCCATAGCAGTAGTTAGATGGTTGTCTTCTCCTCATTGTGCTATCATGTTAGATCTTGTGAGCTGCCTATCATGATCAAGATCATCTATTTGTAATCCTTCATGTTGTGTTTGTTGGGATCCGATGAATATTGAATACTATGTCAAGTTGATTATCAATCTATCATATATGTTATTTATGTTCTTGCATGCTCTCCGTTGCTAGTAGAGGCTCCGGCCAAGTTGATACTTGTGACTCCAAGAGGGAGTATTTATGCTCGATAGTGGGTTCATGCCTCCATTAAATGCTGGGACGAGTGACGGAAAGTTCTAAGGTTGTGGATGTGCTTGTTGCTACTAGGGATAAAACATCGATGCTTTGTCTAAGGATATTTGTGTTGATTACATTACGCACCATACTTAATGCAATTGTCCGTTGTTTACAACTTAATACTGGGGGGGTTCGGATGATAACCTGAAGGTGGACTTTTTAGCCATAGATGCATGCTGGATAGCGGTCTATGTACTTTGTCGTAATGCCCTGATTAAATCTCATAGTACTCATCATGATATATGTATGTGCATTGTTATGCCTTTTTTATTTGTCAGTTGCCCAGCTGTAATTTGTTCACCCAACATCTGCTATCTTATGGGAGAGACACCACTAGTGAACTGTGGACCCCGGTCCTATTCTTTACATCTGAAATACAAACTACTGCAATTGTTCTTTACTGTTCTTCGCAAACAAACATCATCATCCACACTATACATCTAATCCTTTGTTTACACCAAGCCGGTGAGATTGACAACCTCGCTGTTACTTTGGGCAAAGTTCTGTGATTGTGTTGTGCAGGTTCCACGTTGGCGCCGGAATCCCTGGTGTTGCGCCGCACTACACTCCGCTGCCATCAACCTTCAACGTGCTTCTTGACTCCTACTGGTTCGATTAAACCTTGGTTTCTTACTGAGGGAAACTTGCTGCTGTGCACATCACACCTTCCTCTTGGGGTTCCCAACGGACGTGTCAACTACACGCATCAATATCCTCCAGCCCAAACACCTGCATCGCAGCCACGTGGTGGACTTTAGGTCTCGGCTGGTAACCGGGCTGGGACGCCTTTTGTCCCGCCGCCCTGTCCCGGGTGGCCGGCCGGAACAAAAGCCTCTAACTGCCCGCGACAATAAGCATGTTCTCCACTAGTGTGTATATTGATTCTTTCTTTCTACCCACATATCTTATGTGCACTACGCTCGTCTCAGGCTAGGTCTGGAGTCTATGTTGAACTATTAGATAAGTGGAGTATCCATATTGCTTGGTACTAATATATTAGAAAAAAAAAGAACATGTAATTTCTGATCGATGCGACGTGCATATAGTTGTTCTAATAAGATATTATTTAATAATGTTTTCTACTTTTGTTTTGAAGTGTCCAAAGGTTGGTACTCCAAAAGGCCCTCACCTAAGAGATTTGAAGTGTGGTGCTGGCATTACCGTTGCAACTCCTTCAAGTTTGAATATGAATGTTAAAAATAAGCCAAATGGTAATACCCCGATATTAAGGTGGAATAATAAGATATGTGTCTTACGCGAACACCTTTCTGGATGGGCTAGCCACATAGCTGGTATTCTCAAAAAAGAGAAGCTACACTTATCTACCATCATCGATGAGTTGGAGGCGTTCGCGGAAGTTCGCCCGCTAACGAGCATGGAAATTGACTTAAAAAGTCATTCTAATGCTCAATTGGCGGGACTTCTTAGGGAAGAGGAATTTAAATGGTATCAGCGTTCAAAGGCTCAATTCATTCTAGAAAGAGATTCGAATAATAGATATTTTCAGGGGATTACCAATGGCCGTCACAGAAAAAAACGTATTCAGTCATTAGTACATGATGAGGGGTTAATTGAAGGACATGATCAGCTCAAATCCTATATTGCGAACTACTACAAGAGGTTATTTGGTCCACCGGAGGAGAGTTCTCACTAGTAGAGAACATGCCTTTTGTCCAGCATCCCTAGGAGCAATAGTCTTGGTTTTAAAACGAGCCGGGACCAGTGGGGGCATTGGTCCCGGTTCATTCGGCGCGGGGCGACCCCACCCTTTGGTCTCGGTGTGTTTGGGGCCTTTAGTCCCGGTTTGTATTACAAACCGGAACTAAAGGGGCTGCATCAGGGCGTGGCAGGCCGTATCAGGCCTCGAAACCCTTTGGTCCCGGTTTGCCTTACCAACCGGGACCAAAGGCCTACCCTTTGGTCCCGGTTTGCCTTACCAACCGAGACCAAGTGCCCTGCCTCTACATATACCTTGTCCCTGCCCAAGTGTGAGCCACACTTAGCCATTCTCCCTGGATGAATCTCAAATAGCTGATATACCCCAAGTGTCTCCAGAGGAAAATTCTATATTAACGGCTCCATATTCCGAGGAAGGAAGTTAATAGAGCTATCTTTAGTATGGAACATAATAAAGTCCCGGATCCAGATTGTTTCCCTGCTGAGTATTATCAACCTTTCTGGGATATCATCAAAGATCTGTTGCAAATGTTTAGCATTTTACACGCTAGACAGCTGGAGCTATTTCGTCTAAATTTTGGTAAGGTTATATTGCTACCTAAGGTTAAGGAGGCAAAACGGATTCAACAGTACTGACCGATTTGTCTATTAAACGTAAGTTTCAAGATTTTCACGAAAGTGGCCACCATTAGACTAAATACAATGGCTGACCATGTGGTGGGGCCCTCACAGACTTCTTTCATGCAAGGACACAATATCCTAGATGGGGTAGTAGTCCTACATGAAATGGTGCATGAGCTATACACTAAAAAGATGAATGGGACTATTTTAAAGCTAGATTTTGAGAAGGCCTATGATAAAGTCAAATGGTATTTTCTACATCAGACTCTCCGGATGAAAGGTTTTTCACCGAAGTGGCGTGCTTTAATCAATGATTTCGTGTCGGGAGGAAGTGTTGCGATCCGAGTTAATGATGACACATGACATTTCTATCACCACTTTTGTTTAACATTATGGCTGATATGCTCGCCATTTTGATCGAACGCCCTAAATCTGATGGTCTTATCGAGGGTGTGATCCCTCATCTTGTGGATGGGGGTTTATCAATATTCCAATACGATGATGATACACTTTTATTTATGGAACATGACCTCCATAAAGCTCGGAATCTTCAGATAATTTTGGCTGCTTTTGAGCAATTATCGGGCCTCAAAATTAATTTCCATAAAAGTGAATTTTTCTGCCTCGGCGAAGCTCGGGACTCAGTGGCCGATTATACAGAGCTATTTTGTTGTGGTCAACTGGTCAAGACCAGTTTTCTATCAATTATTTGGGGATACCGATTCATTATTGGCGATTAACAATTGCTGAATGGAACTAGTGGAGGAGAGACTTCAGAAGCGTCTAAGTAGTTGGAAAGGTAAAGTGTTATCTCTAAGAGGAAGATTGGTACTCATTAATTCAGTACTGTCTAATATGGTGTTTTATATGATATCCTTCTTCCTATTGCTGAAAGGTGTTTTACACAAGCTCGGTTATTATCAATCGAGATTTTTTTAGCAAGGGGATAGCGAGAAAAAGAAATATCGACTGGTTAAGTGGAATGTTATATGCTGTCCGAAGGATATGGGGGGTGGTTGGGTGTTCATGACCTTGTGGTCAAAAACTCAGCCCTACTATAGGTAAATGGCTTTTCAAGCTACTTACTGAGGATGGAGTATGGAAGACCTTACTTAAGAGAAAGTACATTAGCGAGAAAGTGATATTCCAAATACATTGGCAATCGGGGGACTCGCACTTCTGGGCTGGCCTAATGGCAACGAAGAAATTTTCTTCATATATGGTGCTTTCTCCATTAAGGATGGATTGCAGATACGGTTCTGGTGGGAGGACTCCTGGTTAGGGAATAGCCCTCTCTCGGAACAGTATCCGGCGTTATATAGCATTGTTTGTCGCAAAAGTGATATCATTGCTTTAGTAATGGCGACCTCACCTCCATCAGTGACGTTTAGACGAGACTTATACATACATAGACTTAATGCGTGGAATGCCTTAATTCTTCGTTTGAAATCCATTCATTTATCTGAAGGGCTGGATGAATTTCGATGGAACTTAAATTCCAATGGGAAGTTGATACGCGTGAAGCACACGTCCGTTGGGAACCCCAAGTGGAAGGTGTGATGCGTATAGCAGCAAGTTTCCCTCAGTATGAAACCAAGGTTATCGAACCAGTAGGAGATGAAGGCCACGTGAAGGTTGTTGGTGAAGGAGTGTAGTGCGGCGCAACACCAGGGATTCCGGCGCCAACGTGGAACCTGCACAACACAATCACAGTACTTTGCCCCGACTTAACAGTGAGGTTGTCAATCTCACCGGCTTGCTGAAAACAAAGGATTAAACGTATGGTGTGGAGAATGATGTTTGCTTGCAGAAAACAACAAAGAACAGAGATTGCAGTAGATTGTATTCAGATGTAAAAGAATGGACCGGGGTCCATAGTTCACTAGTGGTGTCTCTCCCATAAGAAATAGCATGTTGGGTGAACAAATTACAGTTGGGCAATTGACAAATAGAGATGCATACATATCATGATAATTACTATGAGATTTAATCAGGGCATTACGACAAAGTACATAGACCGCTATCCGGCATGCATCTATGCCTAAAAAGTCCACCTTCGAGGTTAGCATCCGCACCCCTTCCGGTATTAAGTTGCAAACAACGAGACAATTGCATTAAGTATGATGCATAATGTAATCAACACAAATATCCTTAGACAAAGCATTGATGTTTTATCCCTAGTGGCAACGAGCACATCCACAACCTTAGAACTTTACGTCCATCGTCCCAGATTCAATGGAGGCATGAACCCACTATCGAGCATAAGTACTCCCTCTTGGAGTCACAAGTATCAACTAGGCCAGAGCCTCTACTAGCAACGGAGAGCATGCAAGAACATAAACAACATATATATGATAGATTGATAATCAACTTGACATAGTATTCAATATTTATCGGATTCCAACAAACACAACATGTAGCATTACAAATAGACGATCTTGATCATGATAGGCAGCTCACAAGATCTAACATGATAGCACAATGAGGAGAAGACAACCATCTAGCTACTGCTATGGACCCATAGTCCAAGGATGAACTACTCACGCATCAGTCCGGAGGCGGGCATGGTGATGTAGAGCCCTCCGGTGATGATTCCCCTCTCCGGCAGGGTGCCGGAGACGATCGCCTGAATCCCCCGAGATGGGATTGGCGGCGGCGTCTCTGGAACTTTTTCCGTATCGTGGCTCTCGGT
The DNA here is from genome assembly GCF_022539505.1 of Lolium rigidum. Lineage (NCBI taxonomy): Eukaryota > Viridiplantae > Streptophyta > Magnoliopsida > Poales > Poaceae > Lolium > Lolium rigidum. The sequence continues at coordinate 325,316,130 of NC_061513.1, read as the reverse complement.
AATAGGGTTTTCGCGACGGGGAGTTTAAGTAGGCGAAAGGGCAGCGCAGTGGGGTGCCCGAGGGGCCCACACCATAGGGCGGCGCGGGCCCCTCCTTGGCCGCGCCGCCTTATGGTGTCGCCACCTCGTGGCCCCACTTCGTATCCCCTTCGATCTTCTGGAAGCTCCGTGGAAAAATAAGACCCTGAGCGTTAATTTCGTCCAATTCCGAGAATATTTCCTTTGTAGGATTTCTGAAACCAAAACAGCGAGAAAACGACAAGCGGCGCTTCGGCATCTCGTTAATAGGTTAGTGCCGGAAAATGCGTAATAATGATGTAAAGTATGTATAAAACATGTGAGTATTGTCATAAAAGTAGCATGGAACATAAGAAATTATGGATACGTTTGAGACGTATCAAGCATCTCAAGCTTAGTTCCTACTCGCCCTCGAGTAGGTAAACGATAACAAGGATAATTTCTGAAGTGACATGCTATCATAATCTTGGTCAATACTATTGTAAAGCATATGAAGTGAATGAAGTGATTCGAAGCAATGGTGAAGACAATGACTAAACAACTGAATCATATAGCAAAGACTTTTCATGAGTAGTACTTTCAAGACAAGCATCAATAAGACTTGCATAGGAGTTAACTCATAAAGCAATAAATTCTTAGTAGAAAGTTTTGAAGTAACACAAAGGAAGATATAAGTTTCAGCGTTTTCTTTCAACTTCAACATGTATATCTCATGGATAATTGTCAACACAAAGTAATATGATGAATGCAAATAAGCAAGTATGTAGGAATCAATGCACACGGTTGACACAAGTGTTTGCTTCTAAGATAGAAAGAAGTAGGTAAACTGACTCAACATAAAGTAAAAGAATGGCCCTTTGCAGAGGGAAGCATGGATTACTGTTTTTGTGCTAGAGCTTTTATTTTGAAAACATAGAAACAATTTTGTCAACGGTAGTAATAATTCATATGTGTTATGCATAATACATCTTATAAGTTGCAAGTCTCATGCATAGAATACCAATAGTGCTCGCACCTTGTCCTAATTAGCTTGGATTAACATGGATTATCATTGCATAACATATGTTTCAACCAAGTGTCACTAAGGGGTACCTCTATGCCGCCTGTACAAAGGTCCAAGGAGATAAATCGCATTTGATTTCTTGATTTTAATAGATCTCAAACATGGACATCCATACCGGGACAACATAGAAAGCATATAATGGACTCCTATTTAATGAATAGGCATTCAACAACATATAATATTCTCATAAGAGATTGAGGATTAGTGTCCAAACTGAAACTTCCACCATGATTCATGGCTTTAGTTAGCGGCCCAATGTTCTTCTCTAACAATATGCATACTCGAACCATTTGATCATGAAAATCGCCCTTACTTCAGACAAGACGAACATGCATAGCAACTCACATGATATCCAACAAAGGTGTAATAGTTGATGGCGTCCCCAGAAACATGGTTACCGCTCAACAAGCAACTTATAAGAAATAAGATACATAGCAACATATTCAATACCACAATAGTTTTTAAGGCTATTTTCCCATGAGCTATATATTTCAAAGACAAGGAATGAAATTTTAAAGGTAGCACTCAAGTAATTTACTTTGCAATGGCAGAGAAATACCACATAGTAGGTAGGTATGGTGGACACACATGGCATAGGTTTTGGCTCAAGGATTTGGATGCACGAGAAGTATTTCCTCTCAGTACAAGGCTTTGGCTAGCAATGTTGTTTGAAGCAAACACAAGTATGAACCGGTACAGCAAAACTTACATAAGAACATATTGCAAGCATTATAAGACTCTACACTGTCTTCCTTGTTGTTCAAACACTTCACCAGAAAATATCTAGACCTTAGAGAGACCAATCATGCAAACAAAATTTCAACAAGCTCTACAGTAGTTCTTCATTAATAGGTGCAAAGTACATGATGCAAGAGCTTAAACATGATTTATTTGAGCTCAACAATTGCCAAGTATCAAATTATTCAAGACAATATACCAATTACCACATGAAGCATTTTTCTGTTTCCAACCAAATAACAATGAACGAAGCAGTTTCAACCTTCGCCATGAACATTAAAAGTAAAGCTAAGAACACCCGTGTTCATATGAACGAGCGGAGCGTGTCTTTCTCCCACACAAAGAATGCTAGGATCCGAGTTTATTCAAACAAAAACAAAAACAAAAGCAAACAGACGCTCCAAGTAAAGCACATAAGATGTGACTGAATAAAAATATAGTTTCACTAGAGGTGACCTGATAAGTTGTTGATGAAGAAGGGGATGCCTTGGGCATCCCCAAGCTTATATGCTTGAGTCTTCTTGAAATGTGCAGGGATGAACCACGGGGGCATCCCCAAGCTTAGACTTTTCACTCTTCTTGATCATATTGTATCATCCTCCTCTATTGATCCTTGAAAACTTCCTCCAAACCAAACTCAAAACAAACTCATTAGAGGGTTAGTGCATAATCAAAAATTCACATGTTCAGAGGTGACATAATCATTCTTAACACTTCTGGACATTGCGCAAAGCTACTAAAAGTTAATGGAACAAAGAAATCCATTCAACATAGCAAAAGAGGCAATGCGAAATAAAAGGCAGAATCTGTCAAAACATAACAGTCCGTAAATACGAATTTTTTAGAGGCACTTAACAGGCTCAACTGAAAAATCTCAAAACTAATGAAAGTTGCGTACATATCTGAGGATCACGCACGTAAATTGGCAGATTTGTTTGATTTTTCTACAGAGAGATCTACGCAAATTCGTGACAGGTAGAAATCTGTTTCTGCGCAGCAATCTAATTCTAGTATCAACTTAACTATTAGAGACTTTACTTGGCACAACAATGCAATAAAGTAAAGATAAGGTGAGGTTGCTACAGTAGTAACAACTTCCAAGACACAACAAAACAGTAGTAAAAACATACATGGGTTATCTCCCAAGAAGTGCTTTTCTTTAACGCCTTTCAGCTAGGCGCAGAAAGTGTGAATCAAGTATTATCGAGAGATGAAGCATTAACATTCTTACCAGGGGCCTTGCGCCTACCCTTCTTACTCTTTGGTTTAGGGAATACATGACCGCATCCGGGTGTAGAGGTAAAATTTAGAGTGCCTTTCCCCACATCTATGATTGCTCCCACGAGTTTCAGCAGGGATCTTCCAAGTGTGATTTGTCCTGTCCCTACACATTCCACAACGAGATAATCAGTGGATACCGTTCTTCCAAGAAAGGTTGTGAACACGCCTTCAGCTATTCCCTTAGGAATTATAACAGAGTTATCAGTAAGAGTTATTCCTTCTCCTCCTTCAGTAAGTTCCCAAAGTGTCAAAGATTCATAAATACTCTTAGGCATAAGGCAGAACTCAGACATAATATCACAGCGGGCATCAAAAATTTCACCACAAATAGCAACTTTAATATTAGGCACCCACATTGAAGGTTCAAAGCTTACTGGTACATAATCATAATATTCGTGAATCTGGTTGTACCCTTCTTTTAAACAAGATATATTTGTTTCGAGAGTGTTTATGTCAACACCCGGATTTTTAAGTCCAGGTGCCTATTATGCCATACATCGCAATCCCAGGAATATTGTTGTTGCGAGACATAATAGTTGAATATCATAGAGTCATCATTCATTACAACAGATAATCGTCTTACAAAGGTAGATCACATGATCCAATATTACAATAGTAGTTGATCTATTGATCAACGAACATCACAAATAGCGGAAGCGAAGTAGTAGTGGCTATCTAATCCACAGGCCAACGCTTGACGTCAGGAGCAGTCCTAGTTGTCGTAGACGTCCTGTTGTCCATCTTCCTCGTACTGCTGTTCTCCTTCATAGTCTGGCCATTTGAATAGCCAGGGACAAAGCCATGAGTACTTTTAAAGTACTCGCAAACTAATACTAGTGTAAGCACTATTAACTTTAGTAATGGGGTGCTAAGCTCTAAGTTTATTTGCATAAAGCCAGTTTTAGTTCACAAGCATTTAGTAAAAACCTCTTCATTTGCTAACTAACTCAAGTGGGAACATTAGTGTCATTCCCACAACTCCGTTGTGATTCAAGTCAAATTCACCATTCACCTTTCAAGTTCAAAACATAAGTCATATGTCACATTTTTGAAAATGGTATGATGACGGAACAGTATGGACTTTCCAACCGTCCATAACCGTGGACACGGCTATTCGAATAGTTCTACACTCTACAGAGATCGTACACTTGTGCCACAACATTTGCAATAATCCGTCAGGGTTAACTGGCCCTGATTTATCATACTCCGTATGCGGACTACCAACCTTAACCTTTCACTTACATACTCTAGTATAGGCACCTCTCTCCATGAGCTTGGCCTCCCAGTGAAGACAGACAGTCAACCTGGGAACTGCACAGGGCTTGGGCCGGACATTCACCTCATTTCACATCATTTCACCAGTAACGGAGGCAGCCTCGGCATAACCCCTATGACGCTTGTGTAGAGGGAACCCATACTAAAGCACATAAATTTCTAGTTAAGCCCTTACCCATGTTGGGTATTGTGGGGGTACTTTCAAATTGGAATGGTATCACATCCAAACCCAACCATCAGTTTTTGTAAAAATTCACCAAGTCATTCACCCGTCATATTCACCTTCAAAATCTTTCAATAGAATGAATCATCATTCCAAGGTTTTCAAAGTCATTTCATTTCACATGTTCCCATCTAGAGTAGTCAATTTTATTTGTTAGCACTAGCAACTAGTCAGGAGGGGTGCTAACTAGCTTGTCTTGCTCTAGGCTAACTTTGATGCTCTTGTTCTACTCTATATATAAACCAAGTGAATCATGAATCAAAAAGTAAACTTTGATAAACCAAAGTCAAAACTTGTAAGGTAAAAACTTGGGATAGGATCATTAAGCATAAATTAAATGGGGATGAGGCCTTGCTCTTGTAGAGCTTTGCCTTAGGGTAGCTTGCAAGAATATTAGCTTGCCTTGATTGGGGTAGTGATCAAAGTTCTCTTCTTCTTCTTCTTGGTACAATACCTCCTCCTCTTGATAGTCTCCGGTACTAGCGTCTATAAACGAATACGAGGATACAATCACCAAACAATACTTAAGTAGACTTAATTAGCCTTAATGGCTCACACAAGATGATCTAGCATCATCACTTAATATTTATTCAAAATTATGCTAGGGTTTTCTCACTTAGTGTTAGGAAAATAATTTCCTCTCATCGACATATGGTTCTATTTAGTTTGGAGAAATAATTTCCTCTCATTGAATCTTGTTAAGATTTAATCTCCTCAATTCATAAATGTGAGATCATGGTGACCAAGGTCACTACTTCACATTTATCATTTGAGAGAAAATGATTTAAATGAGATACTTCATCTCATGCAATTTAAATATTACTATGGAGCAAATTAATATCACTAAGTAATTAAATATGAGGTGCTATAAATTAAAGTTGTTACTTCATATTGGGTTACTTAGGACAATGGTTTAAATGAGAGAGTAGCTCCCATATTATTTTCATAATTAAATTTGGATAATTTAAATGATCTAGAAATGGCTCCATAGCCATTACTTGACTCTAGCCCATGATCATATGAGACAACCATATAATATTTTTACATAAACAATTATAGTATTTTAAATGTGAATTATGAGAATTTGAATCACCTCAAAATTCATCATGGTTGATTTTATAAATTTATTTGAATGCTGAAAACTCTTTGTCTTGTTATTTTTACTATTCAAATTATACAATAGATCTTGAGGTGAATCCACTGTGGTTGGATGGATCCTTTCATGAGCTTTCTAAATATATAAATTTATCAAAATTGACCGAGTAGATTTGTAGTTATTAAGATTTAGCAAAGCATCTGAGAGCAAAACACAGAAAATAAATAAAACGAAATTTGAATTCAAACGGTGGGCGGGAACGGAGTTGGGCCGGCCCAGCTGCTGCCCGGGCCTGGCGTGCATGGCGCATGCACGTCGGGCACGCGCGGGACGCACAGATCGTCGGATGACGATCCGACGGTGCTGGGCCGTCGTCTTCCTCCCGACGCGGCTAACTTGCGGGGGCCATAACTTTTACCTCGGAGCTCGGATGAAGGTGAGGTTGGGTGCGTTGGAAAGGGCTTTCCAAGGGCTACAACTTTGGTGTAGGGCTCGGGGGCTATGGTGGCAAAAAAATGGCGTCTTTTGGGTGTGGCCGCCGGCGAGCTTTTGCTCCGTGAGCTGCGAGGAGGGCGAGAGGGAGGTGCAAGGTGGGAGAGGAGGATGTTGCTGAGTTGTGTGGTGCTATCCAAGGCGCTGAGGACTGCTTTTATAGGCTCCAGGGGAGGGAGGCGCGGCATGGCCGGTATGGTGGTCATGTCGTGGGCGCGTCGCGTGCAAGCATCTCCATCATGGCTACTGCGTCGAAAAGGGGAGGTAAGGAGTAGGGGAGGACGCGTGTGCAGTGGCTGGCTCGTAGGAAGTGCGTACGGGGATGATGCCGACGTCGGCGTCCTTGTGGGCGTCGCGTCGTGTCGCCGTTCCTGGCGCGCGTGCGGGCCTACGGCCATGTCTGGCGTGTGGGTGGGGGTGAGGAGGTACTGGTGGCGCATGGGGAGGTGCTGGGTTGCAGTGTGCACGCGGGGGAGACGGTGGTGGCCACAGGTGGTGATCATGTGACATAGCATGAGTGGTTTTGGGTCAATTCTTGCTTTCCTCCACCAAGGGTCATGTCTAGCATGATCAGCAGGTAAAAGTGAAGCTATGTGACATGGTCATAGGGGGAGGAGAGGTCCAGGGGCAGGGGTGAGATGATGGTGCTCACATGGCTGACATGAGGTGACAAGGCTGGGCAGGGCTTCTCCTGGGGTCACCCTTTGCATGGTGGTGGTCAGTGGTGTGAGGTGAGTCCAATGGACAAGGTTATGGTGACCAGAGGGGTAGGATAGCTAGGGTTGGCATGGTGGTGTCCAAATCAATGGCATGGGCTTGGCATGATCTTGTGTGCATGATTCTTGTGTAACAAAGGTGCTGCAAGTTTGAGAGGGGTGAGATGCATCTATTTGACATGGTGCACAAGGTAGGAGAGGCTAGATGTGTGCACATTGGATTTATTCAAAAAGTGTATGTGGTACATGCAATGAGTGGCAATCATGAGCATGGTGATCATGGCCAAGGTGGTGTCATCTCATTGATGTGGCTTTTCAGAGTACCATGGTGTACTAACAAGAAGTACAAGGGAGAGAGAGAGAAAAAGGTGAGAAAGTGATGAGTAAAGTGGTTGTACCTCTATTTGATTCTATGTGTACTTCTTCCCTTTAATGCAATGATCTCTCTTGCACTTACTTTTGATCAAATTTCTGCATGGATATGTTCTAAATGATGTTGGACAACTATGTGTGGCATTGGTTTGAAATTTGGAGAGGTTTTGTGAAAATTCAAATAGTGGAGGGAATCTAGAATTTTTTTCAAGGTGGCATCTTGGCTTGAATAAATAGAGCAATGGTCAAAGCTATGGTCAAAGTGGTCAACACGAAAAATGTTCATCTTGATGAGGTCTTGGATGAGGTGCAAAGAGTTGGCAGGGTTTGGTTTGAAAATTTCTTAATAGAATGGCTCAAAGTGGGTAAGATATTAAAAAGGTCAAAAGTGACCATTATACCCAATTGATGTTGTTGAATGTTGAAATGGTATAGAGGAGTGATCCAACCATTCCCACAAGTTTTAGGGTCAAGATCCTCAAATCCATAAATTTGCTATTTACTCACATATGCCTCTATGGCATTTTTATTTTCTTTTTAAAAATCTTTTGTTTCACCTTGGATTTGGTTTGATAAGCACTAGGTAAGGTTTATTAAGGTTTTCCAATCCTTTAAACAAGGTAGAAAGGCTTAGGGTAAAGTTTTACAATAATAGCCATAGGCACATAGGTCCTTTTTCTTATTTGATTTCTTTTTATTTTCAATTAACTTAGGTGGTGAAAAGAGGGGTGAGGTTTTAGGGTTTAAGATCATTTAAATATACTTCAACAAAAAATTATGACAATAGCACAAGAATTAAGCATGAGTACTATGCATCAAACTTAATTTAAGAAAAGTTTTTGTTGGTTCCAAAATTTGGAAAAAGTGAAATTAATTTTCTTTGTTTTGTAATTCTTGGGATGTTACAGTTTAATCTATTATAAATGCTAGCAAGAGATGAATCAAAATTATTAGCGGAGCTAGATGATGTAACCATTTTTTTTATGGTATTAAAAGCTTGATCCCCATCACAGTGAAGGAAATCTCCTCCCACTACAGCATCTAAGGCATATCTATAGCGAAGAATAAGCCAAAAATAAAAGTTACTAAGAAGCAAACTTAGAGTCATTTTAGGTTCAGTTTTACTAAAAGAATCAAAAATTCTAGACCAAGCTTCTTTAAAACTCTCCTCACCCCCTTGTTTAAAAGTAAAGATCGATTCCTCAGGTGATAGAGTAACAGCTACAGGACTAGTCATGATAACAGAATAAAGTAAATGCAAGTAACTAATTTTTTTGTGTTTTCGATATAGGAAGCAAACAAGACAGTAAATAAAGTAATGCAATTAACTATTTTTTTTGTATTTTTGATATAGAGAAAGCAAACAAAACAGAAAATAAAGTAAAGTAAAGCAAGACAATAACAAAGTAAAGAGATTGGATGTGAGAGACTCACCTTGCAGCGTGTCTTGATCTCCCCGGCAACGGCGCCAGAAATTTAGCTTGATACGCGTGAAGCACACGTCCGTTGGGAACCCCAAGTGGAAGGTGTGATGCGTATAGCAGCAAGTTTCCCTCAGTATGAAACCAAGGTTATCGAACCAGTAGGAGATGAAGGCCACATGAAGGTTGTTGGTGAAGGAGTGTAGTGCGGCGCAACACCAGGGATTCCGGCGCCAACGTGGAACCTGCACAACACAATCACAGTACTTTGCCCCAACTTAACAGTGAGGTTGTCAATCTCACCGGCTTGCTGAAAACAAAGGATTAAACGTATGGTGTGGAGAATGATGTTTGCTTGCAGAAAACAACGAGAGAACGAGAGATTACGATGGATTGTATTCAGATGTAAAAGAATGGACCGGGGTCCACAGTTCACTAGTGGTGTCTCTCCCATAAGAAATAGCATGTTGGGTGAACAAATTACAGTTGGGCAATTGACAAATAGAGATGCATACATATCATGATAATTACTATGAGATTTAATCGGGGCATTACGACAAAGTACATAGACCGCTATCCAGCATGCATCTATGCCTAAAAAGTCCACCTTCAGGTTAGCATCTGCACCCCTTCCAGTATTAAGTTGCAAACAACAGACAATTGCATTAAGTATGGTGCGTAATGTAATCAACACAAATATCCTTAGACAAAGCATTGATGTTTTATCCCTCGTGGCAACATCACATCCACAACCTTAGAACTTTACTGTCACTTTGTCCCGGATTCAATGGAGGCATGAACCCACTATCGAGCATAAGTACTCCCTCTTGGAGTCACAAGTATCAACTTGGCCAGAGCCTCTACTAGCAACGGAGAGCATGCAAGAACATAAACAACATATATATGATAGATTGATAATCAACTTGACATAGTATTTAATATTCATCGGATTCCAACAAACACAACATGTAGCATTACAAATAGACGATCTTAATCATGATAGGCAGCTCACAAGATCTAACATGATAGCACAATGAGGAGAAGACAACCATCTAGCTACTGCTATGGACCCATAGTCCAAGGATAAACTACTCACGCATCAGTCCGGAGGCGGGCATGGTGATGTAGAGCCCTCCGGTGATGATTCCCCTCTCCGGCAGGGTGCCGGAGGCGATCTCCTGAATCCCCGAGATGGGATTGGCGGCGGCGGCGTCTCTGGAACTTTTTCCGTATCGTGGCTCTCGGTAATAGGGTTTTCGCGACGGAGAGTTTAAGTAGGCGGAAGGGCAGCGCAGGGGGGTGCCCGTGGGGCCCACACCATAGGGCGGCGCGAGCCCCTCCTTGGCCGCGCCGCCTTATGGTGTCGCCACCTCGTGGCCCCACTTCGTATCCCCTTCGGTCTTCTGGAAGCTCCGTGGAAAAATAAGACCCTGGGCGTTAATTTCGTCCAATTCCGAGAATATTTCCTTTATAGGATTTCTGGAACCAAAAACAGCAGAAAACAGCAACTGGCGGTTCGGCATCTCGTTAATAGGTTAGTGCTGGAAAATGCGTAATAATGATGTAAAGTATGTATAAAACATGTGAGTATTATCATAAAAGTAGCATGGAACATAAGAAATTATGGATACGTTTGAGACGTATCAGAATTTCACCGTAAGTTCATTATAAAACGCAATTGTCCAACCTGACATACCAGTTGATAAGAATAAGATGATCTGGTAGATGAAAATACCGCTAAAAATTAAAAAAATGGGTGATATTTACATCGAGGAGTAATCCTAATAAAAGATAATCTTGTCAAAAGGAATTGGCTTGGAAGTACTGAGTCTGTATTTTGTCATCATAATGAGACAATCGAACACTTATTTTTCCAGTTCCGCTTTGCCAGATCTATATGGTCATGCATCCGAGTAGCTTCGGATCTGTATTCTCGGACTAGTGTAGCCAATATCTTTGGGAATTGGCTTCATGGTATTGATCACAGGTTTAGAATGCTTATTAAGATAGGGGTGTTTGCCTTTATATGGATGCTATGTAGAAATGACAAAGTATTTAATAATAAGAATTGTTCCCTTTTGCAGGTTATATAAAGATGCACTGCTATTCTCCGTTTGTGGTCTGCGTTGGAGAGAGTGGAGAACCGAGACCTCTTTACGGAGGTATGTACATGGTTGAGGATACGGCGAGAGATACTTTTTTTCCTTCATGGGTGGTAGCATAATCTACGGATTGGGTCACCATTATTATCTTAGGCGTTTTACAATTGCTCAAGTTTGATATGTAATTCGCCTTAGAGATTTTTGTGTACTTTGAGATTTTTGTGACTCTGAAATAGCTGTGCGCATCCTAGTTATGAAGAGACCGGGTGTAATTGCTTGTTTAAGTAATAAAGCGTCCATTATCCAAAAATACTCAGAATTGCTAACTACTCCCTCTGTTTCATAATTCTCGTCGTAGATTCGGATGTATCTATTCACAAATATATCTAGATACATCCAAATTTGCGACATAAATTATATAACAGAAGGAGTTATTGAATAAGTCAACGTATTTGGAATTATCTGCAAATTCAGTGGGGGAATGGTGATGACATGTTACAGGTCGGTACAAATGCAGACTGTAGCCCTTTGCTGAGGTTGCATTTTTGTCTGGCATATTTGGAAGTTGAGGAATGCTAAAATATTCAAAGGAAAAGGCCTACATTTGCTGCCTGGCGCAACAATTTTGTGCATGATATGTTACTTCATGTACATCGATTCGCTGCTAAATCCGTAGATGACGTAAAAGCTTGGATAGACAATCTACGCTAGGGCCTAGAGTAAGAGCGTCTCCAGCCGCGTCCCCCAAAACGTTCCTCAAAGCAATTTGGACGCGCCGGACCAAAAATCCGTTCCAGCCTCGTCCCCCAAAGCCCATTTTTGTCCGGCGCGGCCCGATACGGTGTCCGGTGCCCCGAGCCCGTCCCCGTCCCACAGGGGATGCTCCGGGCACGCCGGACACACCGAAAAGCGAGGCGAACCGACGCGGGCCCGATGCGTCAGCGGCTCGGAAGGCTAAAACCCCGTCGCCTACCTTTGGTCAAACGACGTTAATGGCGTCCCTGTTTTCCCAGGCGACGCAGGACGTGTCTCGTCGTGCATGGCCGCGTGGCCGTCCGCGCCGGTGTTATTGCGTGCAACCACCCGCTGCCACCGCTGTACATTAAGACGCCCTGCAGTTCGTCCCAATTTCTCACCGCTCCCAAACCTTCTCGTCGCCGCCTCCCCCCTCGCAGATCTTCTCCTCGCCGCTCCAAAAATGTCGAGCTCGTCCTCCCGTAAGATCGCCGCGGCGAACGGCTTCGGCCGCGGCAGCCTAACCGTGGCAGAGGCGTGGGCGCTGTACCACGCCGGCTATCCAGTCCCGCCGGACATGCGGCTGCCAAGCAGCGGCGGCTGGAACATGGCCGTGAACGGCATTGGCGTCCCGCCGCCGCCGAAGCCGGGCACGGACAAATGGAGGGACGGCATCAAGGCCCGGCGGGCTCAACTCACCGCCGAGGAGCGGTTGGATCCGACGTGGGCGGCCAACAACAACGATGACTGGTGGAAGACGTACTTCAAGCCAAAGTACGACGTCGAGATGCACAACACCCAGGGGCTCGTCGGCGGGCCCAACAGCTGGAACAAGGACAGCCGCGCCCTGTTCTGGGGCGTTCCAGGGCGCACCCTCGAGAACGTCATCCGCGGCATCCGCAACGGCGCTCCAAGGTTGGAGACGCCGTCGTCACCGCCACCGTCTCCTCGAGGAGGACCACCGCAATGGCAGCCGAGGAGGACGACGTACTCGTCCTCCTCGCACTCTTCTTCCTCAGGACCGGCGCGATCGACGCTGTCCTCGTCGTACCGATCAGCGCCCTACACCGTCCCCAAACGGGAGGTGAAGGAGGAGCCGACGACGCTCGTCAACACGAGGCGTGACGGCAGCGGCAGCCGGCGGCAGCAAGAGAGGCGCGGCGGCGCCCTCCTCATCCCGAAGCCGGAGGTGAAGGAGGAGCCGGAGGAAGCGTCGCAGGCGGCGCTGCTGGCGGAGTACGAGCGGCAGCAGCGGCTCATCGCCAGCAGCGACGACCCCGAGGACTGCCCAGGGCTGCGGGCGGCGTTCTTGGCGTCCATGAACGACAAGGACGCCTGGAGGGGCGACGTCGACATGGCGATCGCCATGTCCATCCGCGACTCCGGCAAGCCGCTCGTGGACCTCACCAACGACGGTGAGGCAGGACCAAGCGGCTTGGTGAAGGACGAGCCCGTCGACGAGCGCGTCAAGCAGGAGGTCGTCACCGACGAGATGTACAACTTCCAGCAGTACTACGACGCCTCCGGCCGCCGCAAGTACTTCTAGATTAGGTTTAGTTTAAATTTAGTCAAATTTCGTTCGAATCTATGTAAGTTTGGACGAATCTAATCGAATCTCGCTTAAGTTTAAAATTTCCAAAATTTTTTGGGGGACGCGGCTGGGAGCGACGTCCCCCCAAACGCGGCACGAACGAAACACGTCCCTCACACGCTCAATCCGGCGCGTTTTGGGGGACGGTTTGGGAGACGCGAGTGGAGATGCTCTAAGTTCCTTTTTTTCTTCTTTTTATACATATGTAACCCTGTGATTAATAAAAGTTTGGCTGTGAAGCTTTTGCCTCACAGAAAATGGTCAAAAAAATATACTAACACCACGAGAAGCTGTATGTATCTTTACCTACTAATAAAGGAAGTAAGGTTTCTCCCCAAAATTTTCGTCCGTTATGAAATTACCTTTACAGCGTGTTTGGTTGGGGGTAAATACAACTAGGGAATGGGAAGTTAAGGGTTAGGAGACTAAAAGTCCACCGTTTGGGGGGGGACATGGGAGTTGAGGAGGGCAAAGGATTGGGAGTTCACGAAGCCAACTCCCACAAAACTCTTCCCTGGGGGACCCCTGATAATTCAACCAGGGATAGGGAATTGACCGAAGAAACACAGATCGATCGAAGATGTGTTCGTTACGCGCGTCCCGCAATCAGAGGCGACGGAAAATCCCGCGAAAATCCTAGCTAATACGCGGGCAAATCCTCGTAAATAAGCCTTCTCTGGAGCGGCACCGTTCTTTGTCCATGAATCCGCCAACTGCCTCTCGATCTGCAGGGAAACGCCAGGAGTGAGTACAGCTGAGGTAGGCATGTTCTTCCTCTTCCAATTTGAATTCCTGCATAAATACTTGTAAATCAGCTGCTTCTTTTTCTTCTACCCGTGTAGCACTTCTCCGGCTTTACCCACAAAATCTGAATCGTGTACGTAGTTTTTCCATGACAGGCCTTTCCCATGTTGCAAAGACAAAAAAACAACTCCCAACAGGTATTCCCCTACACGCCAAACAAAGGAATGGGAATACAATTCAACTTCCCATGTCCAGTCCCCTGCCCAACTCCCACTACTAAACTCCCTTTCCCCATCCCTCATCTAGCCAAACACGTTGTTATTATTCTGTTGAATTTACATACCCTGCCACCGCTTATTGGCACAAAATTCCCGTCCTAGGTTTTTTTTTTTTTTTTTGAGAGAGATCGCCTTTATTAGCTCACAAACATCGGGATACAAACGCCATCCGGTGGCGATAAAAACCAAACTTGGCGGCCTAGATCATCTGACACTACAAACTTAGCTAAAGAATGAGGTTCCTTATTCGAACCTCTCCTCTCGTGACAGAACGAGAGTTCCTCAAAATCCCGCTTTGCATCCCTCAGCTCCATAGTAATGAGAGCATAGGCACCCCGCGTTCCTTCTTCAATGCTTGCAATCACATTGCTGCAGTCGCTCGCCACCCGCACCCGCCGAGCGTTGATGTCTCGAGCAAGGGCGATCGCCTCCCGACACGCCAGTGCTTCTACCGTCTCCGCCGCGACCTGCCCGCTCAACACCACCGCAGAAGCACCCACAAACTTCCCAGAGTCATCTCTCGCCACTGCGGCTACTGATCCTCGCCGCATATTCTTTCCCATAGCTGCATCAACATTGATCTTGATCACCCCGCTAGGAGGGGGAATCCATGCCGGTGACCGCATTGGGGTATTAACCATCGCTCTCCGATCCTTACTAGATTCAGCAAAGCTCAACTCTGCCATCAAATTCTGAACGAAAAAATGGACAGATAAAGGACTCTGGAATATGTTCTCATGTATCGCCTTCCTCCTCGCGTGCCAAATTGCCCACAAGGTCACAAAAACCCTTGTCTGCTCGGAGTGTTTAAGAGTAGAGATCAGACTGGCTATCCACTCTCTCGCGTCCCCTTCAGCCGAACACTGAATATGCTCAGTTAGCTCTTCATCTGCTAAAGCCCAAACTGACCTGGCTAAATTACAATCAACCAAGGCATGCCTCCAAGAATCTTGCACCCCACAAAACTGGCAATGATCATCATCTGCCATATGTCTTCGGTGGCGGACCTCATTCGTCGGTAAAGATTGCTTGGATAATCTCCAGAGGAACATTTTCACCTTTGAAGGGACCCTGGTCTTCCACAAAGACGTCCACTGCTTCTCGATCACCTCCGTGTGTGAGGATGATGGCCTCTTCTCCAGCCAGGCCTCCCTTTTCTCTCTAGTCTTCACTAGCATCCTATATGCTGACCGAACAGAGAACACCCCTTTTCGATCATAGTGCCACGCCCAGAAATCATCAAACCTCCTCCCGCTGAGCGGTATAGACAAAATCAGCTCAACATCAATTGGCAGAAAACATGCCTGAAGCCTGACCTCTTTCCATGTAGCTGTACACGCATCGATGAAATCTGAAACTCGCCGTGGCTGTTCAGCTACTCTGCATGGGATCATGGGGCGGAGCATTCCATCCCTCGGCAACCACTGATCTCCCCACGGGTCAGTAGACTCCCCATGTCCAATACGTTTGATCAGACCTTGCTTCAAGATCTGAACCCCTTCATGAATCGCCCTCCATACACGGGAAGGAGACGAGCCCACCTCGGCATGCAACACCGTTGAGTCCGGGTAGTAGCGAGCTTTGAGCACCCTAGCGCTCAAAGAATCCGGGTTACGAAGCAAACGCCATCCTTGCTTCGCTAGAAGGGCGAGGTTAAAAAGTTCGATGTCTCGGAACCCCAAACCCCCCATATTCTTTGGTTGGCACATGTCCCTCCATGACACCCAACTCGGTTTTCTCTCCCCCTCACGGCTTCCCCACCAAAACTTTCTAATCATCTTGTTGATGTGGAGGCACAAACCTCGTGGCAATTTAAAGCATGCCATCGAGAAAATAGGGACTGCTTGAGCAATGGATTTGATGAGAACATCCTTGCCCCCTGCCGAGAGAAGTATTTCTAGCCACCCCTGAATCCTCTTCCAAATACTTTCTTTGATATACTTGAAAGCCCCACTCCTGGACCGTCCAACATCTGATGGCATTCCCAGGTATTTCTCGCTTAGAGTCTCACTATGGACATCAAGAACATCCTTGATCCCCTCCTTTACTGCCCCCGGACATCCTTTACTGAAAAAAATGGATGACTTATCCCGGTTGATCCGTTGGCCTGAGGCCATACAATACCGATCCAATAACGCCTGGACCTTTTCCGCACTCTCCGTGTCCGCCTTGAAAAGCAGCAGGCTGTCATCTGCAAAAAGTAGGTGACTGACCGCCGGAGCCGACGGAGCCACCATTAACCCATGGAGCTCTGATGATAAACTGTGGTGTTTTAGAAGGCACGAGAGGCCCTCTGCTGCTAGCAAGAACAAATACGGAGAAATAGGATCCCCCTGTCGCACCCCCCTCGAAGGAGTAAACTGACGCAACTTCCCTCCATTAAACAGAACTGGAAGGAAACTGTGGTAACTAGTCTCATGACCATCTGCACCCATAATCTATGGAATCCCAGCTTGATCATAACCGCCTCCAGATATCGCCACTCAAGCCTGTCATAAGCCTTTCTCATGTCTAGCTTCAGTGCGCAGTATCGGTTCTTCTTTGCCTTATTCCGCTTCATGAAGTTGAGACACTCATAAGCAGTAATGATGTTATCAGTAATTAACCTCCCAGGGACAAAAGCTGATTGCTCCTCCGCTATTATCTCCGGTAAACATTGCTTCAATCGATTAGCAAGGACCTTAGAGGCAATCTTATAGATCACATTGCAAAGGCTGATTGGTCTAAGCCGACCCAGCTCCTCTGGGCTAGCTACTTTCGGAATGAGAACAACAAAAGTCTGGTTGATCTCTCTCATATCATCCTCCCCTTTCAGCACTCTGAGCACTGCTTGGGTCACCTCCATTCCACACAGATCCCAGTGGGTTTGGAAAAAATGCGCGGGGAAGCCATCAGGTCCCGGTGCCTTTGTGGGGAACATCTAAAAAAGTGCGGCCTTCACTTCGTCCCCCGAAATTTGTTTCAGGAGCATATTGTTCATTTCTGCTGTTACCTTTGTTGGGATAACATTAATCACCTCATTCATATTCTCAACTCCTTCCGACGTGTATAGATTTTCATAAAACGCCGTTGTCATATCCGCCATCTCCTGATCAGCCTCTGCATAGCTCTCATCCGGCCGTTTCAGCCGACAGATGCGGTTCTTCTTCTTTCTCTTGCTCGCCCTCAAGTGAAAGAACCTCGTGTTTCTATCTCCTTCGGCAAGCCACTGAACCCGTGACCGTTGCCGCCACATTACTTCCTCACGGTGAAACAATTCTACTAACCGTTGAGTAACCTTGACCTCCTCATAAGACGGCTGAATCCGCATTGGATCAGCACGAAGCACTTCCAGCCGATTGTTGAGTTGTTTTATCTCCCTTTGGACATTTCCGAAAGTATTCTTACTCCACACATCAAGCGAACTCGATACACTGGCAAGTTTCTGCTTCAGCTCGCCCATCGTTGTTGCCTGACCTTGTGCAGCCCAAGTATCCCCAATGAAAGGCTTAAACTGATCGTGAGACTCCCACATTATCTCATATCAGAAGATCTTGTCGTCAGTATTTCTTCTCTGTCTCGTGTTCTCCCGCCACCTTAACAGCAGAGGGCTATGGTCCGATGATGCCCCATTTAGGTGTCTCAGTGAGGCAAGCGGGAATCTGCTGCTCCAATCGGCTGTGGCCAGAGCCCTGTCAAGCCGGCATCTACACACCGAGCCCCCTGCAACACGTTTCTCAAAGGTCCACTCATGCCCTTCAAACCCCAGGTCCGCGAGCTCACACACGTCAAGCGCCTCGCGAAAACCTGCAATCCGGGCCAAACTCCTCTCCGCTACGCCGAAGTGCTCATGTTGATGAAGCACCTCGTTAAAGTCCCCAATGCACATCCATGGCAAGTCTGTAGAGGACTTGATAAACTTCAGTACATCCCAAGTCTTGAATCTCTGTGAGGTTTGGGCCTCACCATAAACACATGTCAACCGCCACGGTTCACCTTCACTCTCCGTAACTATAGCATCAATATGATACTGAGAGAACGGCATGATCTCAACACTAATATCATTATTCCAATACATTCCCAGTCCGCCACTGCGTCCTGAGCTACTCACAGCAAAACTACGATCAAAACCTAGCCTTCTGGCTAGTCCTTCAACCCGAGACTTGTGTAGCTGTGTTTCCACCACACATAGCACGGTAGGTTTAAAGCGCTTCACGAGATCGCAAAGCTCACGAACTGTCGCGTCACTCCCTAGACCACGACAGTTCCAACATATACAACTCATTGCGGCTGGCGGCGCTCCACACCGGAGCCCGCCTTGTTATGGTTTGCATCAACCTTCCTTGGTCTCTTCGACTCAGGTACCTTGACAGGAGAAGGAGGCACCCCTTTGTTACTGTCCTCCGCCGGCGGAGCACCTTCCAGGATCGTTACTCCCTCCATGCTATTTCTGTCCATCACAGGGTGTGAGCCATCTGTGATCATCAGATTGCTTTTGTTAGCCGTCTCGTCTTGTTCGCGTCGAGACCGCCTCTCCTTGTGGGCGCTTGCGTGATTCTGATGTTCTTCCTCTTCCTCGCCCACCTCCGCGCCCACCTCGGTTCCCTTCTGGTGCAGGTACTCTAATTCTCACACCAGATGTTTGGGGGTGCCAGTCCTCCATAGGAGCTAGCATCCAGTCCCCATATTGCCTGGCAACATCCTCGTGGACTCCATCTCCACACTCCAGTTCTCCATGGCCAAACAGCCCACAGACCTCACAGAACTTTGGGATCTTCTCGTACATGACCTGGAAGTGCAGCCTCTCGCTGCCCTCAGGATGTAGTCCAACAAATCTAGTCAGTGGTTTGTTGACATCCAACCTCACTCGAACACGAACGAAGCTAGTGCCGCTCGCTCCAAGTGCATACAGATCAATGCTTTTCACCTCTCCAATACGCGCTGCCATGTCTCGGACCAGAGATTCCTTCCGAAACAGTGGCGGAACACCTCGCACTTGGGCCCATGCATAGATGCGGTTCAGTGTGATCGACTTAGGATCCGCTATCCCATCGTAAGGTTCCAGCATAACCCCTTGCTGTCTGAAAATCCAGGGTCCTTCCTCCATTGCCCTATTCCAATCTCCAAGGCATGAGACTTGAAGGACAAACATATTATCCTCCACAGGTCTAATAGACCACTTCTTGGCAAAACCCCACGCTGCATCCATCCTCTGGAAGAATGGTTGGTTTCCAAAGTGTTTCGTTGTATGCACTTTGACCACAGCCATCCATCTCGCCCCTTCCTGCAGGTTAACAAAATCCTCATTGGGGAGAATCACATCATCTAGTTCCTCATCTTTCAACACCAGATTCTTCATCAGGTCCTGCAAAGCCGTCGGGGTCCTAGCCTCCGATGATCCGCCCTCCCGAGGGATCTTTGCCGCCATAGCCCGAACCTTCCAGAAGCCAAACCCTAAACCCTCCTCGGCCCCCTACTCCCTGCACCGCCAAGGCCGGGTAGACGTACAAGGACGTCCCCTTGGTCAGCCCGAGCGGGTTGCAGATCGAAAGAGAAACGCGGAGGAGAGGAGAAAGGTCGTTTGCTGCCTTCCGCCGTCAGATCGCCGGCGAGAGTCAAAACCCTAATCGCCTACGGAGACGAAAAGGTAATCAAACATTTCGGACAAATTCCCGTCCTAGGTGCGAGCCTAGCAAGCGATCTTCCGTCGCTTTGTTAGCGTGGGTCTAGCAACTAGAAAGGCCCAGCCCAGCCCAGACCAGCTCCATCTCTCCGTCTCCTGGGTTCGCTTCGTGGGCACGAGCAACCCATCCGGAACTCCGGATGCTACCTGCGGCTACAAAATAATATGACGACTACTACCTCCGTTTCAAGGAATAAAGCGCTCTCGTTTTACGAGCTTTTTGTTTGACCAAGAATAACTTCATATACGTCAAAATTGTTTGTATGAAATTAGTACCATTAAAAAGTTTTTTTCAATGCGAATCCAACATTACTAATTACATATAATATAATCAAGATTTTATTGCTCAATTTTTATGGTCAAAGTTCGTCTTGGAATACGCGTACGCCTTATTCCTTGAAACGGAGGTTGTAGAATATTAGTACCACCTCGCGTCTCTATACGGATTCACACCGGTTTATAGTATACGTTAAGTTTCTGATACCAGCAAGCCTCGTCAGAAAATCAAAGAGTAGCAGCACCATTCATTGGCCCGAGATCTAATGATGAGAAAGGAATTAACTTCGCCCATGTGATGGCGCCATGGGCGAAAAGCTACGGGCCGAGACGGCAGGCGCCACCGACAGCCGTCCGAGATTTGGGGGAGCGAAGAAGAGGAGAGCCTACGGCCGAGACGAGAGGCGCCGTCCAAGAGTTGTAGACGTGCACGCAAAGAAGCTGACGGCGGCCAGCAAATGCCGCCTCCATGAGGAGCAGAGGAATAGTGAGCGAGACTGGCGGCGGCTGAGAGATGGAGTCTAGCGATAGGGCCTCCCAAGCGGGACTCCCTAGCTAGGGATCGTTCGCTGGAGTCCTCGCGAGCGGTCAATTTCCGACAAAGTCAAACCTTTCCGAAAATAGCAAATATCGTCCGTTCCCTTTGAGGCGCGCGCCGGTAAAAATAAATCTGCATTCGGCACCAATCGAACCAACGACCTCATGCGCGTGTACGCAACGGAGACAAGGACTTACCATCTGAGCTACTAGTAATTCCTGATGAAAGCGAGAGACGCATCCATTTTGTATTATCACATTCTAGGGAATTTGTTCTACGCTAAAACAAACATAGCAAAAATATCGGACGAACAATCAACCTGGAGGTTCACGAGTCCGGTTTTTAGGTTACAATTTATCAACCTATGCCGTGTTATTTATGAACGACAAATGTGAAAATGTATCCACCCGAAAAACTAATTTATTTTAAATACTTTGACAATTAGTTATCTCACAATTATCAACCCTCTGACTCATTATTTATCAACGGTAAATGTAAAGAATTACCTACCCAAAAATCTAATTTTATTTTTAATATTTTCATGATTTTTTTAGCTTACAACTTATCAACCCTGTACCGCGTTATTTATCAACGGTAAATATGAAAAATTATCAACCCAAAAAACTAATTTATTTTAAATACTTTAAGACTTATTGAGCTCACAATTATCAACCCTCCGACTCACTATTTATCAACGGTAAATGTAAACAGTTACGTACCCAAAAATCTAATTTTATTTTAAATATCTTCATAAATTTTTTAGCTCATAATTTATCAACCAAGTGCCGCATTATTTATCAATGGTAAATATGAAAAATTATCAACCCAAAAAGCTAATTTTTTTGAACATTTTGGCACTTATTTAGCTCACAATTTATCAACCCTGTGCCTCGCTATTTATCAACGGTAAATGTGAACAATTACCTACCAAAAAGCTAATTTTATTTTAAAAAATTAGAAACAATTTAGCTCACGATTTATCAACCACTCCACCCGTTATTTATCAATGGTAAAATTGAAAAATCATCGACCCGAAAATCTAATTAAGTTAAAGTGATATTTATTTGCGCTGCAAGTGGTAATTTATTTGAGTTGCAAGTGGTTTCCCCACCCGTTATTTTCCCCTTTAAAAACCACTAGCCCAAAAAAAGGAATTAAAAAGAAACAATTAATATGAATTTTGATAAAAATAACACAAACAAGAAAAATATAGAATTACAAAAAAGGGAATTGTAGAAAGGAAATTGGAAAAGGGAAAAATAGCACAAAAGGGAATTGATTTAAGTTGGCCAGATATCACGCTACCAGAAAAAAAAGGAAAATAAAATCACACTAGCTATAAAAAAGGAAACTAATATCGCGGATATCACGCTACCAGAAAATACGGAAACTAAAATCACGCTAGCCTTAAAAAAAGAACGCTAACGATAAAAAAGGAAACCGTGAGAAAATCAGGCGCAATCAGGAGAAACAACAAGAAAGGAATGAATTAAATGCGCACGATTAAAGGAAACGACAAAAGGAAACTGCTGCGTGAGAGCTCCCGCGGGATCCAAGGAAACGACAAAAAAGGAATCGCTCCGCGAGAGTGATCGCTTGGGCGGTCGAATGCCAGCAAGGGGATTCGCTCCCAAGCGTGGTGGTGGTTCCTAGCAAATACAATATAGACTTGGCGCGTGCTTGGCGTCGGCCGACCGATCTGCATCTAATGGATGAGAATCGATCCTCTCACACGTCGCTTTCAATGCTGCTTTGCGTCAGGTACCGATTCAATACAGTGGAGGGTCGCGTGTGTTGTCGTTGCATGTGCGGAGCCCGCCATCTGCATGTGCGCAGCGCAGGCACTGTGACTTTCTCATGCTAGTGTCTTGCTGCATACTAAAAAAAAGTTCTACAGCTTCTAGGTGCTACTCACAGTGCCTCGTACACGCTAGCTATTCCAGATAGCTAGTCAGTTCAAGCCATGCCACTAAAAATATTCAATGGTATTATTTCATTACCGTACTATACAAGATATGATATGCCGAAATATAAATTTAAATTCACCAATAGAAGAGAAGAATTGAGATTGTACAAACAAAATCAACAAAATTAAACCTTGTAATATGAATACAACATATTGTGCGCGCACTTGAGAAACCTAAAAATCCGTGAAAAACACAAACTTGTATCAAGCGTCCAAAAAATCTTATAACATCTTGCACATGCTTTAACAACAATATTAATGTGAGTTTATTACAATTTTAAAAACATATATACCATCAAAAAATATGAAAAAATAATGTTGTATTAAATGCCCAAAAACTTAAAACATGTTTTATGTCCTTTACAACAAAATTCATACGAGTTTGTTTAAGTTTTAAAGCATGTATACAACATTGAAAAATCTGAGGAAACAAACTTGTATCGAATGCCCCAAAAGATTACCACATCTCACATAGGCTTCCACAACAAAATTTATACGAGTTTGTTACACTTTTAAAGCATGTATACAACATCAAAAAAAATCCGAGAAAAACAAACTTCTATCAAACGTCCAAAACACCTTACAACATCTTGCATGTGCTTTCACAACAAAATTCATACGGATTTGTTACAATTTTAAAGCATGTATACAACATCGAAAAATTTGAGAAAAATAAACTTGTATCAAATGTCCAAAACACCTTACAACATCATGAATGTGCTTTTACAACAAAACTCGTACGAGTTTCTTACAATTTTAAAGCATGTATATAACATCGAAAAATCCGAGAAAAACCAAGTTGTATCAAACATCCAAAACACCATACAACACCCCGCATGTGATTTCACAACAAAATTCATATGGGTTTGTTACAATTTTAAAGCATGTATGCTACACCAAAAAATCCGAGAAAAACAAACTTGTATCAAATGTCCAAAACACCTTACAACATCTCGCATGTGCTTTCACAATAAAAAAACATACGATTTTATTATAATTTTAAATCATGTATACAACATTGACATATTCAAGAGAACACATACTTTTAGGAGACACCACTAAATCCCTACATCCTCTCATCGTGTGCGTTAACAACTAAATGTATACAAGTTTGCATCATATCGAGTGAACAAATGTGACATAAAAATAAGAAGAACAAAAACCTAGGCTTGGGTTGAAGCGAAGAACTCGCTGGATCGAGGATCGCCGATGACAAATCCAAGTCGCTAGAGCCTCTTCACTTTCCGACTACAACATTTTTTTTAGCATACAACAAGAGTCATCGGCATGCCAAAATTAACAAATACTATATAACATAAAAATCAAATTTACTGGCGATTTTTAGCACCCAGTAGAAAAATAGAATACCATAAATAGCTAAGTGTCACAACATTGTTGCTTTAGCTACCAGCTTAGTAGTAGTAGGCTACCGTGAGTAGTAGCTAAATGTAGTACTACTCCGGTCGTGGGTCCATCCCATGTGAGAGCGTTGCAAGAGAAAATAAGGTGGGCCAGAACAGATGTGTCGAGGTTGGTCGGATGACGCAAGGACCGTGCACCATGCATGCAGGCCCGTGGCAGAGTAAAATAGACGCGCAGGTGAGTGTGAACGCAACGTGAGCGCGCGCGAGTGAGAGCAACCGATCGGGCGACGCAATCGGTCGCCCGACTAGAAGCATTTCCCTATAGACTTGGGCCTGATTAGGCCAGTCTGGCAGCTTTATTTCTTTTTCCCATTGTTTTTTGGAAAATGATTAGAATCCCCCGGGGGCTCACGCGCGCTGCAACCTCCTGGTGCCTGGCCGTGCGATGGCTTCCATCGTGCGGACGTGCGTGGCTCGCCCAACGCCTCCTGCGGTCCTGCTCCTGCCCACTCATTCCAGACTTATCGTCTCACCCGATGGCTCCTGACCGCGCGCTGCTCCTCTCACCCACGGAGCATCGCCGCCGCCGCTCCTGTACCTCGTCGAGCCCCGCCGCCTCTCCTCTCCCCCACCAATCCCCGCCGTCGCTCCTCTCCCCGCCGAGCGCATCCATCGCCATCCGACGTACACATAGGCCCCACCCCTCCTCTCGCCGCCGCAAACAGAGCCTACTGGTAGCGGTGATTCAGGGCGCCCACGACATCACCTGTGAGCTGTGGCTATGGTCTACTCGGCGGATCCGCCGTCCCCGCCTCTGCCTTCAGATCCCACCGCAGAGTGCGGCGGTGATGCGGCGGAGGGAGGAACGGCTGCGGAGGAGGCAGTCACCACTGCGAGCACGCCCCTCCCTCGCACGTGAGGTCGTGGCGGCCGCGCTCTCCTCAAGGGGTTGCGGCTGGAGCTTCAACCGACCACCACTGATGCTGCAAGGGCCATCGTCGGTCAATGGCGCTGATGCTACATGCAGCAATAGCCGTTGCTACATCGGCCAACCGTCCTTGCTACATCGGGCCGCCGGCGTTTCTACATGCAGCCGCGGCCGTTGCTACATCAGCCCGCCGGCGTTCCTACATGCAGTCACGGCCGTTGCTACATCAGCCCGACGGCGTTGCTACATGCGGTCGGCGCCCTTGCTACATCAGTTCGCCGGATTGCTACATCAGTTCGCAGGCGTTGCTACATCAGTCCGCCGCCTTGCTCCATGCGGCTGCCATCTGGTCCGACGCCGTTGCTACATCAGATCGACGTCGTTGCTACATGCGGCCGCGGCCGTTGCTACTACCGATGGCCGTCGTTGCTGCACGCCATGGGCGTAGGTGCTGCCTACTGAGGACGCCGTTTCTACTACCGATGGCCGTCGACGATTTTCATTTTTGCTACATTAGCACATTTTTTTTGCTACGTGGTCTCCGGCGAGGTCTCCGGCGAGCCCAGCTTTTTTATTTTCTTTTCTGAACGAACCGTTTTTTGCTTCAGTCATTTGCTGCCGGGGGTGATTTTTTGCTGCCGGAGGTGTTTTTTTGCTACATGCAAATCTAACCGTTAAAATGGTTGATCCGACGGCTGGGGACCCGGGGGCTGGGGAATCAGATCCCCCGGGGGACGCCCAGCAGTTTCCTTGTTTTTTTTATATACAACAAAAACAAATGGGGTTTGAAACATAGTTGCCAGGTTCGGGGTCGGTGCCGCGTTCCGCGAACCCGGATCGAGGGTCCGGAACGGCAGCGGGTCGACGTGATTCGCGGCCGGATCACGATCCCGTTCGGGGTGACCGCGCCGGCACGGAGGTGCGCGAACAGGAGCGTGGGCGGGAGGGCAAGGTCAAGGAGCACGACGAGCAGGGGCGGGCCGCAGACCAGCAGCAGCAAGGTGACCATGGCGATAAGGAAGAAGGCCGTCTTGGCCCACCGCCATGGCCGCGCCCACGCGGGCTCGCCGCCGGCGTCGTGCTTTCGTCACCTTCATCGACCCAAATCAAAGTGGATCGCGATCCACGATCCAACTTGGCGTACCGGAGATGTGTAGCCCTGGCCAATCCTTGTTCGCTAGCATGTCGAACCTCGTTCCTCGATCCGGACGATCCGAATCGCTAGCAACTATGGTTTGAAAAAAAAAAGAAAACTATTTTTTAAATGCAAAATTTTGTGATAGATTAAAAAAATTACAACTGCGAAAAAATGCAACACAATATTATTATTTTAGTTTTATTAAGCTATGAAAAAAGGAATTAAGAGGGATTTATAAAACCCACTAAAAGAAAATAGAGTTTGAATTTTTTTAGCAAAAACATGTCAAAAACATGCAATGTAATGATGGGATGAGGTCATCGGGATGTAAAATAAAATCACAACGAAACCTAATTAGGGTGTTAACTGAATTGAAAAATATTATATGTGTATTGATTGTAACTTTGTTTGAATTCATATCTTAATACTCCCTCCGTTCTTTTTTAATTGACTCGAATTTAGTACAATTTGTACTAAATCCGAGTCAATTAAAAAGGAACGGAGGGAGTAAAATTTAAGAATGTGGCACACCATCATTACCAGTTTGCGGTATTACAAGTGTGCAAGGATAGGCTTGGAATCTTATTAGGTATGATTATGTAAGTAGGATAAAATGTGACGACAAAGAGAAAAAGTGTTAACATTGATGGTCTTTTTAGAGCGTTTGATTATTTATTTCTTTCGATGCAACGTACGGGCACTTTTGCTAGTCTATATATATACCGAATAATAAAGGGAGAAACGTTTCCGTCGCTTCGTCCGTTTCATATGTCTGGTTTCTGTCGTCCGTTTCGTCCTCGCGCGTGCGTGATCCGTGCCGCGTTCGAATTTGCTCCCGGTACGATCGAATCTCTATTTTGGTAGTGTATACGAACTGCTGTCCTGGACGTCCACGTCTAGCATGCAGCATACGTGCGCTCGCGGACCGGCCACAGTAGGAATTTCTCCTACCGTATCAGGCTTGGTCTCCTGCATCTAAAAAAAGGGCTTGGTCTCCTGTCCTTGCTCCTAAAAAGAGTCCCAGACAAGGTTTATATAAAAGGGTAATATATACACCGCTCCAGCCTCCTATCGATCAACCAACACAATCTACGAAATTATCGCTGGCTAATAGCGTCGACATGAAGTTCGTGCGGCGTGCCTCCTGTAAAAACGTGAGCACGATCTTGGCTTGCAGGTCTGGAATCAATTGAATTTTGTGATTCTTCGTCGAGGATCCCGTCGAGGCGAACTTCGTGGCGGCGTAACCTGCTAAGCAACCTTGCCTGGCTCAATTTCTTCCATCGCATGAGGCGAGACGCGAGCGATTCCCCTCCCGAGCAAGGCTAGGTTGGTGGCCAGGGCCATAACGAAGGCGGCCAACGGCAGTTGCTTGATCGCGTCGTCCGAGCACATCCTCACCATCGGTGACCGAGGCGACGACTCTCGAAGTGATTCCGCCGTGCTACATGTTTATTGACATACTCGAGGGGCCTCAGGAACGGCGGTGGACAGCAGGGGCCGGCTGCGACCATGGTGTGGCGTTCGAGTCGGCGGTAGAGCTATACATCGGCGTTGTGCAGGTGGCGGATGGGACCAACGGTGGAGCGGCGTTTGAGTCGGCGGCGGAGCTGGAGCTCAGCGTGAGCATCGTCATGGACAGTAGGCGGCGGCTACGATAGTGGCGTGGCGTTCGATCGAGTCGGCAGCGGAGTTGGACATCAGCGTTGTCGCGGACAGCAGAAGCCGGCCGCATCGGCGAGAGGATTGACCTGAATGGATCAGCCTAGAGCTGAGCGAGAAGAGCAAGTAAGAGGCATGGTGCATGTCGAAAGTCATCCCTGCTTGCTTACAACGTGGTATGCAGAGATTCGGCCGGCTACAATGAAGGTATGAACAACGTCCAGATTAAGGGTTGGCCGCATGCTTTTCAGAGGCTGCTCTGAGGTTCGTTGCTGATATCGTCTAAATTCCTAAGCATGGGGCCAAGCAGTGTTTGTAAGACGGCAACATCAAAAGGTTGTTAGTTCAGGAGAACGAAGGCTATTTTTCTACGGAGTACTTTAATTGCTCCTGACTTATTCAGATGACCATTAAGTTCAGCATTAGTAAAACACCCCAACATGAGTTCACAAATAACATTTTCAACGCAGCTTTCTCCAAGGAAAAATGCTCTGATTATCGAGAATGTACTGCTACGAATTCAGACGGCAAAAGCATGTGGGCTGCTGCTTGGAATGTCGATCCTCTAGAGTGTGCATATACAGGCAGAAGCTATATATGACATTGATCGGGATGATAACAACCAAAATACTCAGGAAAAATAACCTGCAGAATAAGTACTAGCTAGCTTTTCCTTTTGTTGAGCTATATATAATTGGGTGTTTGTAACAATCATATTTGTTCTTATTCTGTTAAATAAAAACTATTAGTCACCTCTTGACTTTGTAGATGATTAGTTTACACCAAGATTTTGTTTGATGAATGATTGAATTCGCAGTCGACGTTCATACTTCATAGCTCAAACATTCTCTGCTTAGAATGTCTAACATCAGAAACTTTTTCTGGATTATCGCATCAAAATGTGCTATGATTGTTTAAAGTTATCGTGTCATTTTTTTTGTTAACTAATGTTTTCCTTCTAATTTTTTTGCCCCATTTCCTATAAATTGTTTAGAAACAATTAACCCGTATCAACACACAAGCAAAATTTCCATCTAACTAATAAATAATTACGGGTGAAGACCATCGTGCCTGAGGTAGAGCGGCGCACGAGAGACTCGAGTTGGGCAACGCACGGTGAGGGCCACCAGGACCTCGATATAGGGCTACACGGTGCAAGCCACTGGTGCCCTGAGCAAGGACAAAGCGTTGTGCATACCGACAAGTCCTCCAGATAGCACAAGGTGTGGGCCGACGAGTCTTCGAACAAGATGGTGTGTAGGGGAATTCGAGGAAGGGGGGGGGGGTAGTGCGGCACGATGTCGTTGGTGAGCATGAAAAGGGGTAGAGACATAGTGGCAAAGGTCTTGTGGCATGCGTGACTAAGAAGCAGACGAAGAATCCGTAGCAACGCACGGGTAATTTTCCTAGTCTATATACCTAATAATAAAGTAAAAAGGATTTCGGTCGTCCGTTTTTTACTGCCCTTGTTTTTATGTTGAATCTACGACAATTGCCACCGCTTATGTAACGGTTCGTTTGAGACCGGCAGGAACGAGTCTTCTCCCGAGTTCCGAGGAACATTATCTCCCGAACGCCGGCGCGCCGCCCCGGCTCGATCCCGGCCTCGCCCAGCGGTTGTGCCCCCTCTCCGAACTTCTTCATCCCGCATCGCGGCCGCCTCCGAGATCCTCCGACCAGCGTCGGCGTCCGTCTTCGAAGCCCATACCCGGGACGGCGTCATGCGCAGCGAGCTGCAGCTGTTGCGTTGGAGGCGTCGGGATGGAGATCTCGGGCTTCCGCTGCCATGCCCCTGAGGGTGCCGCCGCCCGGATCTGTTGGACCTCCGAACCACTGCCTTGTCGCCTTGGATAACGCCCAAAGAGAAACACCTGACAATGGCGCGCCGCTGAGGGCTGTTTTTTCTGCCGCATGCCATCACTTTTGGGTGCAGATGCACGGTGCCAAGTAGAAAAGCAATTTGGTTTCCTCTTGATTTTCTGATTCCCAGTCCTGAGTACGTGTTGTAGATTTGATGTCTAGGAGAAAAATCATGGCATAGCTTAGCTTTTGAATTTTAGTATGGCCATACGACTAAATTTGATGTATGTGAAAAAATTTGAGAAGTCTGATCTCTACTAACTTAGAACATGTCTAGCAGTGCCGCCGGACCTATATTTTTCCGGCCGGTTTACGGGCTGTTGGCTGAAATGGTCAAATAGTAGAGCCCGTAAACGGCCCAACCCGTATAAAAAATATACAGGGGCATGCAAACAACCCACCCAAACCTATATTAATACCGGTCGTGGGTGCGAGTAGGGGTCAGAACCCACACTCGCAACCGAAGCGCCACCATGATTTCGCCAGCGCCGCCACTTACTCCGACGAGCAATTAGTTAGCCACTAGCGCCGCGGAGCGCGAAAAAGCCACCATGAGATCATCTGCTGGTCGATGCGGACTAGAGGCACTAGCGGAGGCCGAGGTGGCCACGACGAGGTCCGCCGTGCGTGGATCCGCTCTGTCGGAGCGAAGCGCCGCGCCGCGCGGAAGCTGACCACCACCAGGAACCAACCCACGCTGATCACAGACCGAAATGCAACACAAGGTACTTCAATAGGGGAAGGGCACGAAGCAAGCCTTGCCGAAGATAGACGAAGAATCACCTCCGCCACAACCATTGGAGAGCCTTGTGTTGTGGGCTCCAAGCCAGTGTCTTCAAGAAGAGCACGACACTGGAGTGCCGCCACCGCCCGATCTGAGGATCTTGGATTTTCACCCGGAGGAAGTAGAGGAATAGCCTCACGGTGCCTTCAGAAAGTGGATGACGTCCGCAGACATCGCCACCGTGGCCCAAAGGGGGAAAGGTTTCCCTTGGGCAACATCACCGCCTTCTACACCCCACATCACTCAACTCGCCGACCACCACGGGCCAGCACCAGAGTCACTGGCTCGCCCGCCGACCAACATGACTCCCACCTTCCAACTCAGTGCTCATCGGGAATGGAGGTTGGAAACGAGTAGAACCTTCGCAGCGAGTACCCTGGACCCCTTCCTCGAGGCATCGAACCTGACTGGAGAAAGCACCTCCCGAGGATCGTTTTACCAACAACCCTCGTGGCTACCGGCAACACCAGATCTTGGGATGGAAGACAATGGACTCGCCTGGACCTAGGCCCCTGTCTGGCCCGTAAGCAAGCCAACACTCCTCCCAGCACCCTCAACATCACCGGCAGGCAACCAACGCCGCCGGCCAAGCTTCCCTCTCCATGGCAGCACCAACAACACCCAACCCCTGCACACGCCCACCGATTCGGAGAGAACCCCGTCCAAATCAGGATTTGCAACCACCCGACTACGAGAGCACGATCTGGGGACTATTTCTAGGCTCTGAAGGGGCCCGGGCACCTGCCCTGCCCGTGAAGCGCCAAATCACAGTCGAGAGTAGCACGTAGGGTGGACGCCGGCCAAGAGGTCCAAGAACGCGCCACCGGGCCTTCCCACTTCGACCTCCAGAGCCCCCCTGCATGGAGCTCGCGCCGCCCGCACCACCAGCCGCCGGAGCCACCGCCGCGAAGCCACCGCAACGTCGCTGCTGCGACCGCACCGCCGTGCCCAACGCCCAGCGCAGCGCGGCGCCTCTGCCGGTCGTCGCGGCCCGCGCTGCCACCACCGCACGAAGGAGAGGGTCGGCCCAGCCGCCGCCGATGCACTTGAGTTTCGCCAATGCGACGCCCTCCGACGGCGGCGAGGAGAGGAGGGGAGAAGGGGCTAGAGAGGGGGGCGCCTCCAGGAGCTCCTGGTCGCTCGCGGGAGCGACGCAGGAGCTAGGGTTCTCCCTCTCCTATTGCTTGTAATTGGACAGCTGATGTATAGATTTAAATATAAGAAGGTGTTCATCTAATTTAATATGACTCCGTAGCAGCGCACTGTCTTTGTGCTAGTCATCAGCCTAATCCCGTTGAACTACTGCTTGTAAAATCTTTGCATCATAGACTGTAATGTGAGAATTTCTTAGGAACACAGTTAATCATATTGTCTCCATTTTTTTGCAGTATCTTCTATCTTTCCTCTCTTAGATGGACAGGCGCAGCAACTCACGGTTTAAATGGTCTAGTATTATCATAAATAAGAACTTTCTGCACCTGTAGTCATAGAACCAACTGTCAGCATTCTTTTTAGATAATGTGCACTTTATTACTTAAGAAAGCAATTACATTCGACCTCTACATAGTTAAGGTGCACACAGCCGTTCAACAAGTCTCAAAAATCTGTAGTGATCATAAAGGTGAATTACATATCAAAGCATGAGCAACTGTAAGACGCCTAAGGTGAAGGCGGAGGCACAATCAATAGATTATGCTGTTACACATATATGAAAAGTATCCATCGCCGTGTCCTCCAACCGTGTACAGACCTCCGTAAAGAGGTCGCGATTCTCCATCTTTTGCAGAGCAGACCACGAACGGAGAGTAGCGATACATCTGTAGATAACCTGCAAGAGAGAACAATTATTATCATTAAAAAAATTGTCATTTCTACATTGCCATAGCGACCATAAAATGGCAAGCGCTCCCACCCTAATAAACGTTCTAAATCTGTGACCAATATCATGAAGCCAATTACCAAAGATATTGGCCACACTAGTCAGGGGATACAAATCAGAAGCTACTTGGATGCATGACCATTGTCACCACCATGCCACACCATTGCACCTGCCCTCTCTGGTCACTTTCACCATGTCAACGAGCTTCCCCACACTCCCCCAAGCACGCTGGTACCTTCCCTGGCCAAAGACGAGCACGGCATTGGCCAGCCCAGACGCGCCCACGACGCCCAGTACACGCCATGACGTGCATGGTCACGACGCAGAGCGCGCCAAAGCGTTGCGTCACCTCATCGCTGTCGTCCTCCCCTTGCTTTCTCCTCTCGCCTGCAGCTTCACCTCACCACCAGCTAGCGCTTGGACATGATCACTGGCCCGCGCTCGACCTGTCACCATCGCCATCATCACCGTCCTCCTCCACGGTACTGCGGAGACGACGACGTCGCCTGCCTGCTCTCATCCACCCCCGTCCTCGCCATCACACGCGTGATGATCACCAAGCCATGCTGCATCGTCCATGCCCATCCCTTGCCCCTTCACTGCCCAGAAACACCGTCGCCACCATGACCTGCCCGCTCCGCCCCGGCCACCTCTCGCCCCTATAAAAGGAGGGCCTCCCCGAGCTATCCGAGCACACCATCGCCCTCCCCTCTTCTCACTCGCTCTCCTCGACCCCTTGCTCCTCCACATTGCCCCTAGCACCGCCCCAATTTCTCGCCGGAGTCCCGCCAGTACACCGCAAGCTCGCCGTCGATTGCCGCCGCCCCAGGACCAGCCGCTTGTACTAGGAGCTTCCTCATCGTCTGCAACGTCGCCTTGCGTCGACGCCCACGACCGCCGGCCGCCGGTGAGCTCGCAGACCCCCTACCCTTCCCGCGCCAGTAGCCTCCTCTCGCCAGAGACGACGCCGCCTCTCGCTCGTCCGATCTGGATCTAATCGTGCGGCCACCGTTTCGCGTACCGTTTCAAGTAATTATCCAAAACTATTTATTAAATCATCCACAATATGAGAGGTACATTTAAATTATCCAAAACTATTTATTAAATCATATGAGAGGTATTTCTCTCATTTAAATCATTGTCTCAAGTAATTCAACATGAGGTAGGGACCTTGGTCTATATTATCTCATATGGTATTATTTGGTAATATTAAATTGTTAATAAGGTAGTATTACATTGCATGAGGTGTAATCCCTCATTTAAATCATTTTCCCAAATGATAATTATGAAGTGTTGACTTTGGTCAACATGTGTTCATACATTATTATTTGAGGAGATTAAATCTTAACAAGATTTAATGAGAGGAAATTATTTCTCCAAAGAACTAAATAGAAACCCTAATCAATATTTGTAATGAGAGGAAATTATTTTTCTTAAAAAGAAAACAAAGTCAACCAACATGTTAATAATGTGGTGATGCTAGAATAAGCTTGTGTGAACCATTTGTGTGCTTAGTCTAGCCCTTAAGAATTGTTGGTGATTGTATACCTCGTATCCGTTTATAGACGCTGGTACCGAGGAGTACCAGGAGGAGGAGGTCTACTTCCAGGAAGAAGAAGACCATTGATCAATACACCAACCAAGGCAAGCTAATATTCTTGCAAGCTACCCTAATGCAAAGCTCTACCAGAGCAAGGCACTCTTACCTATTACTTTATGCTTAATGATCCTATCCCAAGCTTTTACCTTACAAGCTTTTGATTTTGTTTATCAAAGTTTACTTTTTGATTCATGATTCACTTGGTCTAGATATGGAGTAGGACAAGAGCATCAAAGTTAGCCTAGAGCAATCAAAGCTAGTTAGCACCCTCATGACTAGTTGCTAGTGCTAATCAATAAAATTGACTACTCTAGATGGGAAGATGTGAAATGAAATGACTTTGAAAACCTTGGAATGATGAGTCATTCTATTGAAAGATTTTGAAGGTGAATGTGACTTGAATGACATGATGAGTTTGATAAAAACTGATGATTGGGTTCGGATGCGATACCATTCCAATTTTTAAGTACCCCCACAATACCTGATTATGGGTAGGGCTTAACTGGAAATTTATGTGCTTTAGTATGGGTTCCCTCTAAACAAGCGTCATAGGGGTTATGCCGAGGCTGCCTCCGTTGAATGTGAAATGACGTGAAATAAGGTGAATGTTCGGCCCAAGCCCTGTGTAGTTCCCAGGTTGACGGTTTGTCTTTACTGGGAGGCCAAGCTCATGGGGAGAGGTGCCTATACTAGGGTATGTAAGTGAAAGGTTATGGTTGATGATCCGCATACTGAGTATGATTATTCAGGGCTATCCCTGCCGGATGTAATCAAAAGTTGTGGCACAAGTGTACAACCTCTGCAGAGTGTAAAACTATTCGAATAGCCATGTCCACGGTTACGGACGATTGGAAAGGCCATACTGTTCTGTCATCAGAACATTTTTTAAAATTGTGACATGTGAAGGGTGACTTATGACTTGAACTTGAAAGGTGAATTTGACATGAATCACAACAGAGTTGTGGGAATGACACTAATGTTCCCACTTGAGTTAGTTAGGCAAACAAAGAGTCTTTTACTACTAAGTGCTTATGAAATAAAACTGGATTTCTGCAAATGAACCTAGAGCTTAGAACCCCCTTTAATATAGTTGAAAGTGCTTACACTAGTATTAGTTTGCGAGTACTTTAAAGTACTCATGGCTGTGCCCCTGGCTATTCAAATGGCCAGACTATGAAGAGGAGTACCAGAACCAAGAAGATGGACAGCAGGACGTCTATGACAACTAGGACTACTCCTGACGTCAAAGGTTGCCTGTGGAGCAGATGGACCGCAGCCGCTACTTCGCTTTCATTATGTATTTTGTAATTGGATCTCTAGATCCACTGTGTTGTAAGACTGGATCATGTGATCCTTTATTGTAAGACGATTATGGTTTGTAATGAATGATGTGTTGTGATATCAATATATTATGTGTCGCAAAAATAATATTCCTGGGGTTGCGATGTATGGCATAATAGGCATCTGGACTTAAAAATCCGGGTGTTGACAAGTTGGTATCAGAGCCATTGTTTGACCTTAGGAGACCCTAGTTAGACATCTGAAAAACTTAGTTTCAAAACAAATGAATTGAATATTTATGAAAACTTATTCTCACTCTTATCCTTGAGATCTTTTCAAAATGAGGAATACATGCTCTACTTTTCCTTGAAATTCTACATAAAATTTGGCACACTTGATCACTTCTCTAACTTACTCATCCTCATTGTTCATAGATGGAGTACAAATGTGAGTCCTATCAGCTTGGCCACGGAGGAGACCTAATGTTCGAGAAGTATTTGAAGCAACTAGTTGAATATCTAGGACGCCCGTATCCCGAGTTCTTCGGAATACCACTCAATTATCAATCGTGAAAACCACCTCGGTGGGAAGTTACTGCAGATCTGAGAGGAAAGCTTGGAGCCCCAATATGGGAAACCATATGGTTTTCTGTAACAAGAAACACTTGGAGGGAAGGAATAGCCAATGCCATGCAAGAAGCAATGGCCCGTCTGTGTGGACAAAATGTGAACAAGCTCAAGCACACTCGCTTTGTCTACTACCCAAGACATGACCCCATGGGAAGGGCAATAACCATGCCACCGCACCCAGAGATGAACCACTATGTTGCATACCTGGACTTCATTCTGTACAAGACTCGCAAGGAATTGGACAACGCCCGCGCCTTTCGCCAAGCACATTACCCCTGAAGACGAAGAACTCACCATTCCGGATGAAGAGTAGTATCACTCAAGCACTTGTGTAGGTGTGAGTGTATATCTGTCCCCTTGTATCGTAGAGCGATGAATGGTTCTTAAAACCAACGGTGTGTTAGCTTTGTAATGTGTGATGTTTGGTATGAATGAAAAGTGTTATTGGTTTTTACCCCCTCAACACTACTCAAGTTTTGAACTTTTTAAACTTAAACCAAACAAACCATAGAAATTTTCCTCTTACCTTATGATCTACCTCAAATGTTCAGATGGTCCCACCAACCCGCAGCACCAACCAAGATGCAATGATGCAGATGTTGCAAATGATGATTGCCGATAGAGAAGCCGAAAGAGCTGAAAGACAAGCCAATATTGCCGCACTGCAACAGATAGCTCAGAACAATCAAGACCATGGAAACCACGATCACCCTGGATCGAAGTTGAAGAACTTTCAGAACACTAACCCTCCAATGTTCAGCAAGACTGAAGAGCCGTTAGATGCTGATGACTGGCTCCAAACAATGGAGAACAACCTGGAAGTTGCGGGAGTAGAAGCCGCAGAAAAAGTACTATTCGCCACCCACTACCTGTCAGGACCTTCCAGAGCCTGGTGGACAAGTGCCCGTGCAATGAATGCGGGACAGATGATGACCTGGAAAGATTTCAAACTCAAGTTTAGCAAATACCATGTACCCCAGGGACTGATCAAGAAGATGAGAGATGAGTTCCGCGAACTCAAACAAGGAAGGATGTCCGTGGTGGAATACCGCGATAGATTCCTGATGTCTACGGGAGCTTCTATTCTTGTAGACAGTGTTGGGCCTCCAAGAGCAGAGGTTTGTAGAACAGCAGCAAGTTTCCCTTAAGTGGATACCCAAGGTTTATCGAACTCGGGGAGGAAGAGGTCAAAGATATCCCTCTCATGCAACCACTGCAACCACAAAGCAAGAAGTCTCTTGTGTCCCCAACACACCTAATAGGTGCACTTGTTCGGCGAAGAGATAGTGAAATACAGGTGGTATGAATAAGTATGAGCGGTAGCAACGGTGCCGAGAAAAGTGCTTGGCGCGTAGTTGATGGTGGTGGTATTGCGGCGAGTAACGCATGATAAAACGAGTAAACAAGCGGTAGTAACTCAGCGGTATTTAGGAACAAGGCCTAGGGATTACACTTTCACTAGTGGACACTCTCAACATTGATCACATAACGAGAATAGATAAATGCATACTCTACACTTTTGTTGGATGATGAACATATTGCGTAGGATTACACGAACCCTCAATGCCGGAGTTAACAAGCTCCACAATAATGCTCATGTTTAAGTAACCTTTAGTGTAAGATAGATCAACAGACTAAACCAAGTACTAGCATAGCATGCACACTGTCACCTTCATGCATATGCAGGAGGAATAGATCACATCAATATTATCATAGCAATAGTTAACTCCATAATCTACAAGAGATCATGATCATAGCACAAACCAAGTACTAACACGGTGCACACACTGTCGTCTTTACACACGTGCAGGAGGAATAGAACTACTTTAATAACATCACTAGAGTAGCACATAGATGAATTGTGATACAAAACTCATATGGATCTCAATCATGTAAAGCAGCTCATGAGATCATTGTATTTAAGTACATGGAAGAGAGATTAACCACATAGCTACCGGTACAGCCCCGAGCCTCGATGGAGAACTACTCCCTCCTCATGGGAGCAGCAGCGGTGATGAAGATGGCGGTGGAGATGGTAGCGGTGTCGATGGAGATGGCAGCGGTGTCGATGGAGAAGCCTTCCGGGGGCACTTCCTTGCTCCGGCAGGGTGCCGGAACAGAGTTCTGTCCCCCGAATTGGAGTTTCGCGACGGTGGCGGCGCCCCTGGAGTCTTTCTGGAGTTTCGTCAATTGGTACTGCGTTTTTAGGTCGAAAGGGGTTATATAGGCGAAGAGGCGGCGCAGGAGGGCTGGCAGGGTGGCCCCACCATAGGCCGGCGGGGCCGGAGGCCAGCCCGCGCGGCCCTATGGTGTGGGGCCCCCCGGCCCCTCTCCGACTCTTCTTCGGTGTTCCGGAGCCTTCCGGGAAAAATAGGAGGTTTGGCGTTGATTTCGTCCAATTCCGAGAATATTGCCCGAACAGCCTTTACGGAACCAAAAACAGCGAAAACAACAGAACGGCCTTTCGGCATCTTGTTAATAGGTTAGTTCCACAAAATGCACGAATATGACATAAAGTGTGCATAAAACATGTAGATAACATCAATAATGTGGCATGGAACATAAGAAATTATCGATACGTTGGAGACGTATCAGCATCCCCAAGCTTAGTTCCGCTCGTCCGAGCGAGGTAAAACGATAACAAAGATAATTTGCGGAGTGACATGCCATCATAACCTTGATCATACTATTTGTAAAGCATATGTAGTGAATGCAGCGATCAAAACAATGTATATGACATGAGTAAACAACTGAATCATATAGCAAAGACTTTTCATGAATAGCACTTCAAGACAAGCATCAATAAGTCCTGCATAAGAGTTAACTCATAAAGCAATAATTCAAAGTAAAGGCATTGAAGCAACACAAAGGAAGATGAAGTTTCAGCGGTTGCTTTCAACTTATAACATGTATATCTCATGGATAATTGTCAATGCAAAGCAATATAACAAGTGCAATATGCAAGTATGTAAGAACCAATGCACGAGTTCACACAAATGTTTGCTTCTTGAGGTGGAGAGAGATAGGTGAGCTGACTCAACAATAAAAGTAAAAGAATGGTCCTCCATAGAGGAAAAGCATCGATTGCTATATTTGTGCTAGAGCTTTTATTTTGAAAACATAAAGAGAGCATAAAAGTAAAGTTTTGAGAGGTGTATGTTGTTGTCAATGAATGGTAGCGGGTACTCTAACCCCCTTGCCAGACAAACCTTCAAAGAGCGGCTCCCATTTTATTTTATTTTTGGATGGCACTCCTTCCAACCTTTCTTTCACAAACCATGGCTAACCGAATCCTCGGGTGCCTGCCAACAATCTCATACCATGAAGGAGTGCCCTTTTATTTTAGTTTTATTATGATGACACTCCTCCCAACCTTTGCTTACACAAGCCATGGCTAACCGAATCCTTCGGGTGCCGTCCAACAATCACATACCATGGAGGAGTGTCTATTTTTGGTTAATTAATTTGGGACTGGGAATCCCATTGCCAGCTCTTTTTGCAAAATTATTGGATAAGCGGATGAAGCCACTAGTCCATTGGTGAAAGTTGCCCAACAAGATTGAAAGATAAACACCACATACTTCCTCATGAGCTATAAAACATTGACACAAATCAGAGGTGATAAATTTTGAATTGTTTAAAGGTAGCACTCAAGCAATTTACTTTGGAATGGCGGGAAATACCATGTAGTAGGTAGGTATGGTGGACACAAATGGCATGGTGTTGTTTGGCTCAAGGTTTTGGATGCATGAGAAGTATTCCCTCTCGATACAAGGTTTAGGCTAGCAAGGTTGTTTGAAGCAAGCACAAGTATGAACTAGTACAGCAAAACTCACATAAAGGACATATTACAAGCATTATAAGACTATACATCGTCTTCCTTGTCGTTCAAACACCTTACTAGAAATTATCTAGACCTTAGAGAGACCAATTATGCAAACCAAATTTTAGCATGCTCTATGTATTTCTTCATTAATGGGTGCAAAGTATGTGATGCAAGAGCTTAAACATGAGCACAACAATTGCCAAGTATCACATTACCCAAGACATTATAGCAATTACTACATGTATCATTTTCCAATTCCAACCATATAACAATTTAACGAAGAGGAAACTTCGCCATGAATATTATGAGCTAAGAACACATGTGTTCATTCGAACCAGCGGAGCGTGTCTCTCTCCCACACAAGCATGATGTAATCCAATTTATTCAAACAAAAACAAAAACAAAAGCACACGGACGCTCCAAGAAAAAGCACATAAGATGTGATGGAATAAAAATATAGTTTCAGGGGAGGAACTCGATAATGTTGTCGATGAAGAAGGGGATGCCTTGGGCATCCCCAAGCTTAGACGCTTGAGTCTTCTTGATATATGCAGGGGTGAACCACCGGGTGCATCCCCAAGCTTAGAGCTTTCACTCTCCTTGATCATAGTATATCATCCTCCTCTCTTGACCCTTGAAAACTTCCTCCACACCAAACTCGAAACAACTCATTAGAGGGTTAGTGGACAATAAAAATTAACATGTTCAGAGGTGACACAATCATTCTTAACACTTCTGGACATTGCATAAAGCTACTGGACATCAATGGATCAAAGAAATTCATCCAACATAGCAAAAGAGGCAATGCGAAATAAAAGGCAGAATCTGTCAAAACAGAACAGTCCGTAAAGATGGATTTTATTAGGCCACCAGACTTGCTCAAATGAAAATGCTCAAATTGAATGAAAGTTGCGTACATATCTGAGGATCATGCACGTAAATTGGCATAATTTTCTGAGCTTCCTGCAGGGCAGTGGGCTCAGATTCGTGACAGCAAAGAAATCTGGAACTGCGCAGTAATCCAAATCTAGTACTTACTTTTCTATCAACGACTTTACTTGGCACAACAAAACACAAAACTAAGATAAGGAGAGGTTGCTACGGTAGTAAACAACTTCCAAGACACAAATATAAAACAAAGTACTGTAGCAAAATAACACATGGGTTATCTCCCAAGAAGTTCTTTCTTTATAGCCGTTAAGATGGGCTCGGCGAGTTTTAATGATGCACTCGCAAGAAATTGTATTCGGAGCAAAAGAGAGCATCAAGAGACAAATTCAAAACACATTTAAGTCTAACATGCTTCCTATGAAGAGGAATCTTGTACGCAAACGAATTTTTCAGAAGCTTTATCATTCAAAGGGGCTTAAATAGCTTAGCAGCTTTGTAATTTTGCGCGCTTTGCACTAGGAGTAGAAGCATTGCTAACACCAATTATTTTACCATTGATAGTAGGAGGTGCAGCAACATATGAATCATTAGCATTGCTAGTGGTGGTAATAGTCCAAACTTTAGCTACATTTTCCTTTTTAGCTAGTTTTTCATTTTCTTCTCTATCCCACCTAGCACGCAGTCAGCCATTAATCTTATATTCTCAT
>NC_061513.1:325240495-325274894 GCF_022539505.1 Lolium rigidum | reverse complement strand
TATCTCGGTTTGTTTGTTGCCTGAGAGCAATTCCAACACTCCCCCCTCACCTCGGTCATCGACGCCTGGTGTTTCTTCGGTCGAAGTGCCTCCCCTCTGGCTCAGCCGGTGCATCCTCCTCCTGTTCATCAGCTGGAGATGAGGAGGAGTGGGCGTCATGCGTTGGCTGCGTGTTGAATAAATTCAGTAGCCGTTAGAGTAGTTTTTGCAGTTTCAGAGTTTCAGTTCTAGGTGTCATGTTTATCTTTTCAGTTAGCTATTTCGTAGCTGGGCGCTGACGCGGTTTGTGCGCACACCCTGGTCTTTAGGATCGTCGTGGGCTCGATCCGAGGTGTGGGATGGCGCATCTCTGTAAAGAT
This sequence comes from Lolium rigidum, assembly GCF_022539505.1. Classification (NCBI taxonomy): domain Eukaryota; kingdom Viridiplantae; phylum Streptophyta; class Magnoliopsida; order Poales; family Poaceae; genus Lolium; species Lolium rigidum. The sequence continues at coordinate 325,274,535 of NC_061513.1, read as the reverse complement.
CGTGGCGAGAGTCACGGCATGTCTTTGCTTTCCTTAGAATAAAAGGAGAAAGAGAAAAGCAGTAAAGTTCAACGCTGCACAAAAAACCCTGAGTGTTCATCGTCTACCTTCCGCTCTCTCCCTCGATTCGATCGTGTTGTTTAGGTTGAAAGCTGACAAGTGGTATCAGAGCCACAGCGAGGATGACGAAGGGTACGGGAGATCCGTCCAAGAACCCCGGCGAGCAGAAGGGTGAGGACGCGGACAAGCTCGGGACGCCGTCAGCATCATCACGCGCGATCACCGCCCCACGGGATGGGCGCGATGCGGCAGGGGTTGCGTCCACGACGTGGCCAACCCTGACGCGCACCAACTACAACACCTGGTCGCTCCTGATGAAGGTGATTCTACATGCCAGGCGCCTGTGGAACGTCATCGACACCGGAGTAGGAGAGTACGAGGATGATCGTGCAGCCTTGGAGGGGATCCTTCGCTCTGTACCAGCGGAGATGATCCCCATGCTCGCCGTCAAGGAGACGGCGAAGGAGGCCTGGGACGCCATCAAGACGATCCGCGTCGAGGCCGAACATGTGTGCGAGTCGAAAGCGCAGATCCTGCGTGGGCAGTAAGAGGAGATTCGCTTCAAAGCGGGTGAGTCCGTCGATGATTTTGGGTTGCGGCTGCAGGAACTAACCCACCAGTTGGAGGTTCTCGGCGATCCAGTCGACGACAAGAAGGTGATCCTCAAGTTTCTCCGCGTCGTCCCCAAGAAGTACAAGCAAATGGCACGGTCCATTGAGAGTCTTCTTGACCTCAAAACCATGTCCATCGAAGAACTCACAGGTCGTCTCAAGATCTGTGAGGAAGACGACGTCGAGGACGAACCCGCAGGGGCACGTGGTGGCGGGCAGCTGCTGCTCACTGAGGAGCAGTGGCGTGCACGCATGAAGGGCCAGGAGAGCGGCGGCTCCTCTGGCGGCGGCGGTGGCAAGAACCGTCGCAACAAGGGTCGCGACACGCGCGACTGAGGGCAAGCTGGCAACAATGCCGGTGGCGCCGCCCGCGATGACGAGTGCCGCTATTGCGGCAAGCTCAGGCATTGGGCGCGCGATTGCCGCAAGAAGAAGAGGGAGGAGGCCCATCTGGTGAAGGAAGGCGAAGAAGAAGGGCAGCAAGCGCTGCTGATGGCACAGCTGTGCCCCACCGCCGACGAACCTGAGCACACTGGCGGGCGCATCTTCCTCAACGAGGAGCTGGCCAAGGTTCGGCTCGGTGGCGAGCGCGAACCAGTGGACGTTCCCTGGTACCTCGATAGCGGCGCGTCTAATCACATGACGGGCAGCCGCTCTATCTTCGCCGACCTGGACGCTCGGATCACGGGCTCGGTCCGGTTCGGCTCGACATATGCGGCAGAGGGACCGTGGTGATAATGGTGCGCTGTGATGAGCATCGTGCACTGACGGATGTGTATTACATCCCTAAGCTGAAGACCAGCATCGTGAGCTTGGGCCAGCTCGACGAGAACGGGTGCCCGTCGGTGATCCGTGGCGGTTCATGAAGGTTTGGGATCGCAGCGATCAGCTCCTGGCTAAGGTACCTCGTTCGCCAAATTGTCTGTACAAGGTCGCTCTCCATATCGCACAGCCCGCGTGTCTCTAGAGGAGGAGGAAGACGATGTCATCTCAGATGGTCATCTTCTTTCTACTGTAATAGGAGGCATTTCGGAGGTGGACTTGGAACAGTCGGGGTTAGAGTCATTTTATGACCTAAAAGCCTCTCGATGATCTTCTAAGTCTTCCGCCGAAAAGAAGAAGAAACATAGGTCAGGTCTAGCTTTTAAATCTGAAATAGTTTCTAAATGAATGGCATGTTTAGAAATAATAGAGGTGTTCGTGACTTGGCTAAACCCTCTCATATTGTTGATTGTTGTAAGGACTATGATTTAGATTTTATCGCTATTTCTGAGACCGTAAAGCGTGATTACTCTCAAAGTTTCTTAAACCGGTTATCCGGAGGATTAGACTTTGAACGGTTCTCTCGCCCACCTAGAGGTAGGTCCGGTGGCTTTCTCATTGGAGTCCGGACAGATTCCATGGAAGTTTTGGCTCATTTTGATTGTGAGTATCATATCAAACTCACTATTCGTAATAGGGCTGATAATTTCATTTGGTCTGGTCTCCGTTTATGGTGCGGCTCAGGATAACTTTAAGGCTGTATTTCTTCGTGAGCTTGTGAATCTTGCAAGTGACGATCCATACCATATTCTCATAGGGGGTGATTTCAATTTGCTTAGATTCTGCCGTGAGAAAAGTAAAGCCCTTTTAATGGCCACTGGCCTTTCTTATTTAATGCTATCATCAACATCTTAGATTTGAGAGATGTTGTGATGGCAGACCGACAATATACATGGGCTAACAGTTTATCTGACCCAACATATACAAAATTATATCGTGTGCTTATGGACACCACTTGAGAGGATAAATACCTGATGGTGTCAGTACGCGCTCTAGAACGTATTGAAAAACTGTTGGACCATGCTCCCATACTTTTAACTACCGGGTTAACAAGACCGCTGTCTAAGAAACCATTCAAGTTTGAACTTGGATGGTTACAGCGGGAAGGTTTTCACGAGATGGTTAAAAATATTTGGGAAAGATCAGTATATGGCAACAATCTGGTTCTAAGGTGGAATAAAAAGATGCGAGCATTTCGCAAACACCTTTCTGGATGGGCGAGTCATACAGCTGGTATTCTGAAGAAGGAGAAGCTTCGCTTATCGACTATTATTGATGAGTTAGAAGCGCTTGCTGAGGTGAGACCGTTAACGAGCATTGAATTAGATTTGAGAAACCAATCAAATTCTCAACTAGAGGGTCTTCTTCGGGAAGAGGATTTGAATTGGTACCAACATTCAAAATCCCAATTTATTTTGGAAGGGGACTCAAATACAAGATATTTTCATGGGATTGCCAATGGCCGTCACACGAAAAAGGGTATTCAATCCCTAGTACAAGATGAGGGTATAATTGAGGGCCATGAACAACTCAAATCCTACATTACTAGTTATTACAAGAGTCTATTTGGTCCTCCAAAAGATAGTTCCTTCTCTCTCGATGAGTCACAAATAGCATATATACCCCAAGTATCTCAGGAGGAGAACGCTATTTTGACGGGCCCTTACTTGGAGGAGGAAGTTAATAAAGCAAATTTCCAGATGGAACATAACAAAGACCCGGGTCCAGATGGTTTCCCTGCTTAATTTTATGTCAACACCCGGATTTTTAAGTCCAGATGCCTATTATGCCATATATTGCAATCCCAGGAATATTGTTTTTGCGAGACATAATAGATTGATATCACAACACATCATTCATTACAAACCATAATCGTCTTACAATAAAGGATCACATGATCCAGTCTTACAACATAGTGGATCTAAAGATCCAATTACAAAACACATAACGAAAGCGAAGTAGCGGTTGCGGTCCATCTGCTCCACAGGCAACCTTTGACGTCAGAAGTAGTCCTAGTTGTCATAGACGTCCTGCTGTCCATCTTCTTGGTTCTGGTACTCCTCTTCATAGTCTGGCCATTTGAATAGCCAGGGACACAGCCATGAGTACTTTAAAGTACTCGCAAACTAATACTAGTGTAAGCACTTTCAACTATAGTAAAGGGGGTTCTAAGCTCTAGGTTCATTTGCAGAAAGCCAGTTTTATTTCATAAGCGCTTAGTAGTAAAAGACTCTTTGTTTGCCTAACTAACTCAAGTGGGAACATTAGTGTCATTCCCACAACTCTGTTGTGATTCATGTCAAATTCACCTTTCAAGTTCAAGTCACAAGTCACCCTTCACATGTCACAGTTTTAAAAAATGTTCTGATGACAGAACAGTATGGCCTTTCCAATCGTCCGTAACCGTGGACACGGCTATTCGAATAGTTTTACACTCTGCAGAGGTTGTACACTTGTGCCACAACTTTTGATTACATCCGTCAGGGATAGCCCTGAATAATCATACTCAGTATGCGGATCATCAACCATAACCTTTCACTTACATACCCTATTATAGGCACCTCTCCCCATGAGCTTGGCCTCCCAGTGAAGACAAAGCGTCAACCTGGGAACTGCACAGGGCTTGGGCCGGACATTCACCTTATTTCACGTCATTTCACATTCAACGGAGGCAGCCTCGGCATAACCCCTATGACGCTTGTTTAGAGGGAACACATACTAAAGCACATAAATTTCCAGTTAAGCCCTACCCATAATCAGGTATTGTGGGGGTACTTAAAAATTGGAATGGTATCGCATCCGAACCCAATCATCAGTTTTTATCAAACTCATCATGTCATTCAAGTCACATTCACCTTCAAAATCTTTCAATAGAATGACTCATCATTCCAAGGTTTTCAAAGTCATTACATTTCACATGTTCCCATCTAGAGTAGTCAATTTTATTGATTAGCACTAGCAACTAGTCATGAGGGGTGCTAACTAGCTTTGATTGCTCTAGGCTAACTTTGATGCTCTTGTCCTACTCCATATCTAGACCAAGTGAATCATGAATCAAAAAGTAAACTTTGATAAACAAAATCAAAAGCTTAAGGTAAAAACTTGGGATAGGATCATTAAGCATAAAGTAATAGGTAAGAGTGCCTTGCTCTGGTAGAGCTTTGCATTAGGGTAGCTTGCAAGAATATTAGCTTGCCTTGGTTGGTGTATTGATCAAAGTGGTCTTCTTCTTCCTGGAAGTAGACCTCCTCCTCCTGGTACTCCTCGGTACTAGCTTCTATAAACGGATACGAGGTATACAATCACCAACAATTCTTAATGGCTAGACTAAGCACAAATATGGTTCACACAAGCTTATTCTAGCATCACCACATTATTAACATGTTGGTTGACTTTGTTTTCTTTTTAAGAAAAATAATTTCCTCTCATTACAAATATTGATTAGGGTTTCTATTTCTCTGGAGAAATAATTTCCTCTCATTAAATCTTGTTAAGATTTAATCTCCTCAAATAATAATGTATGAACACATGTTGACCAAAGTCAACACTTCATAATTATCATTTGGGAAAATGATTTAATTGAGGGATTACACCTCATGCAATGTAATACTACCTTATTAACAATTTAATATCACAAAATAATACCATATGAGATAATATAGACCAAGGTCCCTACCTCATGTTGATTTACTTGAGACAATGATTTAAATGAGAGAAATACCTCTCATATGATTTAATAAATAGTTTTGGACAATTTAAATGGACTAGAAATATCCATATAGCCATTATTAATTCTAGTCCATGATCATATGAAACAACCATGTCATATTTTTACATATTCAGATAGACAATATGAAATGTGATTTTTGAGAGTTGGAATCAACTCAAAATCATTTATGATTGATTTTTAATAAATGTGTGAAGTTTGAAAAGGCCCTGCTTGTTATTTTTACTACATTATTTCTACAATGAGTCTAGGGTTGAGACTAGTGTAGTTATTTAGATAATTTCCTAAGCTTTCCAAATATATAAAATTTATTAAATTTGGCTCAGCAGATTTGATTCTATTTAAATTTGAATATAGCATATGCAAGGAAATTCATTTAAATCAAATATTTCGAATTTGAATTCGTGGGCTTAGGCGGGAAACGAACTTGGGCCACAGAGAGGAAAAAGAATTGGGCCGGCCCAGCAGTGTGTCTCACACACGCGGGCCAACTGACAGTGGACCCCACTGTCAGTCACACTTAACTCGCGAAACGGTACGCGAAATGGTGGCCGCACGATTAGATCCATATCGGATGAGCGAGAGGCGTCGTCGTCTCCGGCGAGAGGAGGCTACTGGCGCGGCGAGGGTAGGGGTCGGCGAGCTCACCGGCGGCCGGCGGTCGTGGGCGTCGACGCAGGGCGACGTTGCAGACGATGAGGAAGCTCCTGGTACAAGCGGCTGGTCCTGGGGCGGCGGCAATCGACGGCGAGCTTGCGGTGTACTGGCGGGACTCCGGCAAGAAATTGGGGCGGTGCTGGGGGCAATGTGGAGGAGCAAGGGGTCGAGGAGAGCGAGTGGGAAGAGGGGAGGGTGATGGTGTGCTCGGATAGCTCGGGGAGGCCCTCCTTTTATAGGGGCGAGAGGTGGCCGGGGCGGAGCGGGCAGGTCATGGTGGCGACGGAGTTTCTGGGCAGTGAAGGGGCAAGGGATGGGCGTGGACGATGCAGCAGGGCTTGGTGATCATCACGCGCGTGATGGCGAGGACGGGGGTGGACGGGAGCAGGCAGGCGACGTCGTCGTCTCCGCAGTACTGTGGTGGAGGACGGTGACGATGGCGACGGTGACAGGTCGAGCGTGGGCCAGTGATCATGTCCAAGCTCTAGCTGGTGCTGAGGTGAAGCTGCAGGCGAGAGGAGAAAGCGAGGGGAGGACGACAGCGATGAGGCGACGCAACGCTCTGGCGCGCTCTGCATCGTGACCATGCACGTCATGGCGTGTACTAAGTGTTGTGGGCGCGTCTGGGCGCGTCTAGGCTGGCCAATATCGTGCTCGTCTTTGGCCAGGGAAGGTACCAGCGTGCTTGGGGGAGTGTGGGGAAGCTCGTTGACATGGTGAAAGTGACCAGAGAGGGCAGGTGCAATGGAGTGGCATGGTGGTGACATGGAGGGGTCGGCATGGAAGGTTTTGATCATTTCCATGCTTTAATCAGTGTCTCCCAGGCCTGGCATTGTGTACTGGGGGTAAGAGAAGGTCAATGATGATCAGAAGTGTGATGGTTTAGTCTAATACATGATGGATAATAGAGAGTATGATCAAAGTCAATAAGTGCACATAAGGTGTTTGATGATATGGCCGCATGAGAATTATTTTTGAATTTTGCCAAATCCTTTTATGGGTGTGATTCAAATATTATTTGGCACACTCTGGTGGTCTTGGTTTGCAAAGTTGAGTTAGTTTGTGAAATTTCAAGAAGTATAGAATCTAGAATCTGATTCAATGTCACCACTTTGCATCCTTATATTAAAGAACTGAGAAAGAAGTAGTCAAGGTGGTCAACACCAAAGTTGTTCACCTTGATGAGGTCTTGGATGAGGTGCAAAGACTTGAGAATGTTTAGTTTAGAAATCTCTTAATACAAGGGCTCAAAGTGGGTAAGATGATATAAATGGCAGAATTGACCATTATCATATGTGACTTGGTTTTGCTATTTTCTTTGGTTTCTTTTGCATTCTCTTGATTTAAAAGGTGTTATTTAGTGTTTAGTAACATTTCCAAATCATTGAAACAAATTATAATGGCCTAGGTTAAAGATTTATAAAAATGGCCATAGCCTCATATGAGGTGATATTCTTATTTTTCTTTTTCTTCTATTATGTTTCACTTGATTCACTTGGACATGGTTTAGGGTCCATTCAGGGTTAGGTTGGGTTTAGTAATGTTTTCAAACCAGTTGGGTAAAGTATGAGGGCATAGATCAAGATTTGCCATTATGGCTATGTGCCACATATGCCTCTATGTATATTTTCATTTTCTTTTGGTTCAATCTTTGATTGAGTTGGTGAGTACAAGGTTGGGTTTGTTGATGTTTTTCAATCCATCTCAACAAGCTAGAACATGGCATGATTTATTATTTGCAAAGATAGCTATTTGCTCTCATATGATTTTTCTCTTATTTTGTTTTCTTTTTATTTTGTTTCTCTTTGATGTTGAAAAAGGTAGGCTTTAGGGTTTAAGACTATTTCAAAATGCTTCAACAACAATCATGGCAAGACTCATCACACACATGCATGAGCACTATGCTGCTAACTTAATTTAATAAAAGTTTTTGTTGGTTCCAAAATTTGGAAATAGGGAAAATGAATGTTTCTTTGTTTTGAAAATTTGGGGTTTTACAAACCCTTCCCCCTTAAACAAATCTCGTCCCGAGATTTAAGAAAGTTAGGTCCTAAGAGAGATTGGGCAGATGAGTTAACAGGAAAACATACTTGGCATGGCCTGGGGTGCTTCCTGGGCTTCAGTGGCATTCATGTGGTAGAGACGGCCGTTGCGGTTGTTCGGGTTCCTTCTAGCTGCGAAGCGGCGCTGTTGCTGGGCAGGTGCAGCATTATTGGGAGCAGTCTTGGCTAGCTTCTTGGGGTACTCATTGGAATAGTGACCCACAGTTCCACATTCATAGTAGGTCACCGTTTGACATAGGCATCCCCAATGGGCCTGCCGAAGATAGTACCCTGGGTTTACTGAAAGCCCATGACTCGAAGAATAAAAAGATTCGGAAGCCCAAGATGTTAGTAAGAAAAGCTAGAGTTGTATTAGAAAGTATAATTTGTAATCTTGCGGGATGATACGTCTCCGACGAATCGATAATTTCTTATGTTCTATGCCATATTATTGATGATACCTACATGTTTTATGCACACTTTATGTCATATTCGTGCATTTTCTGGAACTAACCTATTAACAAGATGCCGAAGTGCCCATTGCTGTTTTCTGCTGTTTTTGGTTTCAGAAATCCTAGTAACGAAATATTCTCGGAATTGGACGAAATCAAGACCCAGGGGCCTATTTTGCCACGAACCTTCCAGAAGACCGAAGAGCATACGAAGTGGGGCCACGAGGTGGCCGGACCACAAGGCGGCGCGGCCAAGGGGGCCCGCGCTGCCCTATGGTGTGGGCCCCTCGTCGACCCTCCGACTCCGCCCTTCCGCCTACTTAAAGCCTCCGTCGCGAAACCCCGAGGCGAAAAACCACGATACGGAAAACCTTCCGAGACGCCGCCGCCGCCAATCCCATCTCGGGGGATTCCGGAGATCTCCTCCGGCACCCTGCCGGAGAGGGGATTCATCTCCCGGAGGACACTACACCGCCATGGTCGCCTCCGGAGTGATGAGTGAGTAGTTCACCCCTGGACTATGGGTCCATAGCGAGTAGCTAGATGGTTGTCTTCTCCTCATTGTGCTTCATTGTTGGATCTTGTGAGCTGCCTAACATGATCAAGATCATCTATCCGTAATACTCTATGTTGTGTTTGTCGGGATCCGATGGACGAGAGAATACCATGTTATGTTAATTATCAAGTTATTACATATGTGTTGTTTATGATCTTGCATGCTCTCGTTATTAGTAGAGGCTCTGGCCAAGTTTTTACTCTTAACTCCAAGAGGGAGTATTTATGCTCGATAGTGGGTTCATGCCTGCATTGACACCTGGGACAGTGACAGAAAGTTCTAAGGTTGTGTTGTGCTTGTTGCCACTAGGGATAAAACATTGATGCTATGTCCGAGGATGTAGTTATTGATTACATTACGCACCATACTTAATGCAATTGTCCGTTGCTTTGCAACTTAATACTGGAAGGGGTTCGGACGATAACCTGAAGGTGGACTTTTTAGGCATAGATGCAGTTGGATGGCGGTCTATGTACTTTGTCGTAATGCCCAATTAAATCTCACTATACTTATCATGACATGTATGTGCATAGTTATGCTCTCTCTATTTGTCAATTGCCCGACTGTAATTTGTTCACCCAACATGCTTTTATCTTATGGGAGAGACACCTCTAGTGAACTGTGGACCCCGGTCCATTCTTTTGATACTGAAATACAAATCTGCTGCAATACTTGTTTTTACTGTTTTCTCTGCAAACAATCATCTTCCACACAATACGGTTAATCCTTTGTTACCGCAAGCCGGTGAGATTGACAACCTCACTGTTTCGTTGGGGCAAAGTACTTTGGTTGTGTTGTGCAGGTTCCACGTTGGCGCCGGAATCCCTGGTGTTGCGCCGCACTACATCCCGCCGCCATCAACCTTCAACATGCTTCTTGGCTCCTCCTGGTTCGACAAACCTTGGTTTCTTTCTGAGGGAAAACTTGCTGCTGTGCGCATCATACCTTCCTCTTGGGGTTCCCCAACGAACGTGTGAAATACACGCCATCAAGCATATTTTACGGCTCCGTTGCCGGGGAGATCAAGACACGCTGCAAGGGGAGTCTCCACTTCTCAATCTCTTTACTTTGTTTTTGTCTTGCTTTATTTTATTTACTACTTTGTTTGCTGCATTATATCAAAACACAAAAAAATTAGTTGCTATTTTTACTTTATTTACTATCTTGTTTGCTATATCAAAAACACAAAAAAATTAGTTACTTGCATTTACTTTACTTGATTCATCATGTTTCCTTTTAATTTTACCACAAAAAACATACCGGTAGGACGCGGGTCTATAATTGGGAGAAACAATATAGAAGAATTTTTCAATCATGTTAGTACCATTGAAGATTTTGAAGATAGACACTTGGTAGACCTTGCTCCCACTTATGAAATTGCTGCTGCGCATTTAGTTCGCCTGTTGGAAACTAAATTTGTTAATCTCAATCCTATAATCCAACACATGTTTCTTACACTTGGTGATTTGGAAGAGGGGGAAAATAAAGATTTTATTTTAGAAACCCTTCTTAGAGAATTTGGTGGTCTAGCAAGAGAGGCTAGAAAGGTTTTTGCTAAATTTAATATGCTTGGTTCTCATACTAATTTTGTTGGTCTCCTTGAAAAAATGGACATGGATAGAATAAGGTACACTAATAATATTAATGATGGTAGGGAGATCAAAGCACCAATACCATGTAAACTCCTAGCTATGAATGATGCACTAGAACATAACTATGCTTGGCTTGTTCCTGAAAATTTGTTCGATGAGAGTAGCAAGCCCAAGACTAATGAAAAGGGAGACGCTGAAACTTATGTATCCAATATACTATGCATGGTTGAGAAAACTCCAAACCCCGCTGTAGGTGCACCATCCTTCGATAATACTTGAGTTACACTTTCTGCGCCTAGGCTGAAAGGCGTTAAAAAAGCGCTTATGGGAGACAACCCATGTTTTTACTACAGTATTTTTGTTTTATATTTGAGTCTTGGAAGTTGTTTACTACTGTATCAACCTCTCCTTATCTTAGTTTTATGTTTTGTTGTGCCAAGTAAAGTCTTTGATAGTAAAGTAAGTACTAGATTTGGATTACTGCGCAGTTCCAGATTTCTTTGCTGTCACGAATCTGGGTCTACCTCCCTGTAGGTAGCTCAGAAAATTAAGGCAATTTACGTGCATAATCCTCAGATATGTACGCAACTTTCATTCAATTTGGGCATTTTCATTTGAGCAAGTCTGGTGGCCTAATAAAATCCATCTTTACGGACTGTTCTGTTTTGACAGATTCTGCCTTTTATTTTGCATTGCCTCTTTCGCTATGTTGGATGAATTTCTTTGATCCATTAATGTCCAGTAGCTTTATGCAATGTCCAGAAGTGTTAAGAATGATTGTGTCACCTCTGAACATGTGAATTTTTATTGTGCACTAACCCTCTAATGAGTTGTTTCGAGTTTGGTGTGGAGGAAGTTTTCAAGGATCAAGAGAGGAGTATGATGCAATATGATCAAGGAGAGTGAAAGCTCTAAGCTTGGGGATGCCCCGGTGGTTCACCCCTGCATATTCTAAGAAGACTCAAGCGTTAAGCTTGGGGATGCCCAAGGCATCCCCTTCTTCATCGACAACATTATCAGGTTCCTCCCCGAAACTATATTTTTATTCCGTCACATCTTATGCACTTTGCTTGGAGCGTCGGTTTGTTTTTGTTTTTGTTTTGTTTGAATAAAATGGATCCTAGCATTCACTTTATGGGAGAGAGACACGCTCCGCTGTAGCATATGGACAAGTATGTCCTTAGGCTCTACTCATAGTATTCATGGCGAAGTTTCTTCTTCGTTAAATTGTTATATGGTTGGAATTGGAAAATGCTACATGTAGTAACTCTAAAAATGTCTTGGATAATTTGATACTTGGCAATTGTTGTGCTCATGTTTAAGCTCTTGCATCATATACTTTGCACCCATTAATGAAGAAACACTTAGAGCTTGCTAATTTGGTTTGCATATTTGGTTTCTCTAGAGTCTAGATAACATCTAGTATTGAGTTTTGAACAACAAGGAAGACGGTGTAGAGTCTTATAATGTTTACAATATGTCTTTTATGTGAGTTTTGCTGCACCGTTCATCCTTGTGTTTGTTTCAAATAACCTTGCTAGCCTAAACCTTGTATCGAGAGGGAATACTTCTCATGCATCCAAAATCCTTGAGCCAACCACTATGCCATTTGTGTCCACCATACCTACCTACTACATGGTATTTATCCGCCATTCCAAAGTAAATTGCTTGAGTGCTACCTTTAAAATTCCATCATTCACCTTTGCAATATATAGCTCATGGGACAAATAGCTTAAAAACTATTGTGGTATTGAATATGTACTTATGCACTTTATCTCTTATTAAGTTGCTTGTTGTGCGATAACCATGCTTTTGGGGACGCCATCAACTATTCTTTGTTGAATATCATGTGAGTTGCTATGCATGTCCGTCTTGTCTGAAGTAAGAGAGATCTACCACCTTAATGGTTGGAGCATGCATATTGTTAGAGAAGAACATTGGGCCGCTAACTAAAGCCATGATTCATGGTGGAAGTTTCAGTTTTGGACATATATCCTCAATCTCATATGAGAATAATAATTGTTGTCACATGCTTATGCATTAAAGAGGAGTCCATTATCTGTTGTCCATGTTGTCCCGGTATGGATGTCTAAGTTGAGAATAATCAAAAGCGAGAAATCCAAAATGCGAGCTTTCTCCTTAGACCTTTGTACAGGCGACATGGAGGTACCCCATTGTGACACTTGGTTAAAACATGTGCATTGCAAAGTTCCGGTAGTCCAAGCTAATTAGGACAAGGTGCGGGCACTATTAGTATACTATGCATGAGGCTTGCAACTTGTAAGATATAACTTTCATAACTCATATGATTTATTACTACCGTTGACAAAATTGTTTCATGTTTTCAAAATAAAAGCTCTAGCACAAATATAGCAATCGATGCTTTCCTCTTTGAAGGACCATTCTCTTTACTTTTATGTTGAGTCGGTTCACCTATCTCTCTCCACCTCAAGAAGCAAACACTTGTGTGAACTATGCATTGATTCCTACATACTTGCATATTGTACTTGTTATATTACTCTATGTTGACAATTATCTATGAGATATACATGTTACAAGTTGAAAGCAACCGCTGAAACTTAATATTCCTTTGTGTTGCTTCAATACCTTTACTTTGATTTATTGCTTTATGAGTTAACTCTTATGCAAGACTTATTGATGCTTGTCTTGAAGTACTATTCATGAAAAGTCTTTGCTTTATGATTCACTTGTTTACTCATATCATTACCATTTATTTGATCGCTGCATTCATTACATATGTTTACAAATAGTATGATCAAGGTTATGATGGCATGTCACTTCAGAAATTATCTTTGTTATCGTTTTACCTGCTCGGGACGAGCAGAACTAAGCTTGGGGATGCTTGATACGTCTCCGACGTATCGATAATTTCTTATGTTCTATGCCATATTATTGATGATACCTACATGTTTTATGCACACTTTATGTCATATTCGTGCATTTTACGGAACTAACCTATTAACAAGATGCCGAAGTGCCGGTAGTCTGTTTTCTGCTGTTTTTGGTTTCGAAATCCTAGTAACGAAATATTCTCGGAATTGGACGAAATCAAGACCCGGGGGCCTATTTTGCCACGAACCTTCCAGGAAGACCGAAGAGCATACGAAGTGGGGCCACGAGGTGGCCGGACCACAAGGCGGCGCGGCCAAGGGGGGCCGCGCCGCCCTATGGTGTGGGCCCCTCGTCGGCCCTCCGACTACGCCCTTCCGCCTACTTAAAGCCTCCGTCGCGAAACCCACGATGCGAAAAACCACGATACGGAAAACCTTCCAGAGACGCCGCCGCCGCCAATCCCATCTCGGGGGATTCGGGAGATCTCCTCCGGCACCCTGCCGGAGAGGGGATTCATCTCCCGGAGGACTCTACACCGCCATGGTCGCCTCCGGAGTGATGAGTGAGTAGTTCACCCCTGGACTATGGGTCCATAGCAGTAGCTAGATGGTTGTCTTCTCCTCATTGTGCTTCATTGTTGGATCTTGTGAGCTGCCTAACATGATCAAGATCATCTATCTGTAATACTCTATGTTGTGTTTGTCGGGATCCGATGGATAGAGAATACCATGTTATGTTAATTATCAAGTTATTACATATGTGTTGTTTATGATCTTGCATGCTCTCCGTTATTAGTAGAGGCTCGGCCAAGTTTTTACTCTTAACTCCAAGAGGGAGTATTTATGCTCGATAGTGGGTTCATGCCGCATTGACACCAGGACGATGACGAGAAAGTTCTAAGGTTGTGTTGTGCTTGTTGCCACTAGGGATAAAACATTGATGCTATGTCCGAGGGATTTAGTTATTGATTACATTACGCACCATACTTAATGCAATTGTCTGTTGCTTTGCAACTTAATACTTGGAAGGGGTTCGGACGATAACTCTGAAGGTGGACTTTTTAGGCATAGATGCAGTTGGATGGCGGTCTATGTACTTTGTCGTAATTCCCAATTAAATCTCACTATACTTATCATGACATGTATGTGCATTGTTATGCCCTCTCTATTTGTCAATTGCCCGACTTTAATTTGTTCACCCAACATGCTTTTATCTTATGGGAGAGACACCTCTAGTGAACTGTGGACCCCGGTCCATTCTTTTAATACTGAAATACAAATCTGTTGCAATACTTGTTTTTCTTGTTTTCTCTGCAAACAATCATCTTCCACACAATACGGTTAATCCTTTGTTACAGACAAGCCGGTGAGATTGACAACCTCACTCTGTTTCATTGGGGCAAAGTACTTTGGTTGTGTTGTGCGGGTTCCACGTTGGCGCCGGAATCCCTGGTGTTGCGCCGCACTACATCCCGCCGCCATCAACCTTCAACGTGCTTCTTGGCTCCTCCTGGTTCGATAAACCTTGGTTTCTTTACGAGGGAAAACTTGCTGCTGTGCGCATCATACCTTCCTCTTGGGGTTCCCCAACGAACGTGTGAAATACACGCCATCAAGCTCTTTTTCTGGCGCCGTTGCCGGGGAGATCAAGACACGCTGCAAGGGGAGTCTCCACTTCCCAATCTCTTTACTTTGTTTTTGTCTTGCTTTATTTATTTACTACTTTGTTCGCTGCATTATATCAAAACACAAAAAAATTAGTTGCTAGCTTTACTTTATTTACTGTCTTGTTTGCTATATTAAAAACACAAAAAAATTAGTTTACTTGCATTTACTTTACCTAGTTTGCTTTATTTACTACTGCTAAAATGAGTAATCCTGAAGTTGAAGTTCGTTCATTTAAGCAACAAGGAGGAGAATGTTTAAAAGATGCTTGGTATAGAATTAGTGATGCCCATAATAGGTGCACTAAGAAACACTCCACCACTATCCTACTCGGGAATTTTTATGTTGGTATCTCTAGTTGGAATAGATATGTTCTTGATTGTCTCGCGGGAGGTAACTTCCTAGGTGCTCCCGCTTTAGAAGCTAGTTGCATTATTGAGAGTTTATTTGGAACACCACCTGTTAATTAAATTAAAATTGAAACCTCCCTTGAGGATGTTATGAAAAAATTGGAAACCTTAGAGAAAAATTTTAGTGTTGAAACTAAGTTGGAGATGTTACTTGTTAAAACTGATAAACTTGATAAATCCTTAGGAGGAATTGATGAAAGAATTAGTGTCCTAGGAACTTGTGTTGACCATGATAATCAAATTAATAGGATTGGCGAACTTGAAAAAGCTATGGGAACCTTGGGTTCAACCTTTTCATCTTACAGTTTAGAGAGAAAGCTTATGTGGGAAAGGAGCAAAAGTTTATGTATGCCTCTAAAATGCCTAAACCAAAGAAATATTATTATAGGCCTAAAATTGACAAAGCCCCTAGTACCACTGCAAATGGGGGAGCTTATGATATCAATGCTCCATCTTTTGATAACACTTGATATACACTTTCTGCGCCTAGGCTGAAAGGCGTTAAAGAAAAGCGCTTATGGGAGACAACCCATGTTTTTACTACAGTATTTTTGTTTTATATTTGAGTCTTGGAAGTTGTTTACTACTGTAGCAACCTCTCCTTATCTTAGTTTTGAGTTTTGTTGTGCCAAGTAAAGTCTTTGATAGTAAAGTAAGTACTAGATTTGGATTACTGCGCAGTTCCAGATTTCTTTGCTGTCACGAATCTGGGTCTACCTCCCTGTAGGTAGCTCAGAAAATTAAGCCAATTTACGTGCATGATCCACAGATATGTACGTAACTTTCATTCAATTTGAGCATTTTCATTTGAGCAAGTCTGGTGGCCTAATAAAATCCATCTTTACGGACTGTTCTGTTTTGACAGATTCTGTCTTTTATTTCGCATTGCCTCTTTTGCTATGTTGGATGAATTACTTCGATCCATTTATGTCCGGTAGCTTTATGCAATGTCCAGAAGTGTTAAGAATGATTGTGTCACCTCTGAACATGTTAATTTTTATTGTGCACTAACCCTCTAATGAGTTGTTTCGAGTTTGGTGTGGAGGAAGTTTTCAAGGATCAAGAGAGGAGTATGATGCAATATGATCAAGGAGAGTGAAAGCTCTAAGCTTGGGGATGCCCCGGTGGTTCACCCCTGCATATTCTAAGAAGACTCAAACGTCTAAGCTTGGGGATGCCCAAGGCATCCCCTTCTTAATCGACAACATTATCAGGTTCCTCCCCTGAAACTATATTTTTATTCCGTCACATCTTATGCACTTTGCTTGGAGCGTCGGTTTGTTTTTGTTTTTGTTTTTTGAATAAAATGGATCCTAGCATTCACTTTATGGGAGAGAGACACGCTCCGCTGTAGCATATGGACAAGTATGTCCTTAGGCTCTACTCATAGTATTCATGGCGAAGTTTCTTCTTCGTTAAATTGTTATATGGTTGGAATTGGAAAATGCTACATGTAGTAACTCTAAAAATGTCTTGGATAATTTGATACTTGGCAATTGTTGTGCTCATGTTTAAGCTCTTGCATCATATACTTTGCACCCATTAATGAAGAAACACTTAGAGCTTGCTAATTTGGTTTGCATATTTGGTTTCTCTAGAGTCTAGATAACATCTAGTATTGAGTTTTGAACAACAAGGAAGACGGTGTAGAGTCTTATAATGTTTACAATATGTCTTTTATGTGAGTTTTGCTGCACCGTTCATCCTTGTGTTTGTTTCAAATAACCTTGCTAGCCTAAACCTTGTATCGAGAGGGAATACTTCTCATGCATCCAAAATCCTTGAGCCAACCACTATGCCATTTGTGTCCACCATACCTACCTACTACATGGTATTTATCCGCCATTCCAAAGTAAATTGCTTGAGTGCTACCTTTAAAATTCCATCATTCACCTTTGCAATATATAGCTCATGGGACAAATAGCTTAAAAACTATTGTGGTATTGAATATGTACTTATGCACTTTATCTCTTATTAAGTTGCTTGTTGTGCGATAACCATGCTTTTGGGGACGCCATCAACTATTCTTTGTTGAATATCATGTGAGTTGCTATGCATGTCCGTCTTGTCCGAAGTAAGAGAGATCTACCACCTTAATGGTTGGAGCATGCATATTGTTAGAGAAGAACATTGGGCCGCTAACTAAAGCCATGATTCATGGTGGAAGTTTCGAGTTTTGGACATATATCCTCAATCTCATATGAGAATAATAATTGTTGTCACATGCTTATGCATTAAAGAGGAGTCCATTATCTGTTGTCCATGTTGTCCCGGTATGGATGTCTAAGTTGAGAATAATCAAAAGCGAGAAATCCAAAATGCGAGCTTTCTCCTTAGACCTTTGTACAGGCGACATGGAGGTACCCCATTGTGACACTTGGTTAAAACATGTGCATTGCAAAGTTCCGGTAGTCCAAGCTAATTAGGACAAGGTGCGGGCACTATTAGTATAATATGCATGAGGCTTGCAACTTGTAAGATATAACTTTCATAACTCATATGCTTTATTACTACCGTTGACAAAATTGTTTCATGTTTTCAAAATAAAAGCTCTAGCACAAATATAGCAATCGATGCTTTCCTCTTTGAAGGACCATTCTCTTTACTTTTATGTTGAGTCAGTTCACCTATCTCTCTCCACCTCAAGAAGCAAACACTTGTGTGAACTATGCATTGATTCCTACATACTTGCATATTGTATTTGTTATATTACTCTATGTTGACAATTATCTATGAGATATACATGTGTAATACCCCGGATTTATAAATTATGTCTCTCGCATAAAAAAAAATAGATCAACAATTTTAACCATTGGATTTACTTTCCTAAGCGTGTTCAGTCCGGACCTATTCCGATTGAAGAAAAAAAAAAGACAAATAAATAGTTTCCCAAACCCAGCCGGCTTCCTATCCTCACCAGACGCCCTTGCCCTAGTCCATCCGCAAACGCCGCCGCCACATCATCTAGGATAGCTAATCGCGATCGCCGTGATTCGAATACAGTTCGCAAGATAGCTGGCTGGATCCTCGCAGAAGTCCCCGCTGCTTATTCTGCTTATTCCGGAGACAGCGCCGCGCCCCAGGTTCCGCTTCATCGATGCGTTTCCTCCTTCTAGCTGATCTTGTAGTCCTTTATCTTTGGATCGAGCAATTCAGTAGGCCGCTCGTGGTTAGTACTAGTATTTGGGGAATTTTGTTCCAGCGTTGAAATCTGGGCGCATGGCCGATTGACCGTTGGTTTGGCTGATAGTCTAATAAAACTAATCTGCTGCCGATAAGAGTAGATATATAGATTCCAGATGGCTCTGCTTTACAAATCTGACTACAAATAGATTAGCGGGGTTCCGAGTAATTTGTCTTGTCTCTAATTGATCCTTTTAGAATTGTCACATCATGGCTTCCGATGGGTGTCTCATCTAGATACCTGAACTTTGACTGTGCATAACCGGTAGTAATTCTAGCATCAGAGTAGTAACCTACTCCATAACAGAAGATGGTAGTGGTCGATTCTTGGGATGTTACAGTTGGTATCAGAGCCTAGGTTTTAGATCTCTGGAATAGGTTGTAAAACAAATACGTTATAGTCTTAACTTAAATTTACTCCACGTTTCCAAAATTAACAATTTAAAACTTGACTGATAATTAAATAATTAAATTTGACACACTTGTGCACGATAGGATGGGGTTTATGGGAAATGCATTGCATTGATGGTTCAACGTTTTGTTTGTTTGTTTGTTTATCTTATCCTTTTGAGTATGAAATGCATATGATTTGCTGTTGTTGATTATGGATAATTTGTAGTATAGTTATGCCGCCGAGACGTAGAGGTCGAGCTCGTGGCCGAGCTCATGCAAGGCGGGGCCGCGTTGGCCGCAATGGCCGTGCGGAGGGATCAGATGTTGAGCAGAGTAATCATGAAGATGCAGAAGTGAGTCAGTCTGCTAATAGTGATGGACATGGTGCATCAAACATGACGCTTACCCAATGGCTAGATATGAAGCTGGACAAGTTTGATGGATCAGGGACACCCATGGACGCTGCAAGTTGGCTTCGCAGCATGGAGAAATACATGGATGCATCTGCGATGACACAAGAGGACAGAGTTGTCTATGTGGCTTTCCAACTGAAGGGTCTCGCAGATATTTGGTGGGAAGGAGTTCGGGCAGCGTGGACGCCAGCTCATGGACCGCCTACATGGGATGTTTTTGTTAAGCAATTCACCAGCAAATACTACCCGGATTCATTCAAGGAGAAGATGGATGTTGCCCTAAGAAATATCAAGCAAGGTGACAAGACAGTGGATGAGTACGAGATGGAGTTTAGTAAGATTGTTCATTTTGTGGATCACATAAATCAGAATGAGGGTGAGAAAGCTAGAAGATTCTTTGAGGGGCTTAATTCAGAATATCGACATGTCATGGGAGCTAATCGACCGAAGGAGTATTTCAGTGTGGTGGAACAGGCTAGGGGAATGGAGCTACAGATTCAACTCACACATGCAGAGGTGGCTCGTACAAATGGTACTAGTGGCTCGAGTAGTAAGCACAAGAGAAGTCATCATGATGGGAGTGAGCTTACTGAGCGTCTTGCTCTCAAGAAGTCCAAGTCAGGTGCACATTCTCAACAGTCTGCCAACCCCAATCAATCAGGAGCCCATTCTTTTTCAGCGCCACATTCCAACATCACATCGTTCATTCGACCCGTCCCAGGACAGGGCTTGATTTGCTTCAAGTGCGGTCAAGGTCACCGTGCTTCTGATTGTGATTTCTCGGGTTCTTGTGACCACTGTGGCAAGACCGGTCACATGAAACGTGTTTGCAAGAAAAATCCTAACTCCATTATCAAGTGGCAATTGACCAGTCCTTCCGCGGGGACAACAATATCCATTTCTTCCAATGATGAGCCTCTAGGTGTCAGATCCTCAGATGGGTCAGTACAGATGATGACGGTCCCCCAAGTTGCACCTCCCCAGTTTCCACCTCATCCATATCAGCATCCTCACTTTGGCTACTACGGCCATCCACCTCCAATTACAGCTCCATATGTTCCGCCCCAGCTACCTGCTCCTCCCCAACCGCAACAATTAGTTGGAGATTCTTCAACCTCGACACATGCCGGAGCTTATAACAAACAAACAAACTCTCAAGGTCACCGTGATGGGGCTTTAGGTAAATATTTTCTTTGCGCCCTGTCTATCCCAAAGTTTTTTCTTACTTTCATTCAACTCAGTTATCTCATAGTTAGAAGCCAACCTATCTAGTGTTTCCATCAAGTTTTTAATACTCTTTTTTGGGATACGACCATTAAAAGTGGTGACCTTGTGCTGCGTTGCATGAAGACTTCTTTTTCTCATGCCTGAACTTTGGAATATTTAACACAACAATAGATTAGATTTTTTGTGTGCTAGCTGTGACACTTTTTGCTAAATCAGTGAGGATGCCTGAGAGCTAGGATGCAAGGTTTACCAATCCACGTACATTTTTAATAGTTTGAGTGTGGGATGGATTGGCCCCCATACCAACTACTCTTACTATTAATTCTGGTTATGTTGGAGCGGTGAACCTCCATGTACCATTACCGTTAGAAGTTTAGTAAAGAGCCGAGTTTGTAGGCCTGACCTTATATCAAAATTTCACTCTTGCTAAGAAATATAAAAGGGTGAAGAATTCGAGGGCGAATTCTCTTGAAGGTGGGAAGAATGTAATACCCCGGATTTATAAATTATGTCTCTCCCATAAAAAAAAATAGATCAACAATTTTAACCATTGGATTTACTTTCCTAAGCGTGTTCAGTCCGGACCTATTCCGATTGAAGAAAAAAAAAAAGACAAATAAATAGTTTCCCAAACCCAGCCGGCTTCCTATCCTCACCAGACGCCCTTGCCCTAGTCCATCCGCAAACGCCGCCGCCACATCATCTAGGATAGCTAATCGCGATCGCCGTGATTCGAATACAGTTCGCAAGATAGGCTGGCTGGATCCTCGCGAAGTCCCCGCTGCTTATTGCTGCTTATTCGGAGACGGCGCCGCGCCCCGAGTTCCGCTTCATCGATGCGTTTCCTCCTTCTAGCTGATCTTGTAGTCCTTTATCTTTGGATCGAGCAATTCAGTAGGCCGCTCGTGGTTAGTACTAGTATTTGGGGAATTTTGTTCCAGCGTTGAAATCTGGGCGCATGGCCGATTGACCGTTGGTTTGGCTGATAGTCTAATAAAACTAATCTGCTGCCGATAAGAGTAGATATATAGATTCCAGATGGCTCTGCTTTACAAATCTGACTACAAATAGATTAGCAGGGTTCCAGTAATTTGTCTTGTCTCTAATTGATCCTTTTAGAATTGTCACATCATGGCTTCCGATGGGTGTCTCATCTAGATACCTGAACTTTGACTGTGCATAACCGGTAGTAATTCTAGCATCAGAGTAGTAACCTACTCCATAACAGAAGATGGTAGTAATTTCAGCATGCACTCTCGGTTAAACATGTTACTCGTAGAGACCTATTGTTTGTCCAAACGTGGATGTGGGTAAAATAACTAGAGTAGTATGTATTGGTCCTGGTGGTTAACTCGCTGTAGAATTACAAATGTGCATGACTAGAAGTATTGTTGTCATCTTATCGTTGTATAGAATTTCTGAGTGGGGTGTTATTCACAGGTGTGAGGATTTCCGGCGCTGATATTAATTCTTCCGTTGAACGCCGAGGTTAAGGCAAGTGCATGACGAGCCCCTTGTTTCTGTATGATTATTCATGTGTGACTGTTTCGTTGCTTGTTCTCATTTGGTTCTCATTTGGTTCGAGAGTCTCTTATTTGATTGTTTCAACTCAAACTTGTTCCGTTATGTTTCGCTATACATTTTCAACATCACCGCGGTTCTTATTTTCAAAGCTAACTTGGTGAGAAACTGTTCATAAGCGGCTAGTTCCGAATAAAGTTCGGTGAGAACTGTTAGCTTATGAGCTAGTCCGAGGGCAATTCTTTTCATGTTAATCCGGTGAGAAACTGTTCCGAGTGGCTAGTTCCGAATTCAGTTCGGTGAGAACTGTTAGCTCGTGGGCTAGTCCGGCGACATATTCAGACATTTGTATTCAGTCTTCAAGATAGCAAAGATGTTCCATGTTTCGTTGTTCATGATTGTTCTTATGGTTCCAATTGTACTTGCTGAGTATTTCTGTACTCACCCTTGCGTTTCATTTGGATTTCAGGTACTAAGTAAACAACATGCATGGGGACCCGGGCTAGCACATCTACATTGTTGAGCACATCACACATATTTAGATATTGTTATGCAGACATATATGTTTCTATGCCTATTGGTCGTACTGTAGTAGTCACTTAATCCCGGTTACTTTATGAACCGTTATATTTGGTGTCTCCCGATATAACAAGATTTTATGAACTCCACGGATGTTTCTTTTAAGTTAAAATGTCAATATCTATCCTCTTATTGCAATGTGCCTGTCGTGGATGTCCTTATCTACAAACAAAACTCTGTCCAATTTTCGAATGATCTCTTGACTTTCTAGTTTTTAGTATAGTGTGGTAGCATCCTAGGAAGGGTCGATTCTTGGGATGTTACAACATGTTACAAGTTGAAAGCAACCGCTGAAACTTAATATTCCTTTGTGTTGCTTCAATACCTTTACTTTGATTTATTGCTTTATGAGTTAACTCTTATGCAAGACTTATTGATGCTTGTCTTGAAGTACTATTCATGAAAAGTCTTTGCTTTATGATTCACTTGTTTACTCATATCATTACCATTTATTTGATCGCTGCATTCATTACATATGTTTACAAATAGTATGATCAAGGTTATGATGGCATGTCACTTCAGAAATTATCTTTGTTATCGTTTTACACTGCTCGGGACGAGCAAAACTAAGCTTAGGGATGCTTGATACGTCTCCGACGTATCGATAATTTCTTATGTTCTATGCCATATTATTGATGATACCTACATGTTTTATGCACACTTTATGTCATATTCGTGCATTTTACGGAACTAACCTATTAACAAGATGCCGAAGTGCCGGTAGCTGTTTTCTGCTTGCTTTTGGTTTCGAAATCCTAGTAACGAAATATTCTCGGAATTGGACGAAATCAAGACCCGGGGGCCTATTTTGCCACGAACCTTCCGGAAGACCGAAGAGCATACGAAGTGGGGCCACGAGGTGGCCGGACCACAAGGCGGCGCGGCCAAGGGGGGCCCGCGCCGCCCTATGGTGTGGGCCCCTCGTCAGCCCTCCGACTTCGCCCTTCCGCCTACTTAAAGCCTCCGTCGCGAAACCCCTGATGCGAAAAACCACGATACGGAAAACCTTCCAGAGACGCCGCCGCCGCCAATCCCATCTCGGGGGATTATGGAGATCTCCTCCGGCACCCTGCCGGAGAGGGGATTCATCTCCCGGAGGACTCTACACCGCCATGGTCGCCTCCGGAGTGATGAGTGAGTAGTTCACCCCTGGACTATGGGTCCATAGCGGTAGCTAGATGGTTGTCTTCTCCTCATTGTGCTTCATTGTTGGATCTTGTGAGCTGCCTAACATGATCAAGATCATCTATCTGTAATACTCTATGTTGTGTTTGTCGGGATCCGATGGATAGAGAATACCATGTTATGTTAATTATCAAGTTATTACATATGTGTTGTTTATGATCTTGCATGCTCTCCGTTATTAGTAGAGGCTACGGCCAAGTTTTTACTCTTAACTCCAAGAGGGAGTATTTATGCTCGATAGTGGGTTCATGCCTGCATTGACACTAGGACGATGATGAGAAAGTTCTAAGGTTGTGTTGTCTTGTTGCCACTAGGGATAAAACATTGATGCTATGTCCGAGGATGTAGTTATTGATTACATTACGCACCATACTTAATGCAATTGTCATGTTGCTTTGCAACTTAATACTTGGAAGGGGTTCGGACGATAACCTGAAGGTGGACTTATTAGGCATAGATGCAGTTGGATGGCGGTCTATGTACTTTGTCGTAATTCCCAATTAAATCTCACTATACTTATCATGACATGTATGTGCATTGTTATGCCCTCTCTATTTGTCAATTGCCCGACTTTAATTTGTTCACCCAACATGCTTTTATCTTATGGGAGAGACACCTCTAGTGAGCTGTGGACCCCGGTCCATTCTTTTAATACTGAAATACAAATCTGTTTGCAATACTTGTTTTTACTTGTTTTCTCTGCAAACAATCATCTTCCACACAATACGGTTAATCCTTTGTTACAGCAAGCCGGTGAGATTGACAACCTCAACTGTTTCGTTGGGGCAAAGTACTTTGGTTGTGTTGTGCGAGGTTCCACGTTGGCGCAGGAATCCACGGTGTTGCGCCGCACTACATCCCGCCGCCATCAACCTTCAACGTGCTTCTTGGCTCCTCCTGGTTCGATAAACCTTGGTTTCTTTACGAGGAAAACTTGCTGCTGTGCGCATCATACCTTCCTCTTGGGGTTCCCCAACGAACGTGTGAAATACACGCCATCAAGCTCTTTTACGGCGCCGTTGCCGGGGAGATCAAGACACGCGCTGCAAGGGAGTCTCCACTTCCCAATCTCTTTACTTTGTTTTTGTCTTGCTTTATTTATTTACTACTTTGTTCGCTGCATTATATCAAAACACAAAAAAATTAGTTGCTAGCTTTACTTTATTCATTGTCTTGTTTGCTATATTAAAAACACAAAAAAATTAGTTTACTTGCATTTACTTTACCTAGTTTGCTTTATTTACTATTTGCTAAAATGAGTAATCCTGAAGTTGAAGTTCGTTCATTTAAGCAACAAGGAGGAGAATGTTTAAAAGATGCTTGGTATAGAATTAGTGATGCCCATAATAGGTGCACTAAGAAACACTCCACCACTATCCTACTCGGGAATTTTTATGTTGGTATCTCTAGCTGGAATAGATATGTTCTTGATTGTCTCGCGGGAGGTAACTTCCTAGGTGCTCCCGCTTTAGAAGCTAGTTGCATTATTGAGAGTTTATTTGGAACACCACCTGTTAATTAAATTAAAATTGAAACCTCCCTTGAGGATGTTATGAAAAAATTGGAAACCTTAGAGAAAAATTTTAGTGTTGAAACTAAGTTGGAGATGTTACTTGTTAAAAGCTGATAAACTTGATAAATCCTTAGGAGGAAATGATGAAAGAATTAGTGTCCTAGGAACTTGTGTTGACCATGATAATCAAATTAATAGGATTGGCGAACTTGAAAAAGCTATGGGAACCTTGGGTTCAACCTTTTCATCTTTACGGTTTAGAGAGAAAGCTTATGTGGGAAAGGAGCAAAAGTTTATGTATGCCTCTAAAGTGCCTAAACCAAAAAAATATTATAATAGGCTTAAAATTGACAAAGCCCTTAGTACCACTACAGATGGGGGAGCTTATGATATCAATGCTCCATCTCTTAATAATACTTGATATACACTTTCTGCGCCTAGCTGAAAGGCGTTAAAGAAGCGCTTATGGGAGACAACCCATGTTTTTACTACAGTATTTTGTTTTATATTTGAGTCTTGGAAGTTGTTTACTACTGTAGCAACCTCTCCTTATCTTAGTTTTGAGTTTTGTTGTGCCAAGTAAAGTCTTTGATAGTAAAGTAAGTACTAGATTTGGATTACTTGCGCAGTTCCAGATTTCTTTGTCTGTCACGAATCTGGGTCTACCTCCCTGTAGGTAGCTCGAGAAAATTAAGCCAATTTACGTGCATGATCCTCAGATATGTACGTAACTTTCATTAAATTTGAGCATTTTCATTTGAGCAAGTCTGGTGGCCTAATAAAATCCATCTTTACGGACTGTTCTGTTTTGACAGATTCTGTCTTTTATTTCGCATTGCCTCTTTTGCTATGTTGGATGAATTACTTCGATCCATTTATGTCCAGTAGCTTTATGCAATGTCCAGAAGTGTTAAGAATGATTGTGTCACCTCTGAACATGTTAATTTTTATTGTGCACTAACCCTCTAATGAGTTGTTTCGAGTTTGGTGTGGAGGAAGTTTTCAAGGATCAAGAGAGGAGTATGATGCAATATGATCAAGGAGAGTGAAAGCTCTAAGCTTGGGGATGCCCCGGTGGTTCACCCCTGCATATTCTAAGAAGACTCAAGCGTCTAAGCTTGGGGATGCCCAAGGCATCCCCTTCTTCATCGACAACATTATCAGGTTCCTCCCCTGAAACTATATTTTTATTCAGTCACATCTTATGCACTTTGCTTGGAGCGTCGGTTTGTTTTTGTTTTTGTTTTGTTTGAATAAAATGGATCCTAGCATTCACTTTATGGGAGAGAGACACGCTCCGCTGTAGCATATGGACAAGTATGTCCTTAGGCTCTACTCATAGTATATGGCGAAGTTTCTTCTTCGTTAATTTGTTATATGGTTGGAATTGGAAAATACTACATGTAGTAACTCTAAAATGTCTTGGATAATTTGATACTTGGCAATTGTTGTGCTCATGTTTAAGCTCTTGCATCATATACTTTGCACCCATTAATGAAGAAACACTTAGAGCTTGCTAATTTGGTTTGCATATTTGGTTTCTCTAGAGTCTAGATAATATCTAGTATTGAGTTTTGAACAACAAGGAAGACGGTGTAGAGTCTTATAATGTTTACAATATGTCTTTTATGTGAGTTTTGCTGTACCAGTTCATCCTTGTGTTTGTTTCAAATAACCTTGCTAGCCTAAACCTTGTATCGAGAGGGAATACTTCTCATGCATCCAAAATACTTGAGCCAACCACTATGCCATTTGTGTCCACCATACCTACCTACTACATGGTATTTATCCGCCATTCCAAAGTAAATTGCTTGAGTGCTACCTTTAAAATTCCATCATTCACCTTTGCAATATATAGCTCATGGGACAAATAGCTTAAAAACTATTGTGGTATTGAATATGTACTTATGCACTTTATCTCTTATTAAGTTGCTTGTTGTGCGATAACCATGCTTACGGGGACGCCATCAACTATTCTTTGTTGAATATCATGTGAGTTGCTATGCATGTCCGTCTTGTACGAAGTAAGAGAGATCTACCACCTTTATGGTTGGAGCATGCATATTGTTAGAGAAGAACATTGGGCCGCTAACTAAAGCCATGATTCATGGTGGAAGTTTCGATTTTGGACATATATCCTCAATCTCATATGAGAATAATAATTGTTGCCACATGCTTATGAATTTAAGAGGAGTCCATTATCTATTGTCCATGTTGTCCCGGTATGGATGTCTAAGTTGAGAATAATCAAAAGCGAGAAATCCAAAATGCGAGCTTTCTCCTTAGACCTTTGTACGGGCGGCATGGAGGTACCCCATTGTGACACTTGGTTAAAACATGTGCATTGCAAAGATCCGGTAGTCCAAGCTAATTAGGACAAGGTGCGGGCACTATTAGTATACTATGCATGAGACTTGCAACTTGTAAGATATAATTTACATAACTCATATGCTTTATTACTACCGTTGACAAAATTGTTTCATGTTTTCAAAATAAAATATCTAGCACAAATATAGCGATCGATGCTTTCCTCTTTGAAGGACCATTTTTTTTTTACTTTTATGTTGAGTCAGTTCACCTATCTCTCTCCACCTCAAGAAGCAAACACTTGTGTGAACTGTGCATTGATTCCTACATACTTGCATATTGTACTTGTTATATTACTCTATGTTGACAATTATCCATGAGGTATACATGTTACAAGTTGAAAGCAACAGCTGAAACTTAATCTTCCTTTGTGTTGCTTCAATACCTTTACTTTGATTTATTGCTTTATGAGTTAACTCTTATGCAAGACTTATTGATGCTTGTCTTGAAGTACTATTCATGAAAAGTCTTTGCTTTATGATTCACTTGTTTACTCATGTCATTACCATTGTTTTGATCGCTGCATTCATTACATATGTTTACAAATAGTATGATCAAGGTTATTATGGCATGTCACTTCAGAAATTATCTTTGTTATCGTTTTACCTGCTCGGGACGAGCAGAACTAAGCTTGGGGATGCTTGATACGTGTCAGACGTATCGATAATTTCTTATGTTCCATGCCATATTATTGATGATACCTACATGTTTTATGCACACTTTATGTCATATTCGTGCATTTTCTGGAACTAACCTATTAACAAGATGCCGAAGTCACTACAAGAAAAGTTCTGATAGACAACGTCTCAAAATCGTCCGCTAAGGGGTATTTTTCGTCGCCCATGGGCCTAACCCGACGATATGGGTTCTGTTGTGGAAACTGCGTCAGGCAAAGTCCAACGACGTTTTTCGGTCCGTCGCGCTTGGGCGCCCTTCGCCACGGAAAATCGGACCGTTGCGCAAGTGTTTCAGGGAGCCCGTTGATCTGCGACGTCATGCAAGCCGACACGTGGAAGACGCGGTTAACTGGCAGTTAACGGCGTTAACCAGCTGAAACCCCGTGGTAGATGGTAGGCCCACACGAGGCCTGCCACGTCTTAAGCGGGCCGGGCCAGCTGACATAGTTTGACCGGTCAACTATATAGCTGGGCTGGCCCATTAGTTACGTGGGCCGGGCCTAACCTCTAAGGTTGGCTGGTCAAAACTTAAATGGGCCGGCCCATTTAACATGTGGGGTCCACCTTACAGCTACTGGGCCGGCCCAAGAAGCAAGTGGGCGGGCCGAAACACAGGTGGGTCCCACTTTCTGTTAAAGGGCCGGCCCATTTAGTGTGTGGGGTCCACAGTGTAGCAAGTGGGCAGGCCCAAAACACGGTGGGTCCCACTTTCCGGTTAAAGGGTCGGCCCATTTAGTATGTGGGGTCCACCATATAGCAAGTGGGCCGGCCCAACAAGATAGTGGGCGGGCCAAAAACACGAGTGGGTCCCACTTTCTGTTAAAGGGCCGGCCCATTTGGTGTGTGGGGTCCACCATATAGCAAGTGGGCCGGCCCAACAAGATAGTGGGCGGGCCAAAAGCACGGGTGGGTCCCACCTTCTGTTAAAAGGCCGGCCCATTTAGTATGTGGGGTCCACCATATAGCAAGTGGGCGGCCCAACAAGATAGTGGGCGGGCCAAAAACCCATGTGGGTCCCACCTTCTGTTAAAGGGCCGGCCCATTTAGTATGTGGGGTCCACCATATAGCAAGTGGGTCGGCCCAACAAGATAGTGGGCAGGGCCAAAAGCACATGTGGGTCCCACCTTCTGTTAAAGGGCGGCCCGTTTACCATGTGGGACCACCATATACCAAATGGGCTGGCCCAACAAGATAGTGGGCCGGCCCAATAAGCATGTGGATCCCACTATCGTGTAGCCGGGCCGGCCTACTAAAGAAGTGGGCCGGCCCAAAATGAAAGTGGGTCCCACACTACTGTAAGTGGGCCGGCCCAATCTGTTGTAGTGCCCTACTTGTTTGACTAGTCAACATGCATTAAATTTCATGAGCCTAAAATCGATATCAATGATACACACAATTACATACACAAATAAAAAAAGTAGGAAAATTACAAGGCAATTCATGTGCCCAAATAAAAAAATTACATAGAATCATTGAGGACTTCTATTAGCATCATCAATAACACGTTGACATTTGGCAATCGCTTTGATTGAATCTTGTGTACTCTTTGTCAACATATCGGCTACGAGATCTTAAAGCGGCAATACCATGTCTTTTATAAAGTACGGCCTTGAGATATTTCTTGTTTGATGAAAGCAAAGGTCTAGGTTGACGGCTATGAGAAGATGCATCGGAAGAAATATCGGAAGTTTTTGTGGGCCTCACTTCTAATGAAGATTGCTTCATCAAAGCGCATTCGATAATAATGCAAAAAGAGTTAAACGATGAACTATGCAAACATTTATTATGCAATGTAGATATAAGATAATAACTAGTTGCATAAATAAGACAATGTATGGAACTTGTACTAAGCACAAACTTACATCATAATGTTGCAAGATCCTTTTTTGGCGACTATCTTCTAATGATGACTGCTTCATTAAAACTGCATTCTGGTAACATTGCAAACATAGTTACAACAATTAACTATTCAAACATGTATTACGCAATGTAGAGATCAGATAACAGCATGTAGCGAGAAATAAGCACAAGATAAGATAAGATGCATGTACTAAGCACATACTGGCTCAGCTGCGAGGTCCTTCTCTTGCGTGCACTAGTCGTGGTCAACATGCCTGTCATTTTAGGTTCAGCCATCAAGTGAAATGCTAATCCTCCTTCTCCATTGTCCTTAATGCTGTGTTTAGATATCACATTTAAGACCAAGTCGAGTTGGTTTCAAATAACAAAAAACTTGAGCTGCCAAATGAATAAGCCAATATTTACCGGATATCGGATTAAAACCAACTAGATGTTGCTTTGCATGAGATACGAATTTCGAGACATTCAGATTTAGAGTAGGGTAATGCCAAGGTTTTCCACATAAAGTAAGCGGCATTAAGAATGACCAAATATCAGGTTCAAATCACCTTCGCAGTTTCTCCAAGACAAGCATATCAAATAGGCGAAACATAGTAAAGCATGAATGGCATTGCTATGGCAGGGTTCCAAGTGTTAATCTCTTGCATAAGGAACAATGCATATAGGTTATAGATAATAACGGAAGTAAGCGCCAAAATTACCAACCAAGAACTCAGATTCCAACCTTCCCTAGTGTCCCAGTTGTTAATGTTGGATGTTCTAAAAAGTGGTTCGCATGATCAATCCCTAGGAAAAATAACATTGACAAGTCGGTCTATGATAATACAAAGACCGGACATGCACGCAACAATAACTATATAAGCTAAAGACGAGGTATAATAGAAAGCAGATTGGAAATGCACATAGCATGATTATAAAAGCGAGTGTGAGAATAGCGGACACGAGAAAACAGCTAGCGGCTAGCGGTGAGCTAATGACGTGGTATAAGAACAAGCAGATTGGAAATGCCCATAGCATGACTATAAAAGCGATGCGACAATAGCATGCGGTACAAAAACAGATTGGCAGCAAATGAATGGGTATAAGGCTATAAATATGTGGATGCACACAGGTGTCGGTAGAATGAACGAGGATGGTAGCGACCAGGATAATGCTTTTGTGCTTGTACAATATTTAAACAAACTTCATGCGAAGCAACACATCAAGAAAGTTAACGGCATATGAGATCTGCAAATAACTACACAAAACATGGCTAAAGAAACACCGCGAACTAACGGGCCAGCGTACTAACCAAGGCTGCGGCGGGGTGGACGGGGCGGCAACTTGCATTCCGGCGGCGGCGAACGCGGGAGACGATGAATCGACCCTGTTTCAGTAGAAGCGGGCGTTAGTGAAGCAGATCTGGTTGGCTGGCAAGGGATTCGGTGAAGTTGATACAGCCGAGGTAGTCGGTGGCGAGGTCGGCGGTGAAGCAGATCCGTCGGTGGCGAAGTCGGCGGTGAAGCAGATCCGTCGGTGGCGAGGTCGGCGGTGAAGCAGATCCGTCGGTGACGAGGGCGGCGGGGAGCGGATCAGGTGGGTGGACAGCCAACACGAGCAAGGCTACGGTTGTGGAGGAGTATGCCGGCGGCGAAGCAGATCTAATCTCGTAGAGAGTCAGAGCTTTGGCGTGTGAGAGTATTTTTGAGCTAATGGGGCGAATGGTTGGTGGGTGGGTGTGGGCATGTGGGGAGGGTTCGGGATCTAGGCAAGATATTTCATTGTTACCGAATGAGCCCTCCATGGTCGGTGGGTTGTAGCTTCGGACCGGGGTTAAAAGGGTAAAGCTGGTCACGGGATTTTCGAATGGATGCGGCGGGATGATTTGGCGCGCGGCCGAAATTTTCGGTTTCAAGCTACGAGCGAACGACAAAAATAATGTTCTTCCCCGGGGAGCTCTCATTTCTTCCTCTTCTCTTTCTCCCTCGAGTCTTTCCCACTCCCCGGCTCCTCTCCCCCTTCTCTCCGGCGGCCTCGCCGGCGGAGAGCGAGGCCGACTTCTCTCTGTATATTGTACACCCTCCGAACTAAATTAATTGATTCAACTTTCCTTAGACGTGTATGTATCTAGAGTAAAAACATGTGTGGATACATCCATATTTAGATAAGCAAAGTTGAGTCAGCTAATTTGGATCCGAGGGAGTTAGTGTTGTTGTAAGCTTAGATCCGGTGTTTCCCATGAGCGGAATGGTGCAATGGAGTCGGGGATCTCGTCATCGGCTTCGGATCCGGCCTGTGGTGAATCCGGCGGATCTTGCCGGCCAAACCCCGATCTGGTGCCATCAATGTGATGGCGCTAACGGTGAGGCTTGCTTTGGTCAGTGCTTCGAGATCTGGCCAATGGGGAAGTCAAGCTGCTAAAGTTCACAAGCTCGGGGCATACGACGGCGTCATCCGTCTTGCCCGTGCACATCTTGGCCTTTCGGCGGCCCTTCTCGGAGCCAATATGCCGTTCTTGAGGCCCTTCTCCTCCTTCGTCCTGGCGACTACCGGCGACACCGTCCCAAGTGGTGCGTCCCCGGCGACGGAGTTCTTTGGAAAGGATGCGGAGCGAGAGATCGATGTGCGGTCGAGAAGGACTCGATTGATTTTCTTCTATATGTTTTGGGGTCCTTTTTGTAAAGTTGCGGGTTCTATTAGTTATTG
The DNA here is from genome assembly GCF_022539505.1 of Lolium rigidum. NCBI lineage: Eukaryota > Viridiplantae > Streptophyta > Magnoliopsida > Poales > Poaceae > Lolium > Lolium rigidum. The sequence goes on along the minus strand of NC_061513.1, from coordinate 325,241,485 downwards.
TCTAGTACTTTTGGTCCTCTATGTAATTTTTTGGACTAGTTTCCATTGGCATCGATAAACTTGAATTTTGACAAGTTCACAGGGGAAAAAATTCCTTTGCACGTATGGCCTATCATGTATAAACATTCTTGAGATTTAAACTATATGTAATGTGCCATGCATTAACCCTAAACCATATATATGTAACTAACCCTAGCTGATCAAACCCTACTTAATTAAAACAAATAACCCAAAACTATACGCATGCACTTTATGCGCAAAGGCGCGAGTGCCTCTAATAATGTGTGTGCGCACTCGATCGATGATCCCTAAACCTTATACAACCCTGAAACCCTAATCCCTAATCCCTAAACCCTAAACACCCTAAACACTAAACCCTATACCCTAAACCCTAACCCTAACCCTAAACCCTAATTAAACCCTATATATAGGCCAACGACACTTAATTGTGCATCAAGCATGCCAGGGGTGCCTCGCGGTCCTCTAATTAAATTAAATGTGCCATGCATTAACCCTAAACCATATATATGTAACTAACCATAGCTAATCAACCCTACTTAATGAAAACACATAACCCTAAAGTATACTAGCTATAACCTGATCTAATAAAAACATGCTCTATATATAGCAGCTAGCTAGCAAACCTTAGATTAACACCAATTAATATATACATGGCCTATATCGATCATGTTGTATAACATATCCATGAGATTCATTAATTAATTATATAATTATCGTGATAAATTAATTAACTCTAATTTTGACAAGTTCTCTCGAATGAAAACACATTTGATTAAGTTGCCTCATAATATATATATATAATTAGTGTGCATGCATGTCCTACCATGCATTCGTGCATATGTTTTAATGTATATTTGAACATATTCTTGGGGATTTCAATCTCTCTCTCTCGATCATCTATATATCGTTGGTGGCCAAAAAACACACATATATATGCATGCAATTTATGCGTAAAGGCGCGGGTGCCTC
>NC_061513.1:325158928-325240395 GCF_022539505.1 Lolium rigidum | reverse complement strand
ATTTGGCATTTGATATTGCGAGCGAGAAATAAAGTATCCTATCAATAGGTTCGGAGTAGCTACACACTACTAGGGTTTGCTAAGCATAGCATAATACTTTTCTTTTGAAATCAAAATCCTACCATGCATACTAGTTTCAAAACACTAATGCATATATTAAATAAGTAGGATTTGAATGTCACTTGCCTTTTTGGTAGTCGAAGCGCGTTCACTTCTCTTAATCAAAATACGTGCCTCTCCGTACAAACTATAATATAAAATATAACACAACATAAACACACCATTCAACAACAACAACAAAATCAAACAAGACAACAATCGGAATTCGCTCTATGGTACTAAAGTGTGGCATGAGGTTTGGCTTGGAAGACAAGGCTGTGAGAGTTTGGACGGAAAGTCACATGATTAGAAAGAATTGGATCATCCAAGATATAGGTGAAGAATCCTTATGCTTACAAAAGCATAAAAAAGGGAATGTCTCATGTGATTTGAATCACATAAGTGTAAAATAGTGCAACACAAATACTATTGAATAAGTGTGACAACAATTACTCAAAACGGTATAAATTACACATAGGCTTGGGTATGGAGTTGTGACATATTGAATTACTCAATTAACTCATTTGTAAATTGAATAGATTTAAACTAAGTTAAAGGAGTAAATGAAAAACAATTTAGATAGACACGATATTGATTCAAGATAGAGTGTCTAGTGGTATTGGTGTGTGGATGTGATCATAAGTTTCACCTTCACGGAAGAATCATGTTGAGAAATGATTATAGAAATCTATAATGGATATATACTCAAATTCTCATATTTGAATTTGAATATTTGCAAAGTGATTCAATATTTGAAAGGCTATTGGATGGAATGTTGTAAAATAAGGCTTATGCAATTGACATAGTGTGACAACACTTATCAGAGTAGCACAAGGTCACACATAGCATTGGATATGAACTAATGATATATTGAACTACTCAAATAACTCATTCGAAAGTTGAATAGTTCGAACTAAGAGGAAGGGTTGAATGGCATGAGATTGTATAGGCGTGAATGATATCGGGATTTGATTCGCGAGCCTAATGGATAACAAAGGTTCATCACATGTGATATGGGGTAGAGTATCTCCACCCTACTAAAGCAAGGTAAAAATATAAACTTGGACAAGTCACACTTTACACAAACAACTCAATTGTTATTTGAATAATATGAACTAGACAATCAAGGGTAAGCTATACATTATCTGTGAACATGATAAAGAATTATAACTGGTTTTGGAAGATGAGTATGATCATAAGAATCATTTAGGCTAAAGGGACTATGTTGAAGCCAGTCATAGGACTGCACTTTTCGCCAAAAGTCATTAGAAGAAGTTTTCCGGATGGAAGAACTTTCTACACGGAAGTTGTAGAGAATTCCATTTCAAGCGTATCGCCAGAAGAATCTCTCGGAAAAAGTTTGTAGGATTTATTTCATAGACAATGTTGCGGATCAAAGGGATACCGCGAAAATAGAGTGGGCGAAACTGACATGCAAAATGTCTAACATGATCTACGTGATTTGCTGATTTCAACGGTATATGGTTTGTCGAAAACCGATGTGTAGAACTCAAGATATGGATTTTACAAAACTAGACCTAGTGGTTACAATTCTAATGATGTACGAAAGGTTGTTCGAACAAGTTGCTCGGATGGAAAAACTTCCTACATGAAGGTTGTAGAGAATCTATTTACAAACTTAACGGAAGAACCACTATTCTAAACGGAGGTGTAGATCTAAGAAAATAAAATTGCGAAGTTACTAAAGACAATCTACGTAAAAAGAGCGGAAATAAATTTATTACCGGGCGAGGGATGCGTTGAGTCGTGGCGTTTCCCAAATAGCGTTGCAGATGTTGCATCGCGGGTGCGCGCCGCCGCGAAACAGCTGCGTCGCGTGCGAAGAAAAGAAGCGGCCTTCGTGCGGTGCTGCGCGCGGGGGAGAAAGAGGAGAGGGCGCGCAAGGCGCTGTTGGTGCGGCTGGGAGGGTCCTGGGCAGAAGTATTTATAGGCTGGGGCTGAAGAGAATTTGCTTCAATGGACGATGTGGGACTAAACGAAAAAGAAAAAGGGCAGGGGCGTGCACAGCGCGCGGAAGCTGGGTTGGCGCGGGGGTTGGGCAGGGGAGGCCTGGGATGGCTGGGCTGCTGGGGGCGTCCGGTTGGGCCACATCGGCCAGGTGGGCTGCAGCGTAGGAGGCTGGGGACGCGCTGGGCCGCGGGGCTGGCTGGACCGCAGCGTGGGCGACGCCGAGCTGCCTGCCGCGCGCGGCGAGCGGGGCCGGGGCAGTTGCGCGGGCTGGGCCGTTCGGCCTGGCCGCGTCTTCTTCATTTGTTTTTTCAGAAATTGAAAATACATATTTGGAGGCTCAAAAATAATCAGAAAAATGCAAATAAGATACCGTTGGATTCGTTATGAAAAATGCTTCAATATGAGACTAAATTTGGAACAAAAATATAAACTTTATAAAACCAAAATTTGACATACATGTCTATGTGACTATATTGCCCTTTTAGGGTTCAATGTTTTCTCAAATAAAATATTTTTATAGGTTTCAAAACCTCCGAACAGAATAGAGCATTTTTGGAAAATATTTTCAAAACCAAGTTTTATGAAAACTCTATATTTTGCAAAAACCTTTTTAATATCCCTTTGTGAAAATAAAATAATCATTATATACATTTGGCCTATATGTTTCATTTTGAAAATACCTTAAAACCAAAAGTCTTTGAAAACGCTATTTTGGAATTAACTTGTAAATAGTTTAAAAAGTTTTAATTCTTTGTGAATTTTCAATCAAATTCAAACAATCAAGCATTTAATTTATTTTTATTTCACATTCCAAAATTTAGAAAATTTCGGGATGTGACACAAGATCTTCTACGCGCTTTTGCAAGCGGCAAGTGAACGTCTACCGCAGCAACAAGAGCCTCATCTTGTAGGCTTTGGAATCTCTTCAAGGGTGAGACTCGATACCCCCTCGTTGCTACCGTCTTCTAGATTGCATCTTGGCTTGGATTGCGTGTTCGCGGTAGGAATTTTTTTTTCTATGCAACGTTATCCAACATGGGCACCACACGTAAGTGACAGACCTGTTGCTGTAAAAACTCGGTTGATTATTATTGTGCATTAGAACAAAGTTTCCTATGGGTTCAAGGGTAGAAAATCCAAGTTAACTCATTTACATGGCATTATTTTTTCCATGAAGCAAAGTTAACACATCTATCAATTGGTACATTTTGGAGTGACTAAGAAGGATCCATGCTTACCTTTTCGTTTTCACGTTTTAAACTTGTTTAAATCTTGGTCAAACCTAGGATTTGAAAGAGATTCAAATGGGCGGAAAATTCAAAAAAAAAACAGAAAAATGAAAACCAAAGAACATAGTTTTTGTTATGTCATATAGTAAGCATTCAAGTTGATAAACAAGGTCTAGACATATTCAAACCATCCAAATCATGTATCTACCCCTAACCCTAAACTATGTCTTATGAAGTCAAGCATGAAGAGAAGTGGTTTTGGGTTTCAAACATGGAAATTTCAAAAACCTCCCAAAAACTTCATTTAGAGTGACTAAGAAGGATACATGCTTCCCTTTTCATTTTAATGTTTTAAACTTGTTTAAATCTTGGTCGACCTAGGATTTGACCAAGATTCAAATGGGCATCAAAAATAAAAAAAATCAGAAAAATGAAAAACCAAAGCACATAGTCTTTTTATGTCATATAGTAAGCATTAAAGTTGATAAACAAGGTCTAGACGTATTCAAACCAGACAAATCATGTATCTACCCTAACCCTAAACTCTGTCTTATGAAGTCAAGCATGAAGAGAAGTTGTTTTGGGTTTCAAACATGGAAATTTCAAAAACCCTCCCAAGAGCTACATTTTGGAGTGACTAAGAAGGATAGATGCTTAATTTTTCATATTCATGATTTAAACTTGTTCAAATCTTGATCAAACATAGGATTTGACCAAGATTCAAATGGGCATACAAATTTAAAAAAAAATGAAAAACCAAGGTCTTCTTATGTCATATAGTAAGCATTCAATTAAGTTGATAAACAAGGTCTAGACATATTCAAACCAGGAAAATCATGTATCTACCCCTAACCCTAAACTCTGTATTATGAAGTCAAGCATGCATGTAGAGGAGTGGTTTTTATTTTCAAACATGGAAATTTCAAAAACCCTCCCAAGAGCTACATTTTGGAGTGACTTAAGAAGGATATATGCTTAATTTTTCATATTCATGTTTTAAGCTTGTTTAAATAATGGTCAAACCTAGGATTTGACCAAGATACAAATAGGCATTAAAAATAAAATAAATCAAAAACCAAGGCACATAGTCTTCTTATGTCATATAGTAAGCATTCAATTAAGTTGATTTTAGAGTGAATAAGAAGGATGCAGGCTTCCCATTTAATTTTCATGTTTTAAACTTATTTAAATCTTGGTCAAACCTAGGATTTGACCAAAAGATTCAAATGGGCATAAAATTTCGGAAAAAATCAAAAGAATGAAAAAACAAAGGACATAGCATTCTTATGTCATATATATAGTAAGCATTCAATTAAGTTGATAAACAAGGTCTAGACATATTCAACCAGAAAATCATGTATATATCTACTCCTAACCCTAAACTCTGTCTTATGAAGTCAAGCATGCATGAAGAGAAGTGGTTTTTGGTTTCAAACATGGAAATTTCAAGAACCCTCCCTAGATTTATATTTTGGAGTGACTAAGAAGGATAGATGCTTAATTTTTATATTCATGATTTAAACTTGTTTAAACCATGGTCAAACCTAGGATTTGACCAAGATTCAAATGGGCATAAAAATTCAGAAAAAAACAATAAAATGAAAAACCAATGCACATAGTCTCCTTATGTCATATAGTAAGCATTCAATTAAGTTGATAAACAAGGTCTAGTCATATTCAAACCAGAAAAATCATGTATCTAGCTACCCCTAACCCTAAACTCTGTCTTATGAAGTCAAGCATGCATGAAGAGAAGTGGTTTTTGGTTTCAAACATGAAAATTTCAAAAACCCTCCCAAGAGCTTCATTTTGGAGTGACTAAGAAGGATATATGCTTAATTTTTCATATTCATGTTTTAAACTTGTTTAAGTCATGGTCAAACCTAGGATTTGACCAATATTCAAATGGGCATAATTTTAAAAAATGAAAAATCAAGGCACATAGTCTTCTTATGTTATATAGTAAGCATTCAATTAAGTTGATAAACAAGGTCTAGACATATTCAAACCAGAGAAATCATGTATCTAGCTACCCCTAACCCTAAACTCTGTCTTATGAAGTCAAGCATGCATGAAGAGAAGTGGTTTTTGGTTTCAAACATGGAAATTGCAAAAACCCTCCCAAGAGCTTCATTTTGGAGTGACTAAAATGGATAGAGGCTTAGTTTTTCATACTCATGTTTTTAACTTGTTTAAATCTTGGTCAAACCTATGATTTGACCAAGATTCAAATGGGTATAAAAAATCAAAAAAAATCAAAAAAATGCAAAACCAAAGCACATAGTCTTCGTATGTCATACAGTAAGCATTCAAGTTCATAAACAAGGTCTAGACATACTCAAACCAGAAAAATCATGTATCTACCCCATAACCCTAAACGATGTCTTATGAAGTAAAGCATGAAGAGAAGTGGTTTTTGGTTTCAAACATGGAAATTTCAAAAACCTTGTCAAGAGCTTCATTTTGGAGTGACTAAGAAGGATCCATAGGAAACTATGTAGTACTAATACAATATAATAATCACCCGAGTTATTAGAGCAACAAGTCTGTCACTTACGTGTGGTTCCCATGCGTGAGGTCCCACACTTCAGTGAGCACAAGTCACGTACGCTAGGTAGGCAAACTCTCAGCCATCTTCTTTGTCAAGAGAGAGGCATCAACACACACTCTCTCTCTCTCTCTCCATCTCTCCAATTATCCACCTCCGTTGGCTGCCGGTTTTGGCAGGGTGTTTCTAGCTCAGCTTGTAGGCCATGGTGTGCAGGCTCTGTAGCCATGGCGATTTGGTCGCGCCAAGTGGTTCGTCTCCGGCTGCGACGAGGATCAATCCGGATGGTGGCTGTTAAGGACCCGATCGCATTTCTTGCTTTCAGCCTGGGGTCTACCATGTAAATCTTAGGGATTTAGACGTAATTTCCTGTTTATTTTGTGTCCTGTTGTAAACTGCGCTCTGATGCGTATTGGAAATCTGGGTCCTTCAGGATCGTTTGGTTGTCCCTCTAACAACAACAAAAAAAACATCTCTCTCATTCTCGGCCTCGCTCGCTTGCTCGCACCCCCTGCGCACTGACAACCCTGCACAACAGTCAACATCACCAGAAAAAGGGTAGACACCATAAATAAGTGGGGCCCCATGACTGCTCTCCCTTCGTCTCATCCCCTGTGATCCCTCTTCCTCCGACTCCCGACCTTGCGGAAAAGAAAAATGAAATGAAAGAGTTTCACTGGACGGGCAAACACATGTGCTGCCCAGTAATAATAACAATAACGTAAAAAAATCGACCCACGAATCTATCATTAAATAAGCTAAACTAGGGTTTTGCCCAGTACTACAGATCAATTTCAGAAAATCCAACTACGGGGTTCAATTTTGGCATGCTAATATAAAATTATATAATCCAAACTAGTATTCCTCTAAAAAAATCATTTTCGTATGCATCGTTTGGTACTTTTCATAGCTAGAGTGCTTACTCCCTCCGTTAGAAATTGTCTTCGTTTTCATGTTTATGAAGTCAAGCATGAAGAGAAGTGGTTTTGGGTTTCAAACATGGAAATTTCAAAAACCTCCCCAAACTTCATTTTAGAGTGACTAAGAAGGATACAAGCTTCCCTTTTCATTTTCATGTTTTAAACTTGTTTAAATTATCTTGGTCAAATCTAGGATTTGACAAGATTCAAATGGGAAAACATATGATAAGTGATGCAAATATCATTTCTAAGTGCGGGCAAACCAGCCTTTAGCTTAACATATTACAAGGTTTCAGAAAATTGAGTGGGGGCAGCTGCCCACCTTGGCTATAGTCTGGATCCGCCCATGTTATAGTTTGAGGCCATTTGGATGACATCGAAAAAATTCTTTGATTAGAAATGGGGTTGTTCGAACCCCGTAGTTGGATTTTTTTGAACCTTGATCTGTAGTACTGGGCAAAACCCTAGTTTAACCTATTTAATTATAGATTCGTAGGTCGATTTTTCTACCTTTTTATTATTACTATGCAGCACATATGTGTTTGCCCGTCGAGTGAAACTCGGAGGAAGAGGGATCACTCGGAAGGAGAGAAGAAGGGAGAGCATTATGGTGTCTCCCCTTTTTCGGGTGATGATGTTGACTGTTATGCAGGGTTTGTCAGTGAGCAGTAGGTGCGAGCGAGCAAGTCGAGCGAGGCCGAGAATGAGAGAGATTTGTTTTGTTTGTGAGAGGGACAACCGAAGGATCCAGAAGGACCCACAGACTTCCAATACGCATCCTGATGCGTCTTCTCTTGACAAAGAAAATGGCTGGGAGTTTGCGTACCTATTGCACTTGACTTGTGCTCACTGAAGTATGGGACCTCACTGTGGCACCCCCGGGATCAGGGTTAGACAAATACCAGATCTTCGTCCGACATAAGCCTAACCTTGAGCTCGAGAGACTACAGTGAGAGAATCGGTAACACAACAGTGACTCTACGACTCAAAAAGAATATATTACAACTCTTAACGGAGTAAGATCCAAATTATTGCACGCGAGGTCACCGACCTAACATTCAACAAGCAACGGAAGCAAATTATGTTATTCTAAATAACAAGATAGCAAAGGGCTTAAGAAGCCATAACATAAAGCGACGTCCCAGCCCATAAGTCGCAGTGCTGCTGCTGGGAACTCCAAACTAACCATCGATGTTAACGTAGAAACCACCTTCGGTACGTAGCGACTTCATCCGAAACAAAAGCATGCAAAGCTGAGTACAGGGACTCAGCAAGACTTAGTACAACCTTTCAGCAAAGCGGGTATGCGGGCTTTCTGGTAGATCTTCTTTTGCGTAAAGCCAGTTTTCCTTTGTAAGATAAGAGAGAAGAGAAGCTCGACTACACAGAACCTTTGAAAGAGGATAAGAGAGCGACATCTCTATCTCTATTGATCATCATATTGTATCCACCAAACTTCATCATCTCGAACCACTATCCTCGGATCACCCCCTCAACACCCGAAGAAGGTGTCCGTAAACACACATTGTTTGCCAAGTTTTACGATCAGGTTAAAGTTGTCTATGATCACAGAATCCATTCCCAAGTCGTCCGTAACCGTGGACACGGCTTTTCGAAAAGATTCATAACCCTGCAGGGGTGCACAACTTTACCCACACGTACCAACCGACTCTTAATGCCAGAATCATTAGCTCTCTTCCTTGGAAAGCCGGCAGAGGGTGGTCGACCACGACCTTTACTTTGCTGTCGCCGAGACCATGAGTCACGCGCTAAGGATTGTTCCGCCGTAACGGGTCAAGTCCCGAAGTCGGTCCTTAACGATGTGAGGCGAGGTGGGTTTCCCCAGAGGCCGCAACCCCCAGCCACCACGGCCACGCTTACCTACATGTTATGTACCTTTTCCCCGAAAGCGGAATGCAATGCATATGTCCAGATAACGCGCAAACTATGTGACTCATGGAATCTACTAGGCAAGTTAGTGAGTCGAGAGGGTACCATAATAGGGCCTCGTGTGGTTGTACGCTCGGTCTTGGTTCAAGAGGCGAGAACTCGGTTCCTAGGGTCGGCAGAAACGAAACAACCCACCACATCCCAATGTGGCCTCTCGTCTGAGCCTTTAATCATGTTTAACAACATCTCTACACTTACCACGTCAAATAGAGAAAGAGAGCCCTGGGGAGAAGATAAGGGAGAGGGGCGGCGTCGTGGCGGCCTTATCCCTGCCCAGGGGCGGCGAGCGGCGGCGCGCATCGCCTCGCCGGAATCGAGGGCGGGAGGGCTGCCAGGCAGCTCTCTGCCTGTGTGAAGGAAGAAGACAAGGGCATATTTGCCCAAAACCCCCTGCCTTTTGAGGATTTCCCTGGAAAAGCTAAAACAGCCTATATTCCATTCTATTTTGGCATTTTGCAATTTTGTAGAGATCCAAAATAGCTCAAATATTTTAGGCAAAATATTTTGTGGCCTTCCTAATCATAATTGAAAGTCCACATATTTTTGTTTTGAGGTTTTCAAACATTGGAACACATTTCAAATAGAGAAAGACTTGCATAAACCCAGGGTTTCCACTTTGTTTTAATTGCAAATTTTTCTTAATGCATTTTACATGATGCTCATGATGCACAAACAAATCCTAATTAGGGTTTAGCAAAACAGGGATGTTACAACTCTATCCCCCTTACAAGAATCTCGTCCCCGAGATTCCTAAGGTAGGAAAAGAGAAGGTAACAAGGACTACACCGATCTTCAATGAGCTTGTCGATACCATGATGATCTTCTTTGTTGAAGAAGTTGATCCATGACGTGAAGCGCTTCATTTTCTTCCTTTGAAGTTGTTGCTCAACTGCACCTAAAGGAAAGAGGGAATAACACTAGACGACGGATCTTCACAAAGATCGAGTATTTCATGGTCAACTCATGGAAGGAGTGTTGAAAAACAACTTTTGAGCTAACAAACATGAAACACGTCGAGGTAAAGGAGGAGATGAAAGAAGTTTCAAATTTTGGTAGGCAATTGATCCACGCTTTACAAGAATACAAAGAGACAAGGTAGCGAAGAGTTAAACTGCCTTTGATACCATAACGGGGCACTCTTAGAGAGGGTGACTCGTAGAAGCATGGATGATTATACAACGAGAGCAACTTTGGACTTCAAAATCATAGTCACTCTTCTGGCATGGGTACATGAAATGATTGTTGTGTATTCAAAAGGCGGTGGACCATAGATGGCTGACGAATTCACACAACGTGTGAATTGATTAGAACTTCAGGTACAACCCAAAGGAAGGGAAAGAGTACTAGCTAGGGAAGTGACAAGGATCAGCGGGGAGTGAAATTTCTCCAACAAAGTTGTTGTCACCAGAGAAATGATTTCGAGGGATTGACCGAGAGACATTTAGCAACACTGATTCTAATGTTCTCCTTGATGTTCTAGACACCAATATTAGGCTATTGAATAGCCTTCAATAGGTCATCAAGTGGAGGTCAAGACTTCAGGATTTGAAAAGCATCATAAGGGCAACTCCTAGAATAAGTCACACAAGATCCTTATGGAGAGTGGTTATTCTTGTTACTTCAAGAATCTTGGCATTAGGTTGTCCGACTAATTGTGTTAACCACGACATCAATCTTGCCGGATTTACAAAGAGACCTATCCCAAAAATCCTTGAGAAACACCAACCATCATTGCCGCTTGAGATTCAGCTTAGGTTAGGTGTAAAGATATTTCAGACTCAGAATGTATGAATAGAATTTGCAATAGTTACCACCAAGGTAAAGTTGCTAGATTCTCAAAATATAGACCACCATGTCAAGCTCCAAAAGATCGAGCTAAATTGCGTAATCCATGTGGTTGCGATTGTCGAAGACAATTGCGTGCATATGAACTTACAACGTAACACCGTTGAGTCCTGGTGGGAACATTAAAGAAGATACTAAAGCTATTAAGCTTCTTCTCTTTCTTGAACAAACCAATTAGTGGCTTAGTGTGCATAGAGGAACGTTTCTAGGAATGGAGGTAACAACCTGCCATCTCAAGAATATTCCGCACATGCATAACTGACTTGCGATGATTCCCGAGAAAAACAAAGGGAACTCATCTCAGATCCACGGCGACATCTTTCAGCAAGTGCACGTGAACTAGAGAAGGTCACTTCCAACATCCAGAACACATACTTCATGATAACACGAATATGGTTCTCAAAATTTTCCAATATTAGTGCCAACTGTTCAATATGAATCTCTTTAAGCATGGAGAAAATAAGAATGCCATCGATGGGCTCAACAACAATCTTATCAAGATAGTCCAATGAGGGGCTCACATGTTGCATGAACAAGGCAAAAGTATTGGTCAGACCAAAGGACATGAAGATGTATTCAGGCTAAACACCATGGGTATAAACATCATCAAAATAGTCCTTGAAACTGAGTTTTGATTTGACGATAGCCCAAGCTCAAATCAAATATGGGGGAGATAGCATATCCACAAAGGAGATACTTCCTGAATTCAACACGAACATCAGTAGACATCCCTTTAAGAAGGATCAAGTCGGATAGAGCTTTTGTCCTTCAACTCTCCAAGTTGTTGTTTAAGCTCAACCAACTAGTCCGAGGATATCTAGTACGGTTTCTTGGAGAAGTAGTGATTCAGAGAACCAACTTACTCATGAACTCGATAACACAATCATGTGGCAACATGGTGATACTTCTAGAAAGACATCCGGAATATCACGAATCACCGGTATATCACTGAATTCGAGAGGGGATCTTATTTACAAAGCAAACGATATGGGTCTTGAGAGCTTTGGCATAACCTAACTCTTTGACCGAATATGTGAGCCTGAACAAATGAACTTGGAAGCACAATCAAACTTCGCTTAGTAATGAGCAAACCAATCATGCTAAGAATGACACAAATGTCATTGGATTTCGAAGCAATAAGAATTGCTAAGAATCTCGAATAGCCACATCAATAAGTACACCCAAACATTCCCAAGCACTGACAACTCGAAGGAAGGGCAAGTAAAGATATGTAAGAACATCACTTCATCTATAAGGCCATGATACAAAGCACGACCTCATGATATAGAAGAGGGTGATACTCCAAGGTAGAACAGAACAGAAGATCACGAGGCCTCTTAATCTGCGGAACACCACACTTTGACCAAGTCTTAGAAACGGACGAGGTACTGGAGTTTGTTTCTCCTGACATACTGAAGTGGAATGTCTTGACTAACCACAAGGTAATATACACTGAAGAACACCAATGCACATTTACAACTTGGCTGCTAACTAGTAGACAAAGGTTGGAAAGCAACTAAAGAGGAGGAACATGATCAGGATCAGAATCCCTGAAGATGCACAAGTTGACACTTTAGCGAAACTCATGCCGAAAAGGGAGGTGTGGTAGACTCACAAGCATAGATAGGAGACTCGCAAAGAGCACTCTTGTCGTGATGCATTTGGTTCAATGAAAGAACCTCTGCGATAGCCAGTGGAAGGGGAAGTCCTTAATTGTCGCAATTCAACACGACAATAACCACAAGCTTTAAGGCTAGGTTGATTTGAATTTAGCCATCCCGATGTAATGTTTGAACATTAACACCAGTGTTCAATGGCATGGATCTTGGGTTAAAGGCCAGCTTCATGTACTAAGATTCATAAAATAGAATCTAGCACAATCGGGGACCTTAGGTTCAAGTCCAAGGGTTAGAACCCGAGAAAGGAGTAACTACTAGATGAGTGACACAAAGGACACTACGAGGTAGTAATCACGGTGTAGCTTCCAGAAGCATTGCATAGCTTCCGAAGTACCCAAGAAAATAAAAAGGAGGCATACAAGGCAAAAGGAAATCTCGAAGCCTAGAACAGAATAATCTGGAACCCACAAAACAGAGAAATCAAGATGGAAAGAGATCTCTCTGTTGAAACAAAACAAAACAAAGAGGAAGCACATAACACACACGACTCTAGAGAACTCTGCACTAGGTCAACTGGTTTTGAGAGGGCCTGCTCTTCAAGCACCTAAGCTTTGAAAGATTAGAAGAGATGGTAAAACTTTTTCAAATCAACACAAGGTAAGGCACCTTAGAATTAGAGCGATACCAGATAAGGAGTAAAAAGAAGCCTAATCAGATTTTCGCAAATATTTTTAGCTTTCAAATAGTTTCACAACACTAGATTCAACATCGACCAGTAGAAAGGGTTTTCCTACATGCAGTCCTGCTCTGATACCAAAACCTGTGGCACCCCCGGGATCAGGGTTAGACAAATACCAGATCTTCGTCCGACATAAGCCTAACCTTGAGCTCGAGAGACTACAGTGAGAGAATCGGTAACACAACAGTGACTCTACGACTCAAAAAGAATATATTACAACTCTTAACAGAGTAAGATCCAAATTATTGCACGCAGAGGTCACTGACCTAACATTCAACAAGCAACGGAAGCAAATTATGTTATTCTAAATAACAAGATAGCAAAGGGCTTAAGAAGCCATAACATAAAGCGACGTCCCAGCCCATAAGTCGCGTGCTGCCGCCCGGGAACTCCAAACTAACCATCGATGTTAACGTAGAAACCACCTTCGGCCGTAGCGACTTCATCCGAAACAAAAGCATGCAAAGCCGAGTACGTGGACTCAGCAAGACTTAGTACAACCTTTTAGCAAAGCGGGTATGCGGGCTTTCTCGGTAGATCTTCTTTTGCGTAAAGCCGCTTTTCCTCTGTAAGATAAGAGAGAAGAGAAGCTCGACTACACAGAACCTTTGAAAGGGGATAAGAGAGCGACATCTCTATCTCTATTGATCATCATATTGTATCCACCAAACTTCATCATCTCGAACCACTATCCTCGGATCACCCCCTCAACACCCGAAGAAGGTGTCCGTAAACACACATTGTTTGCCAAGTTTTACGATCTGGTTAAAGTTGTCTATGATCACAGAATCCATTCCCAAGTCGTCCGTAACCGTGGACACGGCTTCTCGAAAAGATTCATAACCCTGCAGGGGTGCACAACTTTACCCACACGTACCAACCGACTCTTAATGCCAGAATCATTAGCTCTCTTCCTTGGAAAGCTGGCAGAGGGTGGTCGACCACGACCTTTACCTTGCTGTCGCCGAGACCATGAGTCACGCGCTAAGGATTGTTCCGCCGTAACGGGTCAAGTCCCGAAGTCGGTCCTTAACGATGTGAGGCGAGGTGGGTTTCCCCAGAGGCCGCAACCCCCAGCCCACCACGGCCACGCTTACCTACCCGTTATGTACCTTTTCCCCCAAAGCGAGAATGCAATGCATATGTCCGGATAACGCGCAAACTATGTGACTCATGGAATCTACTAGGCAAGTTAGTGAGTCGAGAGGGTACCATAATAGGGCCTCGTGTGGTTGTACGCTCGGTCTTGGTTCAAGAGGCGAGAACTCGGTTCCTAGGGTCGGCAGAAACGAAACAACCCACCACATCCCAATGTGGCCTCTCGTCTGAGCCTTTAATCATGTTTAACAACATCTCTACACTTACCACGTCAACCTGTCCTGCTAGATTCATATCATTGTATGGCTCCAGTCCGAAGACCGGAGTTGCAGCGTAACAAACTAAGCATGGCTAAGCATAAAGATATAAAGGCTCTAGCGATGCACACATGCCAAACCTAGTTATGCTAGGAGCAGTGGATCAGGGTATTTGAGGCTACAAGGGTGGAACATGCAATAGATATGGTAACTCTACCTATCGATAAAAGACAGTTGAATCGTATGCAATATGTAGGAACCAGAGTAAAAAACATTTCGGAAATCATATATGAACCAGGCTAGAGCTTGCCTTTGTCCCTGACAAACAAATATGGGATCTTCGGAGATCTCATGCTTGACTTTTTCGTCGATGGATAGGAATTGATCATCAGTGTCGTTGATCTTCATCGTCTCAGACTCGTGCTCTATCGATCGCGAAGAAGCAAACACTAGTAACAGAGAAATAACATTCAATACATGGCATCGATGCAATGCGCATACAAAGATTATGATATGACATGTTAAAGTTATTGAAAACTAACCCTAATACATCATTTTCAAATTAAATGGAATTTCGAATGCATAAAACATTGCATTTCGATGACTTCCATAAAGTGGTATTTAGTTATTCTAACAAAAGTGTTAATTGAGGTTTCTTAACTATGCATGATGATAGCATAAGTAGGTAGGTTTCATTTTTCTGAAGATTTTGATATAGTATACACCTTTTTCTGATTTAAAATGAAATAGATATGAATTATACAAGTTTTATTCATTTTCTGAAATTTCCATTAATTATTAAAAGTCTGACAGTCGGACCCACTGTCAGGGTTTTATTAAATAAAATTGATTTTCCATAAATGATTAAAACGCTGACGGTTGGGGACCACCTGTCATGATTTTTGTATTTACAGAAAATAGAAAAAGAATAGGAAAAACAGAAAAACAAAAAGACTGACACCGGGTCCCACCGGGTCAACCGCCGGTGGTCAACCCGACGGTGTCCGGCGCCGGTGAGCAGCGGAGGCTGCGCTCCCGTGGCCCCCTGGACGCGCGGAAGGGCGCATCCCAGAGAGGAGGCCGCGGAGAACCTTCTGGTGGCGGCGCCGCTCGCCCAAGGTCGCCGGAGGCGCGTCGGCGGCGATGGCTGGCGGCAGAACTCGCGGGCGCATGGTGCGGCGGCGCTACAGAGAGCGAGGGAGAGAGCGGAGGGGCTCGGAGGAACGAGGAGCTCACCCCGGAGCCAATGGTCTCGAGGAAGACGGCAGGGGAGGCCGGGAGGTGGCGCCATGGTCGACGGAGGCGGTGGCCGGCCGCGGGGAAGATGGTGACGGGGCGGCCGATTGGAGCCTCCCCTCGTCGATTCCTTCGACGGGGAGGAGCAGTAGGAGGAGGCGGTGCCGATGGTGGTGGCGGTTGGGCTCGGGGGTGGCCGGAACGGCGGCACCGACGAGCGTCGGTCGGGGCCAGGGTTTGCTCGGCCGCGCGCGCATAGAGGGAGGGAGAGGAAGAGAGCCCTGGGGAGAAGATAAGGGAGAGGGGCGGCGTCGTGGCGGACTTATCCCTGCCCAGGGGCGGCGAGCGGCGGCGCGCATCGCCTCGCCGGAATCGACGGCGGGAGGGCTGCCAGGAAGCTCTCTGCCTGTGTGAAGGAAGAAGACAAGGGCATATTTGCCCAAAACCCCCTGCCTTTTGAGGATTTCCCTGGAAAAGCTAAAACAGCCTATATTCCATTCTATTTTGGCATTTTGCAATTTTGTAGAGATCCAAAATAGCTCAAATATTTTAGGCAAAATATTTTGTGGCCTTCCTAATCATAATTGAAAGTCCACATATTTTTGTTTTGAGGTTTTCAAACATTGGAACACATTTCAAATAGAGAAAGACTTGCATAAACCCAGGGTTTCCACTTTGTTTTAATTGCAAATTTTTCTTATTGCATTTTACATGATGCTCATGATGCACAAACAAATCCTAATTAGGGTTTAGCAAAACAGGGATGTTACACTCACGCATGGGCACCACACGTAAGTGACAGACCTGTTGGTGTAAAAACTCGGTTGATTATTATAGTGCATTAGAACAAAGTTTCCTATGGATTCAAGGGTAGGAAATCCAAGTTAACTCATTTACATGGCATTATATTTTCCATGAAGCAAAGTTAACACATCTATCAATTGGTACATTTTGGAGTGACTAAGAAGGATCCATGCTTACCTTTTCGTTTTCACGTGTTAAACTTGTTTAAATCTTTGTCAAACCTAGGATTGGACAGAGATTCAAATGGGCGGAAAATTCAAAAAAAAAACAGAAAAATGAAAAACCAAAGCACATAGTTTTCTTATGTCATATAGTAAGCATTCAAGTTGATAAACAAGGTCTAGACATATTCAAACCATACAAATCATGTATCTACCCCTAACCCTAAACTATGTCTTATGAAGTCAAGCATGAAGAGAAGTGGTTTTGGGTTTCAAACATGGAAATTTCAAAAACCTCCCAAAAACTTCATTTAGAGTAACTAAGAAGGATACATGCTTCCCTTTTCATTTTCATGTTTTAAACTTGTTTAAATCTTGGTCAAACCTAGGATTTGACCAAGATTCAACTGGGCATCAAAAATAAAAAAATCAGAAAAATGAAAAACCAAAGCACATAGTCTTCTTATGTCATATAGTAAGCACTAAAGTTGATAAACATGGTCTAGACGTATTCAAACCAGACAAATCATGTATCTACCCCTAACCCTAAACTCTGTCTTATGAAGTCAAGCATGAAGAGAAGTTGTTTTGGGTTTCAAACATGGAAATTTCAAAAACCCTCCCAAGAGCTACAATTTGGAGTGACTAAGAAGGATATATGCTTAATTTTTCATATTCATGATTTAAACTTGTTCAAATCTTGGTCAAACATAGGATTTGACCAAGATTCAAATGGGCATACAAATTTAGAAAAAAAAACAAAAAAATTGAAAAACCAAGGTCTTCTTATGTCATATAGTAAGCATTCAATTAAGTTGATAAACAAGGTCTAGACATATTCAAACCAGGAAAATCATGTATCTACCCCTAACCCTAAACTCTGTCTTATGAAGTCAAGCATGCATGCAGAGAAGTATTTTTTATTTTCAAACATGGAAATTTCAAAAACCCTCCCAAGAGCTACATTTTGGAGTGACTTAAGAAGGATATATGCTTAATTTTTCATATTCATGTTTTAAGCTTGTTTAAATCATGGTCAAACCTAGGATTTGACCAAGATACAAATAGGCATTAAAAATAAAATAAATCAAAAACCAAGACACATAGTCTTCTTATGTCATATAGTAAGCATTCAATTAAGTTGATTTTAGAGTGACTAAGAAGGATGCAGGCTTCCCATTTCATTTTCAAGTTTTAAACTTGTTTAAATCTTGGTCAAACCTAGGATTTGACCAAAAGATTCAAATGGGCATATAATTTCGGAAAAAATCAAAAGAATGAAAAAACAAAGGATATAGCATTCTTATGTTATATATATAGTAAGCATTCAATTAAGTTGATAAACAAGGTCTAGACATATTCAAACTAGAAAATAATGTATATAGCTAGCCCTAACCCTAAACTTTGTCTTATGAAGTCAAGCATGCATGAAGAGAAGTGGTTTTTGGTTTCAAGCATGGAAATTTCAAAAACCCTCCCAAGAGCTACATTTTGGAGTGACTAAGAAGGATAGATGCTTAATTTTTCATATTCATGTTTTAAACTTGTTTAAATCATGGTCAACCCTAGGATTTGACCAAGATTCAAATGGGCATAAAAATTAAAAAAAAACAATAAAATGAAAAACCAATGCTCATAGTCATCTTATGTCATCTAGTAAGCATTCAATTAAGTTGATAAACAAGGTCTAGACATATTCAAACCAGAAAAATCATGTATCTAGCTACCCCTAACCCTAAACTCTGTCTTATGAAGTCAAGCATGCATGAAGAGAAGTGGTTTTTGGTTTCAAACATGGAAATTTCAAAAACTGTCCCAAGATCTTCATTTTGGAGTGACTAAGAAGGATATATGCTTAATTTTTCATATTCATGTTTTAAACTTGTTTAAATCATGGTCAAACCTAGGATTTGACCAAGATTCAAATGGGCATAAAAATTAAAAAAAAACAATAAAATGAAAAACCAATGCACATAGTCATCTTATGTCATCTAGTAAGCATTCAATTAAGTTGATAAACAAGGTCTAGACATATTCAAACTAGAAAAATCATGTATCAAGCTACCCCTAACCCCAAACTCTGTCTTATGAAGTCAAGCATGAAGAGAAGTACGTGGTTTTTTGGTTTCAAACATGGAAATTTCAAAAACCCTCTCAAGAGCTTCATTTTGGAGTGACTAAGAAGGATACATGCTTAATTTTTCATATTCATGTTTTAAACTTGTTTAAATCATGGTCAAACCTAGGATTTGACCAAGACTCAAATGGGCATAATTTAAAAAAATGAAAAATCAAGGCACATAGTCTTCTTATGTCATATAATAAGCATTCAATTAAGTTGATAAACAAGGTCTAGACGTATTCAAACCAGAGAAATCATGTATCTAGATACCCCTAACCCTAAACTCTGTCTTATGAAGTCAAGCATGCTTGAAGAGAAGTGGTTTTTGGTTTCAAGCATGGAAATTTTGAAAAACCCTCCGAAGAGCTACATTTTTGAGTGACTAAGAAGGATATATGCTTAGTTTTTCATATTCATGTTTTTAACTTGTTTAAATCATGGTCAAGCCTAGGATTTGACCAAGATTCAAATGGGCATAAAAATAAAAAATAAACAATAAAATGAAAAACCAATGCACATAGTCATCTTATGTCATCTAGTAAGCATTCAATTAAGTTGATAAACAAGGTCTAGACATATTCAAACCAGAAAAATCATGTATCTAGCTACCCCTAACCCTAAACTCTGTCTTATGAAGTCAAGCATGCATGAAGAGAAGTGGTTTTTGGTTTCAAACATGGAAATTTCAAAAACCCTCCCAAGAGCTTCATTTTGGAGTGACTATGAAGGATATATGCTTAATTTTTCATATTCATGTTTTAAACTTGTTTAAATCAAGGTCAAACCTAGGATTTGACCAAGATTCAAATGGGCATAATTAAAAAAATGAAAAATCAAGGCACATAGTCTTCTTATGTCATATAGTAAGCATTCAATTAAGTTGGTAAACAAGGTCTAGACATATTCAAACCAAAGAAATCATGTATCTAGCTACCCCTAACCCTAAACTCTGTCTTATGAAGTCAAGCATGCATGAAGAGAAGTGGTTTTTGGTTTCAAGCATGGAAATTTCAAAAACCCTCCCAAGAGCTACATTTTGGAGTGACTAGGAAGGATAGATGCTTAATTTTTCATATTCCTGTTTTAAACTTGTTTAAATCATTGTCAAACCTTGGATTTGACCAAGATTCAAATGGGCATAAAATTCAAAAAAAACAATAAATGAAAAACCAATGCACATAGTCATCTTATGTCATCTAGTGAGCATTCAGTTAAGTTGATAAACAAGGTCTAGATATATTCAAACCAGAAAAATCATGTATCAAGCTACCCCTAACCCCAAACTCCGTCTTATGAAGTCAAGCATGAAGGGAAGTACGTGGTTTTTTGGTTTCAAACATGGAAATTTCAAAAACCCTCTCAAGAGCTTCATTTTGGAGTGACTACGAAGGATACATGCTTAATTTTTCATATTCATGTTTTAAACTTGTTTAAGTCATGGTCAAACCTAGGATTTGGCCAAGATTCAAATGGGCATAATTTAAAAAAATGAAAAATCAAGGCACATAGTCTTCTTATGTCATATAGTAAGCATTCAATTAAGTTGATAAACAAGGTCTAGACATATTCAAACCAGAGAAATCATGTATCTACCCCCTAACCCTAAACTCTGTCTCATGAAGTCAAGCGCATGAAGATATGTGGTTTTTGGTTTCAAACTTGGAAATTTCAAAAACCCTCCCAAGAGCTACATTTTGGAGTGACTAATTAAGAAGCATACATGCATGCTTACTTTTTCATATTCATGTTTTAAACTTATTCAAATCTTGGTGAAACCTAGGATTTGACCAAGATTCAAATGGGTATAAAAATTCAAAAAAAACAAAAAAAGGTCTTCTTATGTTATATAGTAAGCATTCAATTAAGTTGATAAATAAGGTCTAGACATATTCAAACCAGAAAAATCATGTATCTATGCCCTAACCCTAAACTTTGTCTTATGAAGTCAAGCATGAAGAGAAGTGGTTTTTGGTTTCAAGCATGGAAATTTCAAAAACCCACCCAAGAGCTACATTTTGGAGTGAATAAGAAGTATAGATGCTTAATTTTTCATATTCATGTTTTAAACTTGTTTAAATCATGGTCGAACCTAGGATTTGACAAGATTCAAATGGGCATAAAAATTCAAAATAAATCAAAATAAATGAAAAACCAAGGCACATAGTCTTCTTATGTCATATAGTAAGCATTCAATTAAGTTGATAAACAAGGTCTAGACATATTCAAACCAGAAAAATCATGTATCTACCCCCTAACCCTAAACTCTGTCTTATGAAGTCAAGCATGAAGAGAAGTGGTTTTTGGTTTCAAACATGGAAATTTCAAAAACCCTCCCAAGAGCTTCATTTTGGAGTGACTAAAATGGATAGAGGCTTAGTTTTTCATACTCATGTTTTTAACTTGTTTAAATCTTTGTTGACGTCAGAAACCCACTGGCGGGCAGAGACGGGCAACACCGTAGAGCCGGGAACAACTAGGGCTGCAGCTGGCCCTAGTCCCTCTGAGCGACGGCCCGCAAAGCCTTCTGGTCGCACGCACCGATGTTTATCACAAGGGCGTGCCACCCGACCTATACCCGGTCGTGAAGGTGTGGATGATGCCTCGCTTAGTTTCCTCGCAGGGCACACACGTAAACGTTAAATACGAGCCTCGATCGGCTCTCAGAGTTATCCCGTGAATCGGCTCAAAGAGCCGATCCACCCACGATTCGCACGAGGTGTCCGAATATATGGTGGTCCCGCTTGATCAAGGTAAAGCTAATGAGATCTACGACGATGTGGGGTTTTCGCCGCATAATCGGATCATCCTACTCCAGGTTGGGCCTCGCGGCCACGCACGGTGATCGTAAGCCGATCCTAAACAAGGCCTAAAAACCAACACGAGGTTGATCCTCGAACATCCTCGCTTAGGGCCAACGAACGACACCCTACGTGCCGCCGGATCCTCCCCCCTTCGTAAGGCCTAACTATTGCAGATATTAAACTAATCCTTGTAGAACAAGGAGCAATCGTAACGGATCAGATCTACTAAACTATGATCAAGCGGGGTGCCGCCCCTACTCCTAAGATAGGCGTAAGGGAGGCTAGACATGCAAGGGTTGCACTACGAAAGCATGTAACATGAAGAACAATGCTAACCCTAACATGTCTAAGATAACTACGTTGCTCGCCATCAAAAAGGCTTCAAGACGAGCAACGCATGAACAACGTAGGCAGCTAGTGCTGCCTAGATCGCAAGATGCGATCTAGGCAAGCATGATGCTTACCGGTAGAAACCCTCGAGACGAAGGGGTTGGCGATGCGCCGAGATTTGTTTGTGGTTGAACGTTTGTTGTTGTTTATTCCATAAACCCTAGATACATATTTATAGTCCAGACGGACTTTCTAATGTGGGCGTGCACCAAACCGTGCACGAGTAAGATTCTATCTCTAAACTAAGATGCGATCTAATATGTTACAGATATCCGGGCAATTAAGCCCAACTTGGTATAAAAGGCCGATCCACATACTTCTTCTATATATATATTTCTTCACGTCCATCTCGATCGTGGCCCACCTCTGACTCGGTCAAATTCTGGTGATAACACATGCCCCCCTGGTTTTGGAAATGACATTTCCAAAATCATTACGCTTTCTCTCGTCGGGTCATGTCGTGGCGAGAGCGTAGCCGTCGCAGAATCCGCATCACGATGCCTTGCCCCTTCCACTTCTCCACGTGGCCGTAAAATTTTCCCGTTGGGCAACACCTCCTCGGAAACTGCCGTGGCATTGAATCTCTCTCATATCCCCTTTATTTAACCGTTCTAAACAACTTGCGTCTCCTTCGTCCTCCTCGCATTAGCACCAAAAACCCTCTCCGTGCCGCCATGTCTTCTTCCTCTTCCTCCGAGTTTTCCTACGGGTCCGACTCCTCCCGCGAGACGCCGCCGAAATTCGTGCCCCGAAGACCGGGACGAGGAGAGCCATGCCTCCTCCATTTGGTCCGAGGAAGACAAGTCCTTGACCAGCGGGGATGAAGATATTCGGTTCCTCGCCGATGGGGAACTCGGAGCCCAAAAGTGAGGACGACCGCGTTCTCCCGGGACGGCTGCCCCACCTTCGAAGAAGAAGGAGAAGAAGACGACGACGACGACGACTCCCTCGAGGGCTACCCGCCAGCCGAAGCGCCTCCGCATGTGGTGGGACGACGACAGTAGCCGACGACGAAGACGGGGATGAAGCCCCCGTGGAGGGCTACGGGAGTAGCGACGAGGAGCCCATCGGCAGCAGTGCCGATGAGAGTTCTGAGGATGACGATGAGGGCAGTGATGGCCCGTAGATTAGGATCTAATAGTGTAGGCCTAGCAGTAGTAGATTGGTCAATAGACCTTTCTTTTGTTCTTCCCTCCTTGAGCAATCGGCTCCCCCTTGTAAGAAATCCGCATATTAATGAAGAATTCCTTTAGCTTGATCTCGCCGATTTCTTTCATGCTGAGTTTGTCGACTGTTGGCCTAATCCATGCTTAGTGACTGATGGTACCGCATCAGTTTCATGATAACTGCGAGACGGGCCAATTCAGACATCCCTCCAAGCTAGCTGGCTTCTGCCGATGACGATGACATAGCCGATCCTGGCAAGCTGGCGACTTGATCTTTGAGCAAGCGACTTTAAAAGAGCCCTGGAACCGTCTTGGATGCTCAAACTGATGACTCTGTGACAGAACACCGCTCTCTAAACCAATTGTGTCGCAGGGCTAGCCGACTCCACCTAAATCGGCTCCCTAGAGCAATGACCTTTAGGGCGAGCTGCCCCCCGAGCCTTAGTGAAGGCGAACCAGACACATGTGCCGACATTAGCCTTAACTCATGACGTGGCCCTGCGCGAGAACCTTCAAGGTGAGCTGCCCCCGAGTTTCTTCAGCTCTTGCCGGCCGGATCGGCTCCTTTCCTCTCGGTGGATCCGATGCGATCCATCCTTGACCTGATCCGCACGTCCAGGCTGCTCCTGTCATTGTTCTTGAAGAGAGGATTCAAACCTTTAGACTACTCCATTGAGGAGCTCTTCCATTAGTGCTCCATTGACCCTCTGATCGTAACAGTCATTCCTTTTGAGTCGATGGCCACGCATCGGCTTCCATATCCTTAAGTCGATGTCTGCTACATCGGCTGTGCTCGAAAATTTTCGAATTTTCAGATGTTTATTTTTTTACGGCCGACTAGTGCATCGGCCCCCATATTCCAATACTCATCACCAAAGGATGAGATGCTTCTAGTTGCATATCCTCGTATTTTATCCACCTGGGTGCCCCCCCGAGCCGATTCTGTCAAGAGGATTGATGGTATCGGCTCTGTGGGATAACATGTTGAACTCAAGCGGAACGGTGGGTGAGGATAATTTTGGCCGATTGCTGGAATCGGCCTCCACGTTGTTTGCTCGGCGAAGGTTTTGTGATGTCCCTTCATGAATTTTTGGGGCCGATCACAAGGATCAGCCTCGCCATGTTTTGCTCCTTGATGTGCTCTTGCTACTCGTTCAGGCCGGTAGATAAGACCAGCCCAATCTCTGACTTTATCATGTTGGTGCGCTTGTTATCGTCTACCTTGGATGTATCGTGTAACCGTGGAGTACTGAGCTCTGCCGGAAGAACGAGCACCATGTTTGTGCCAGCCGATGCTTCATCATCGGCTTTCCTTTGCTTGGGGCGCCACTCCATTTTCCGTGGGCGACCCTCTTCATCCAGGGTTCGCTGAACCTTTGCAGCCAGGTCCGGCCTTGCCTTCCTCAATGTATGCAAGTATAACCTCTCGGCTTCTTCCGGGCCGCGCAATCGTTGAACCCTCGCGTTTTGGGAACGGGCCGAGTCCGTCGTGGGCACCACCTTGGCCGGTGGTACCTGTCTTCTTCTTCTCCCTCGTCTTCCGAATCTTCGAGATCTTCCAACCGAGGGGACTCAGCTCGTTTGCTCTGTGGCGGGAGAGGTCCTAAGCGCTCGAACACGGATACGTTGGCTGCCTCCTTCTTCTTCCGGTTGCATTCTGGGCAATTGCCGATTGTTGGCAATCGGCTCATTCCTGAATCCCAGCAGTGCCTGAAGAAGGGACAATTCCAGTGTCTGTCCTCGTCGCCTTGCTCCCTTTCCTTTCCCTTGGCACAACGCTCGCGCTCCTCCTCATCGCGATTCTGCCGACGATGTCTTCTGGCTTCTCTGGCCAGACGAACTCCTTCATCATCATCGCTGGACCGCCGGCGTTGGTCGTACTGACCCACATACTTGTTGAGGAGGTGATCAGAGAGAGGTCGCCGATATCTTATGTTCTTCACTTCTCCCTCTCGTGACGTAGCGCTTGCCGTCTTGGCGGAGCCGATCACGTGGAGCGGCTTCCTCTCAGTATCTTTGCTATGAGAGCAGCTGCCCTCATCTCCATCCTTGCCGCCGTGGTGTCCAAGATCTACCATGTTGATATTGCACGGAAACCCGGCCGGCACCCCGCATGGCAAGCATACTCCACCATGTTTACGGCGGGGAAGGGGTGTGTGTCGACCTTCATGGCGTATCGGTTGAAAATTAGACGCCCGTTCTCTATCGCCGCTTGGATGTGCCGACGCCACACCCTGCAGCCGTTGGTGGCATGGGAGAGCGAGTTATGCCATTTGCGTATGGCTTCCCATTCAGCTCTTGCGCCGTGGGGAACTTGAGACCTTCAGGTATCTTCAACTCGCTTTTCCTTGAGTAGGAGGTCGAAGATTTGCTCGGTCTTGGTCTCAAAATCAAATCCCCCGGGCGGGCTCCGGTGGCTTTACCCACTTGCGGGACACGGGGGTTCCTCCCCGAGTCCACTCAGCCATCTGCTACTTCTTGGTCTCCCGCGAGAACTTCGTCTTCCTCTCGCATCGACCAGGGCCACCGCACGCTTGAACTTGTCTTGGTACAGGTCCGGGTGGCGCTGTTCATATGCCGAAAGTTTCGAACCATGTGCGCCGGCGAGGGATAATCTGCTTGGGAGGCCGTGTCCTTGAGCTGTGTTGCAAGGCCTCGCTACCGCCAACTCGATCGCTTCCTTCTCATTTATACGAACCGAAAAGCATCGGTTCCTAAGATTCCCGAAGCGCTGGATGTGTTCCGTCACGGCTTCTCCGCGCTTCGACGTAGTTGTGCTAGATCGGCAATGCTAGACTCGGAAGCTTCGAATGGTACTCGCTCATGGAACCGCTCTTCCAACTGCTTCTGTGTCTGGATGGAGTTCGGTGGTAGCGATGTGTACCACCCGAAAGCCGATCCCGTGAGGGACCGCGAGAAGAACCTCACGCGCAACTCATCCGACGCTGAGATCGTGCCCGACTGTGCCAAATATCGGCTCACATGCTCGATGGAGCTGGACCCGTCCGATCCACCGAACTTTGTGAAGTCCGGGAGCCGATATTTAGGTGGCAGCGGGATCGGTTCGTAGCTGTTGGGGTACGGCTTGGTGTAGCCGAACGCCTTTCTTTTCGGCATCATGCCGAACCGATCTTTCGAATTGCACAAATCTGATCCGCCGAGATGGCCGAAGGTGTCGAACCCCGAAGATTCGCCGGGTGGCATACTTAACCAGCCATGCTTGTTTTTCTCGGTTCTAAGCCAACCGCAGGAGCCGGGCTTTGGAGGTTTGTCGGGGTGGCGTACTTAGCCAGCCCACGACCGCTTCTCGGATCGGCTCCCGACGTTCCTCCTGCCGTTCCTGCAGGCCGCCGTTATTGCGGCTGGTTCGAGAGTGCCAAGGCGTTGTCGTCGCGCACGTATGCGCACGCGTATCCGTGCGGGACCTCCTTAGGTGGCTCAGGCAGGAATTGGTAGTCACTAGGACCACCACCAATCTTGTAGACGACGTATGCGCGATGAGTTCGGCAGTCCCGGTGCTGCCCATGCGAACGGCCGGGGCCGGAGCGGCATCTCTCCTTTGAAAGTACCCGCAGCCGGTCCCGACGGGGAGTACCGGTGACTCATGATCTCCTGGACGACGCGCGAGCGACACGCTCCAAGGTGTTCACCAGTGCTCTCGAGTGGCGGTGCAGCGAATGAGCCACCATGTAGTTGATCTCCTCGCCGCAGCCGACCCGGTGCGTTCTTCCGACGGGCGGACAAGTCCACTCCATCGAGTGCGCCTTCAGGTGTGAAACCCTTCCACCCGACGCCATGGGAGCGGGTTCGGTGGAAGGAGCCGATGAGTTCGGCTTCGAGGGTTGCCTTGATCTCGTCATGCTTCTTCTTGAGCTCATCGGTGCGATCCACGTATGTGACCGGAGGTGTCTTCCGCCATCTTGGATGTAGATGGCGATGTCGTGGATGTCGTCGACTCGTCCCACCGGGCGTGCCGGAATGTGTTGACGTCGAAACCCACCGGCGGGCAGAGACGGGCAACACCGTAGAGCCGGGAACAACTAGGGCTGCGGCTGGCCCTAGTCCCTCCGAGCGACGGCCCGCAAAGCCTTCCGGTCGCACGCACCGATGTTTATCACAAGGGCGTGCCACCTGACCTATACCTGGTCAGGAAGGTGTGGATGATGCCTCGCTTAGTTTCCTGCAGGGCACACACGTAAACGTTAAATACGAGCCTCGATCGGCTCTCAGGTTATCCCGTGAATCGGCTCAAAGAGCCGATCCACCCACGATTCAGACGAGGTGTCCGAATATATGGTGGTCCTGCTTGATCAAGGTAAAGCTAATGAGATCTACGACGATGTGGGGTTTTCACCGCATAATCGGATCATCCTACTCCAGGTTGGGCCTCGCGGCCACGCACGGTGATCGTAAGCCGATCCTAAACAAGGCCTAAAAACCAACACGAGGTTGATCCTCGGAACATCCTCGCTTAGGGCCAACGAACGACACCCTACGTGCCGCCGGATCCTCCCCCTTCGTAAGGCCTAACTATTGCAGATATTAAACTAATCCTTGTAGAACAAGGAGCAATCGTAACGGATCAGATCTACTAAACTATGATCAAGCGGGTGCCGCCCCTACGCCTAAGATAGGCGTAAGGGCGGCTAGACATGCAAGGGTTGCACTACGAAAGCATGTAACATGAAGAACAATGCTAACCCTAACATGTCTAAGATAACTACGTTGCTCGCCATCAAAAAGGCTTCGATACGAGCAACGCATGAACAACGTAGGCAGGCTTAGTGCCGCCTAGATCGCAAGATGCGATCTAGGCAGCATGATGCTTACCGGTAGAAACCCTCGAGACGAAGGGGTTGGCGATGCGCCGAGATTTGTTTGTGGTTGAACGTTTGTTGTTGTTTATTCCATAAACCCTAGATACATATTTATAGTCCAGACGGACTTTCTAATGTGGGCGTGCACCAAACCGTGCACGAGTAAGATTCTATCTCTAAACTAAGATGCGATCTAATATGTTACAGATATCCGGGCAATTAAGCCCAACTTGGTATAAAAGGCCGATCCACATACTTCTTCTATATATATATTTATTCACGTCCATCTCGATCGCGGCCCACCTCTGACTCGGTCAAATTCTGGTGATAACAATCTTGGTCAAACCTATGATTTGACCAAGATTCAAATGGGTATAACAATTCAAAAAAAATCAAAAAAATGAAAAACCAAAGCACATAGTCTTCGTATGTCATATTGTAAGCATTCAAGTTCATAAAGAAGGTCTTGACATACTCAAACCAGAAAAATCATGTATCTAACCCCTAACCCTAAACTCTGTCTTATGAAGTCAAGCATGAAGAGAAGTGGTTTTTGGTTTCAAACATGGAAATTTCAAAAACCCTCCCAAGAGCTACATTTTGAAGTGACTAAGAAGCATACATGATTACTTTTTCATATTCATGTTTAAACTTATTCAAATCTTGGTGGAACCTGGGATTTCACAAAGATTCAAATATATGGGTATAAAATTCAAAAAAAATAGAAAAATAAAAAACCAAAGCACATAGCATTCTTATGTCATATAGTAAGAATTAAAGATGATAAACATGGTCTAGACATATTCAAACCAGAAAAAATTATGTATATATCTACCCCTAACCCTAAACTCTGTCTTATGAAGTCAAGCATGCATGAAGAGAATTGGTTTTTGGTTTCAAACATGGATATTTCGAAAACCCTCCCAAGAGCTACATTTTGGAGTGACTAAGAAGGATAGATGCTTAATTTTTCATATTCATGATTTAAACTTGTTCAAATCTTGGTCAAACCTAGGATTTGACCAAGATTCAAATGGGCATAAAAATTCAAAAAAATCAAAAAAAATGAAAAACCAAGGTCTTCTTATGTCATATAGTAAGCATTCAATTAAGATGATAAACAAGGTCTAGACATATTCAAACAAGAAAAATCATGTATCTACCCCCTAACCCTAAACTCTGTTTCATGAAGTCAAGCATGAAGATATGTGGTTTTTGGTTTCGAACATGGAAATTTCAAAAACCCTCCCAAGAGCTTGATGTCTACGGGTGCTTCTATTTTTGTAGACAGTGTTGGGCCTCCAAGAGCAGAGGTTTGTAGAACAGCAGCAAGTTTCCCTTAAGTGAATCACCCAAGGTTTATCGAACTCAGGGAGGAAGAGGTCAAAGATATCCCTCTCATGCAACCCTGCAACCACAAAGCAAGAAGTCTCTTGTGTCCCCAACACACCTAATAGGTGCACTAGTTCGGCGAAGAGATAGTGAAATACAGGTGGTATGAATATATATATGAGCAAGTAGTAACGGCGCCGTAAAAGTGCTTGTCGGCGTGTGGTTGATGGTGGTAATATTGCGGGAAGTACGGATGCGGTAGAACAGGTAAACAAGCAGCGGTAGCGATATTTAGGAACAAGGCCTAGGGATCATACTTTCACTAGTGGACACTCTCAACATTGATCACATAACAGAATAAATAGATAGATGCTAGACTCTACACTCTCTTGTTGGATGATGAACACCACTAACTGTGTAGGATTACACGAACCCTCAATGCCGGAGTTAACAAGCTCCACAATATTCGATGTTCATATTTAAATAACCTTAGAGTGCACGATAGATCAACATAACCAAACCAAGTACTAACATAGCATGCACACTGTCACCTTCACGCTACGAAAGGAGGCATAGATCACATCAATACCATCATAGCAATAGTTAACTTCATAATCTACAAGAGATCACAATCATAGCCTACGCCAAGTACTACACGATGCACACACTCGTCACCATTACACCGTGCGGGAGGAATAAACTACTTTAATAACATCACTAGAGTAGCACACGGATAAATTGTGATACAAAACACATTGCAATCATAAAGGGATATAAATAAGCACTTCACTATGCCATTCATAACAGTGAATAAGTATTCTGTGAAATATAGCCTAAGAGACCCACACGGTTCACACACTGTCACCTTTACACACGTGGGACAAGGAGTCTCCGGAGATCACATAAGTAAAACCCACTTGACTAGCATAATGACATCTAGATTACAAGCATCATCATATGAATCTCAATCATGTAAGGCAGCTCATGAGATTATTGTATTGAAGTACATAGGAGAGAGATTAACCACATAGCTACCGGTACAGCCCCGAGCCTCGATGGAGAACTACTCCCTCCTCATGGGAGACAGCAACGGTGATGAAGATGGTGGTGGTGTCTGATGTCTACGGGTCTTCTATTCTTGTAGACAGTGTTGGGCCTCCAAGAGCAGAGGTTTGTAGAACAGCAGCAAGTTTCCCTTAAGTGAATCACCCAAGGTTTATCGAACTCAGGGAGGAAGAGGTCAAAGATATCCCTCTCATGCAACCCTGCAACCACAAAGCATGAAGTCTCTTGTGTCCCCAACATACCTAATAGGTGCACTAGTTCGGCGAAGAGATAGTGAAATACAAGTGGTATGAATGAATATGAGCAAGAGTAACGGCGCCGTGAAAATAGCTTGCCGGCGTGTAGTTGATGGTGGTAATATGGTAGCGATAGTAACGCAAGAAAACGAGTAAACAAGCAGCGATAGCGTATTTAGGAACAAGGCCTAGGGATTACACTTTCACTAGTGGACACTCTCAACATTGATCACATAACAGAATAGATAAATGCATACTCTACACTCTCTTGTTGGATGATGAACACATTGCGTAGGATTACACGAACCCTCAATGCCGGAGTTAACAAGCTCCACAATTAATGTTCATATTTAAATAACCTTAGAGTGCATGAAAGATCAACACGACTAAACCAAGTACTAACATAGCGCACACACTGTCCACATTACACTATGAAGGAGGAATAGATCACATCAATACTATCATAATGATAATTAACTCCACAATCTACAAGAGATCATGATCATAGCCTACGACAAGAACCACACGGTGCACACACTAGTCACCTTTACACCATGCAGGAGGAATAGACTACTTTAATAACATCACATGAGTAGCACACAACTAGTAGCGATACAAAGCTCATGATATGGATCTCAATCATGTAAAGAAGCTCATGAGATCATTGTATTGAAGTACATAGGAGAGAGATTAACCACATAGCTACCGGTACAGCCCCGAGCCTCGTTGGAGAACTACTCCCTCCTCATGGGAGACAGCAGCGTTGATGAAGATGGCGGTGGTGTCGATGGAGAAGCCTTCCGGGGCACTTCCCCGTCCCGGCGGCGTGCCGGAACAGAGACTCCTGTCCCCCAGATCTTGGCTTCGCGATGGCGGCGGCTCTGGAAGGTTTCTCGTACCGTGGCTTTTTTCGTATCGTGTTTTAGGTCTGGGACCTTTATATAGGCGAAGAGGCGGCGTCAGAAAGTCGAAGGGGCGACGACACCATAGGGCCGCACGGCCAGGGGGTGGGCCGCGCCACCCTATCATCTGGGGGGGCCTGTGTCCCCTCTCTGGCGGCTCTCGGGTGTTCTGGATGCTTCCGGGGATTCTAAGATGCTGGGCGTTGATTTCGTCCGATTCCGAGAATATTTCCTTACTAGGATTTCTGAAACCAAAAATAGCAGAAAACGAGAACTGGCCCTTCGGCATCTCGTCAATAGGTTAGTTCCGGAAAACGCATAATAATGACATAAAGTATGCATAAAACATGTAGATATCATCAATAATGTGGCATGGAACATAAGAAATTATCGATACGTCGGAGACGTATCAGCATCCCCAAGCTTAGTTCCTGCTCGTCCCGAGCAGGTAAACGATAAACAAAGATAATTTCTGGAGTGACATGCCATCATAAACTTGATCATATTGTAAACATATGTAATGAATGCGGCGATCAAAACAATGGTAATGACATGAGTGAACAACTGAATCATAAAGCAATGACTTTTCATGAATAGCACTTTCAAGACAGGCATCAATAAGTCTTGCATAAGAGTTAACTCATAAAGCAATAAATTCATAGTAAAGGTATTGAAGCAACACAAAGGAAGATTAAGTTTCAGCGGTTGCTTTCAACTTGTAACATGTATATCTTATGGATAATTGTCAACATAGAGTAATATAACAAGTGCAATATGCAAGTATGTAGGAATCAATGCACAGTTCACACAAGTGTTTGCTTCTTGAGGTGGAGAGAGATAGGTGAACTGACTCAACATAAAAGTAAAAAAGAAAGGTCCTTCAAAGAGGAAAGCATCGATTGCTATATTTGTGCTAGAGCTTTTATTTTTAAAACATGAAACAATTTTTTCAACGGTAGTAATAAAGCATATGAGTTATGTAAATTATATCTTACAAGTTGCAAGCCTCATGCATAGTATACTAATAGTGCCCGCACCTTGTCCTAATTAGCTTGGACTACCTGGATGATCGCAATACACATGTTTTAACCAAGTGTCACAATGGGGTACCTCCATGCCGCCTGTACAAAGGTCTAAGGAGAAAGCTCGCATTTTGGATTTCTCGCTTTTGATTATTCTCAACTTAGACATCCATACCGGGACAACATGGACAACGGATAATGGACTCCTCTTTAATGCATAAGCATGTGGCAACAATTAGTGTTCTCATATGAGATTGAGGATATATGTCCAAAACTGAAACTTCCACCATGGTTCATGGCTTTAGTTAGCGGCCCAATGTTCTTCTCTAACAATATGCATGCTCCAACCATTAAGGTGGTAGATCTCTCTTACTTCAGACAAGACGGACATGCATAGCAACTCACATGATATTCAACAAAGAATAGTTGATGGCGTCCCAGAAACATGGTTATCGCACAACAAGCAACTTAATAAGAGATAAAGTGCATAAGTACATATTCAATACCACAATAGTTTTTAAGCTATTTGCCCCATGAGCTATATATTGCAAAGGTGAATGATGGAATTTTAAAGGTAGCACTCAAGCAATTTACTTTGGAATGGCGGATAAATACCATGTAGTAGGTAGGTATGGTGGACACAAATGGCATAGTGGTTGGCTCAAGGATTTTGGATGCATGAGAAGTATTCCCTCTCGATACAAGGTTTGGGCTAGCAAGGTTATTTGAAACAAACACAAGGATGAACGGTGCAGCAAAACTCACATAAAAGACATATTGTAAACATTATAAGACTCTACACCGTCTTCCTTGTTGTTCAAAACTCAATACTAGATATTATCTAGACTTTAGAGAAACCAAATATGCAAACCAAATTAGCAAGCTCTAAGTGTTTCTTCATTAATGGGTGCAAAGTATATGATGCAAGAGCTTAAACATGAGCACAACAATTGCCAAGTATCAAATTATCCAAGACATTTTAGAATTACTACATGTAGCATTTTCCAATTCCAACCATATAACAAATTAACGAAGAAGAAACTTCGGCATGAAAATTAAAAGCTAAGAACACATGTGTTCATATGAACCAGCGGAGCGTGTCTATCTCCCACACAAGCATTTATTCAAACAAAAACAAAAACAAAAGCACACAGACGCTCCAAGTAAAGTACATAAGATGTGGCCGAATAAAAATATAGTTTCAAGAGAAGGAACCTGATAATTTGTCGATGAAGAAGGGGATGCCTTGTGCATCCCCAAGCTTAGATGCTTGAGTCTTCTTGAAATATGCAGGGGTGAACCACCGGGGCATCCCCAAGCTTAGAGCTTTCACTCTTCTTAATCATAGTATATCATCCTCCTCTCTTGACCCTTGAAAACTTCCTCCACACCAAACTCGAAACAACTCATTAGAGGGTTAGTGCACAATAAAAATTAACATGTTCAGAGGTGACACAATCATTCTTAACACTTCTGGACATTGCATAAAGCTACTGGACATTAATAGATCAAAGAACATAGCAAAAGAGGCAATGCGAAATAAAAGGCAGAATCTGTCAAAACAGAACAGTCCGTAAAGATGGATTTTATTGAGGCACCAGACTTGCTAAAATGAAAATGCCCAAATTGAATGAAAGTTGCGTACATATCTGAGGATCACTCACGTAAATTGGCTTAATTTTCTGAGTTACCTACAGAGAATTAGACCCAGATTCGTGACAGCAAAGAAATCTGTTTCTGCGCAGTAATCAAAATCTAGTATTCACTTTACTATCAAAGACTTCACTTGGCACAACAAAACACAAAACTAAGATAAGGAGAGGTTGCTACAGTAGTAAACAACTTCCAAGACACAAATATAAAACAAAGTACTGTAGCAAAATAACACATGGGTTATCTCCCAAGAAGTTCTTTCTTTATAGCCATTAAGATGGGCTCAGCAGTTTTAGTGATGCACTCGCAAGAAATAGTAGTTGAAGCAAAAGAGAGCATCAAGAGGAAAATTCAAAACAAATTTAAGTCTAACATGCTTCCTATGCATAGGAATCTTGTAAATAAACAAGTTCATGAAGAGCAAAGTGACAAGCATAGGAAGATAAAACAAGTGTAGCTTCAAAAATTTCAGCACATAGAGAGGCATTTTAGTATCATGAAAATTTCTACAACCATATTTTCCTCCCTCATAATAACTTTCAGTAGCAACATGAGCAAACTCAACAATATAACTATCACATAAAGCATTCTTATCATGAGTCTCATGCATAAAATTATTACTCTCCACATAAGCATAATCAATTTTATTAGTTGTAGTGGGAGCAAATTCAACAAAGTAGCTATCATTATTATTCTTATCATCAAATATAGGAGGCATAGTATAATCACAATAAAATTCACTCTCCATAGTAGGTGGCACCAAAAGACCACTATCATTATAATCATCATATATGGGAGGCAAAGTATCATCAAAGTAAATTTTCTCCTCAATGCTTGGGGGACTGAAAATATCATGAAAACCAGCTTCCCCAAGCTTAGAACTTTCTATATCATTATCAACAATGGTGTTCAAAGCATTCATACTAATATTACTACCAGCATGCAAATAAGATTCCATAGGTTTTTTAATTTTCGCATCAAACCATCCATGTCTTAAATCAGGAAATAGAATAAGAAGCTCACTGTCGTCCATTATGCCAAACTAGTGTAAACAAGAAACAGAAAGATGCAATTGCAGGATCTAAAGGAAATAGCTTCGAGTACTTACAACGGCGAAAAATAGCTTAGTAGCCGAGATCCGGAGTGTGAGTACCTTTTACCTTTCCTCCCCGGCAACGGCGCCAGAAAATAGCATGATGTCTACGGGTCTTCTATTCTTGTAGACAGTGTTGGGCGTCCAAGAGCAGAGGTTTGTAGAACAGCAGCAAGTTTCCCTTAAGTGGATCACCCAAGGTTTATCGAACTCGGGGAGGAAGAGGTCAAAGATATCCCTCTCATGCAACCCTGCAACCACAAAGCAAGAAGTCTCTTGTGTCCCCAACACACCTAATAGGTGCACTAGTTCGGCGAAGAGATAGTGAAATACAAGTGGTATGAATGAATATGAGCAGTAGTAACGGCGCCAGAAAATAGCTTGCTGGCGTGTAGTTGATGGTGGTAATATGGTAGCGAGTAACGCAGTAAAACGAGTAAACAAGCAGCGATAGCGATATTTAGGAACAAGGCCTAGGGATTACACTTTCACTAGTGGACACTCTCAACATTGATCACATAACAGAATAGATAAATGCATACTCTACACTCTCTTGTTGGATGATGAACACATTGCGTAGGATTACACGAACCCTCAATGCCGGAGTTAACAAGCTCCACAATTCAATGTTCATATTTAAATAACCTTAGAGTGCATGAAAGATCAACACGACTAAACCAAGTACTAACATAGCGCACACACTGTCCACATTACACTATGAAGGAGGAATAGATCACATCAATACTATCATAATGATAATTAACTCCACAATCTACAAGAGATTATGATCATAGCCTACGACAAGAACCACACGGTGCACACACTAGTCACCTTTACACCATGTAGGAGGAATAGACTACTTTAATAACATCACATGAGTAGCACACAACTAGTAGCGATACAAAGCTCATCATATGGATCTCAATCATGTAAAGCAGCTCATGAGATCATTGTATTGAAGTACATAGGAGAGAGATTAACCACATAGCTACCGGTGCAGCCCCGAGCCTCGATGGAGAACTACTCCCTCCTCATGGGAGACAGAAGCTTTGATGAAGATGGCGGTGGTGTCGATGGAGAAGACTTCCGGGGGCACTTCCCCGTCCCGGCGGCGTGCCGGAACAGAGACTCCTGTCCCCCAGATCTTAGCTTCGCGATGGCGGCGGCTCTGGAAGGTTTCTCGTACCGTGGCTTTTTCGTATCGTGTTTTAGGTCTGGGACCTTTATATAGGCGAAGAGGCGGCGTCAGAAAGTCGAAGGGGCGACGACACCATAGGGCCGCGCGGCCAGGGGGTGGGCCGCGCCACCCTATCATCTGGGGGGCATGTGTCCCCTCTCTGGCGGCTCTCGGGTGTTCTGGATGCTTCCGGGGATTCTAAGATGATGGGCGTTGGTTTCGTCCGATTCCGAGAATATTTCCTTACTAGGATTTCTGAAACCAAAAACAGCAGAAAACAGAAGCTGGCCCTTCGGCATCTCGTCAATAGGTTAGTTCCGGAAAACGCATAATAATGACATAAAGTATGCATAAAACATGTAGATATCATCAATAATGTGGCATGGAACATAAGAAATTATCGATACGTCAGAGACGTATCAGTGTCGATGGAGGAGCCTTCCGGGGGCACTTCCCTGTCCCGGCGGCGTGCCGGAACAGAGACTCCTGTCCCCAAGATCTTGGCTTCGCGATGGCGGCGGCTCTGGAAGGTTTCTCGTACCGTGGCTTTTCCGTACTGGGGGTTTCGCGACGAAGGCTTTAAGTTGGCGGAAGCGCAACGCGGGGGGCCACACGAGGGCCCCACACACCAGGGCCGCGCTGCCAAGACCTGGGCCGCGCCGCCCTGTTGTGGCGGCGCCTCGTGGCCCCACTTCCTTTCCCCCTCGGTCTTCTGGAAGCTTCGTGCAAAAATAGGACCCTGGGCGTTGATTTCGTCCAATTCCGAGAATATTTCCTTACTAGGATTTCTGAAACCAAAAACAGCAGAAAACAGCAACTGGCTCTTCGGCATCTCGTTAATAGGTTAGTGCCGGAAAATTCATAAATACGACATATAATGTGTATAAAACATGTAGATATCATCAATAATGTGGCATGGAACATAAGAAATTATCGATACGTCGGAGACGTATCAGCATCCCCAAGCTTAGTTCTGCTCGTCCCGAGCGAGTAAACGATAACAAAGATAATTTCTGGAGTGACATGCCATCATAACCTTGATCATACTATTGTAAGCATATGTAATGAATGCAGCGATCAAAACAATAGTAATGACATGAGTAAACAATTGAATCATAAAGCAAAGACTTTTCATGAATAGTACTTTCAAGGCAAGCATCAATAAGTCTTGCATAAGAGTTAACTCATAAAGCAATAAATTCATAGTAAAGGTATCGAAGCAACACAAAGGAAGATTAAGTTTCAGCGGTTGCTTTTAACTTGTAACATGTATATCTCAATGATAGTTTGTCAATGCAAAGCAATATAACAAGTGCAATATGCAAGTATGTAGGAATCAATGCCTAGTTCACACAAGTGTTTGCTTCTTGAGGTGGAGAGAGATAGGTGAACTAACTCAACAATAAAAGTAAAAGAAGGGCCCTTCGTAGAGGGAAGCATTGATTGCTATATTTGTGCTAGAGCTTTGGTTTTGAAAACAAGAAACAATTTTGTCAACGGTAGTAATAAAGCATATGTATCATGTAAATTATATCTTACAAGTTGCAAGCCTCATGCATAATATACTAATAGTGCCCGCACCTTGTCCTAATTAGCTTGGATTACCGGGATTATCATCGCAATACACATGTTTTAACCAAGTGTCACAAAGTGGTACCTCTATGCCGCCTGTACAAAGGTCTAAGGAGA
The DNA here is from genome assembly GCF_022539505.1 of Lolium rigidum. Classification (NCBI taxonomy): domain Eukaryota; kingdom Viridiplantae; phylum Streptophyta; class Magnoliopsida; order Poales; family Poaceae; genus Lolium; species Lolium rigidum. The sequence goes on along the minus strand of NC_061513.1, from coordinate 325,202,454 downwards.
AAGCTCGCATTGGATTTCTCGCTTTTGATTATTCTCAACTTAGACATCCATACCGGGACAACATAGACAACAGATAATGGACTCCTCTTTAATGCATAAGCATGTAGCAACAATTAATGTTCTCATATGAGATTGAGGATATATGTCCAAAACTGAAACTTCCACCATGGATCATGGCTTTAGTTAGCGGCCCAATGTTCTTCTCTAACATTATGCATGCTCTAACCATTAAATGAGTGGTAAATCTCCCTTACTTCAGACAAGACGGACATGCATAGCAACTCACATGATATTCTACAAAGAGTAGTTGATGGCGTCCCCAGGAACATGGTTATCGCACAACAAGCAACTTAATAAGAGATAAAGTGCATAAGTACATATTCAATACCACTATAGTTTTTAAGCTATTTGTCCCATGAGCTATATATTGCAAAGGTAGAGGATAGAAATTTAAAGGTAGCACTCAAGCAATTTACTTTGGAATGGCGGAGAAATACCATGTAGTAGGTAGGTATGGTGGACACAAATGGCATAGTGGTTGGCTCAAGGATTTTGGATGCATGAGAAGTATTCCCTCTCGATACAAGGCTTAGGCTAGCAAGGTTATTTGAAACAAACACAAGGATGAACCGGTGCAGCAAAACTCACATAAAAGACATATTGTAAACATTATAAGACTCTACACCGTCTTCCTTGTTGTTCAAACTCTTTACTAGAAATTATCTAGACTTTAGAGAGACCAATTATGCAAACCAAATTTTAGCAAGCTCTATGTATTTCTTCATTAATGAGTGCAAAGTATATGATGCAAGAGCTTAAACATGAGCACAACAATTGCCAAGTATCAAATTATTCAAGACATTTTAGAATTACTACATGTAGCATTTCCCGATTCCAACCATATAACAATGAACGAAGCAGTTTCAACCTTCGCCATGAACATTAAAAGATAAAGCGAAGAACACAGGTGTTCATATGAACCAGCAGAGCGTGTCTCTCTCCCACACAAGCATGTATTTATTCAGAGAATGAAAATAACAAAACGAAAATAAAAGCACACAGACGCTCCAAGTAAAGTACATAAGATGTGACCGAATAAAAATATAGTTTCAAGAGAAGAAACCTGATAATTTGTCGATGAAGAAGGGGATGCCTTAGGCATCTGATACGTCTCCAACGTATCGATAATTTCTTGTGTTCCATGCCACATTATTGATGTTATCTACATGTTATATGCACACTTTATGTCATATTCGTGCATTTTCTGGAACTAACCTATTAACAAGATGCCGAAGTGCCGGTTCCTGTTTTCTGCTGTTTTTGGTTTCGAAATCCTAGTAACGAAATATTCTCGGAATCGGACGAAATCAACGCCCGGGTTCCTATTTTACCCGGAAGCATCCAGAACACACGAGAACCGCCGAGAGAAGGGGGCAGGGCCACCACACCACACCCCGGCGCGGCCAAGGGGGGCGCGCCCCTAGGGTGTGGGCCCCCGGAAGCCCTCTGCGCCGCCTCTCCGCCTATATAAAGCCCACGACCTAAAAACCTCGGGGCGTTCGACGAAAACCACGAAACCTTCCGGAGCCGCCGCCATCGCGAAGCCAAGATGCGGGGGACAGGAGTCTCTGTTCCGGCACCCTGCCGGAGCGGGGAAGTGCCCCGGAAGGCTTCTCCATCGACACCGCTGCCATCTCCACCGCCATCTTCATCACCGCTGCTGCTCCCATGAGGAGGGAGTAGTTCTCCATCGAGGCTCGGGGCTGTACCGGTAGCTATGTGGTTCATCTCTCTCCTATGTACTTCAATACAATAATCTCATGAGCTGCCTTACATGATTGAGATTCATATGATGATGCTTGTAATCTAGATGTCATTATGCTAGTCAAGTGAGTTTTACCTATGTGATCTCCGGAGACTCCTTGTCCCACGTGTGTAAAGGTGACGAGTGTGTGCACCGTGTGGGTCTCTTAGGCCATATTTCACGAGAATACTTATTCACCTGTTGAATGGCGTAGTGAAGTGCTTATTTATATCTCTTTATGATTGCAATATATTTTGTATCACAATTTATCTATGTGCTACTCTAGTGATTTGTTATTAAAGTAGTTTTATTCCTCCTGCACGTGTGCAAAGGTGACAGTGTGTGCACCGTGTTAGTACTTGGTTTATGCTATGATCATGATCTCTTGTAGATTGCGAAGTTAACTATTGCTATGATAATATTGATGTGATCTATTCCTCCTACATATGCATGAAGGTGACGAGTGTGCATGCTATGCTAGTACTTGGTTTAGTCTGTTGATCTATCTTACACTAAAGGTTACTAAAATATGAGCATTATTGTGGAGCTTGTTAACTCCGGCATTGAGGGTTCGTGTAATCCTACGCAATGTGTTCATCATCCAACAAAAGTGTAGAGTATGCATTTATCTATTCTGTTATGTGATCAATGTTGAGAGTGTCCACTAGTGAAAGTGTAATCCCTAGGCCTTGTTCCTAAATATCGCTATCGCTGCTTGTTTCTTGTTTCTTGCGTTACTACTCTTGCGTTACTACTGCTGCGTTACTACTGCTTGTTTATTGTCCTAGGCAAAGCACTTCGGTGCCGTTGCTACTACTTATTCATACCACCTGTATTTCACTATCTCTTCGCCGAACTAGTGCACCTATTAGGTGTGTTGGGGACACAAGAGACTTCTTGCTTTGTGGTTGCGGGGTTGCATGAGAGGGATATCTTTGACCTCTTCCTCCCTGAGTTCGATAAACCTTGGGTATCCACTTAAGGGAAACTTGCTGCTGTTCTACAAACCTCTGCTCTTGGAGGCCCAACACTTGTCTACAAGAATAGAAGCTCCCGTAGACATCAAGCACTTTTACGGCGCCGTTGCCGAGGAGGAAAGGTAAAAAGGCACTCATACTACGGTCTCGGGTAAAGTATTTTTACGGCGCCGTTGTGTGTGTGCTCAAAGCTATTTCCTTTAGATCCTGCAATTGCATCTTGTTGTTTCTTGTTTACACTAGTTTGGCATAATGTACAAGAGTGAGCTTCTTATTCTATTTCCTGATTTAAAACATGGATTGTTTGATGCGAAAATTAAAAAACCTATGAAATCTTATTTGCATGCTTGGTAGTAATATTAGTATGAACGCTTTGAACACCATTGTTGATAATAATATAGAAAGTTCTAAGCTTGGGGAAGCTGGTTTTCATGATATTTTTAGTCCCCCAAGCATTGAGGAGAAATTTTTCTTTGATGATACTTTGCCTCCTATTTCTGATGATGATAATGATAGTGGTCTTTTGGTGCCACTTACTATGGAGAGTAAATTTTATTGTGATTATACTATGCCTCCTACACTTGATGAGAATAATAATGATAGCTACTTTGTTGAATTTGCTCCCACTACAACTAATAAAATTGATTATGCTTATGTGGAGAGTAATAATTTTATGCATGAGACTCATGATAAGAATGCTTTATGTGATAGTTATATTGTTGAGTTTGCTCATGATGCTACTGAAAGTTATTATGAGAGAGGAAAATATGGTTGTAGAAATTTTCATGTTACTAAAACACCTCTCTATGTGCTGAAATTTTTGAAGCTATATTTGTTTTATCTTCCTATGCTTGTTACTTTGCTCTTCATGAACTTGTTTATTTACAAGATTCCTATGCATAGGAAGCATGTTAGACTTTAATGTGTTTTGAATTTGCCTCTTGATGCTCTCTTTTGCTTCAAATACTATTTCTTGCGAGTGCATCATTAAAACTGCTGAGCCCATCTTAATGGCTAAAAAGAAAGAACTTCTTGGGAGATAACCCATGTGTTATTTTGCTACAGTACTTTGTTTTATATTTGTGTCTTGGAAGTTGTTTACTACTGTAGCAACCTCTCCTTATCTTAGTTTTGTGTTTTGTTGTGCCAAGTAAAGTCTCTGATGGTAAAGTTGAGTGCTAGATTTGGATTGCTGCGCAGAAACAGCATTGCTGTCTGTCACGAATCTGGGTCTAATTCTCTGTAGGTAACTCAGAAAATTATGCCAATTTACGTGAGTGATCCTCAGATATGTACGCAACTTTCATTCAATTTGAGCATTTTCATTTGAGCAAGTCTGGTGGCCTAATAAAATCCATCTTTACGGACTGTTCTGTTTTGACAGATTCTGCCTTTTATTTCGCATTGCCTCTTTTGCTATGTTGGATGAATTTCTTTGATCCATTAATGTCCAGTAGCTTTATGCAATGTCCAGAAGTGTTAAGAATGATTGTGTCACCTCTGAACATGTTAATTTTTATTGTCCACTAACCCTTTAATGAGTTGTTTCGAGTTTGGTGTGGAGGAAGTTTTCAAGGGTCAAGAGAGGAGGATGATATACTACGATCAAGAAGAGTGAAAAGTCTAAGCTTGGGGATGCCCCGGTGGTTCATCCCTGCATATATCAAGAAGACTCAAGCGTCTAAGCTTGGGGATGCCCAAGGCATCCCCTTCTTCATCGATAAATTATCGAGGTTCCTTCTCTTGAAACTATATTTTTATTCGGTCACATCTTATGTACTTTACTTGGAGCGTCCGTTTGTTTGTTTCTATTTTTGTTTGTGTTTGAATAAATTGGATTACATCATGCTTGTGTGGGAGAGAGACACGCTCCGCTGGTTCATATGAACACATGTGTTCTTAGCTCATAATATTCATGGCGAAGTTTCCTCTTCGTTAAATTGTTATATGGTTGGAATTGGAAAATGATACATGTAGTAATTGCTATAATGTCTTGGGTAATGTGATACTTGGCAATTGTTGTGCTCATGTTTAAGCTCTTGCATCATATACTTTGCACCTATTAGTGAAGAATACATAGAGCATGCTAAAATTTGGTTTGCATAATTGGTCTCTCTAAAGTCTAGATAATTTCTAGTATTGAGTTTTGAACAACAAGGAAGACGGTGTAGAGTCTTATAATGTTTTCAATATGTCTTTTATGTGAGTTTTGCTGCACCGGTTCATCCTTGTGTTTGTTTCAAATAAGCCTTGCTAGCCTAAACCTTGTATCGAGAGGGAATACTTCTCATGCATCCAAAATACTTGAGCCAACCACTATGCCATTTGTGTCCACCATATCTACCTATACTACATGGTATTTTCCCGCCATTCCAAAGTAAATTGCTTGAGTGCTACCTTTAAAATTCCATCATTCACCTTTGCAATATATTGCTCATGGGACAAATAGCTTAAAAACTATTGTGGTATTGAATATGTAATTATGCACTTTATCTCTTATTAAGTTGCTTGTTGTGCGATAACCATGTTTCTTGGGGAACGCCATCAACTCATTGTTGAATTTCATGTGAGTTGCTATGCATGTTCGTCTTGTCCGAAGTAAGGGCGATCTACACCGAGTTGAATGGTTTGAGCATGCATATTGTGAGAGAAGAACATTGGGCCGCTAACTAAAGCCATGATTCATGGTGGAAGTTTCAGTTTTGGACAAATATCCTCAAGTCTCTAATGAGAAAAGAATTAATTGTTGTCAAATGCTTAAAGCATTAAAAGAGGAGTCCATTATCCGTTGTCTATGTTGTCCCGGTATGGATGTCTAAGTTGAGAATAATCAAAAGCGAGAAATCCAAATGCGAGCTTTCTCCTTAGACCTTTGTACGAGCGGCATAGAGGTACCCCTTTGTGAAACTTGGTTAAAGCATATGTATTGCGGTGATAATCCAGGTAGTCCAAGCTAATTAGGACAAGGTGCGGGCACTATTGGTACACTATGCATGAGGCTTGCAACTTATAAGATATAATTTACATGATGCATATGCTTTATTACTACCGTTGACAAAATTGTTTCATGTTTTCAAAATCAAAGCTCTAGCACAAATATAGCAATCGATGCTTTTCCTCTATGGAGGACCATTCTTTTACTTTCATTGTTGAGTCAGTTCACCTATTTCTCTCCATCTCAAGAAGCAAACACTTGTGTGAGCTTGTGCATTGATTCTTACATATTTGCATATTGCATTTGTTATATTGCTTTGCATTGACAATTATCCATGAGATATACATGTTATAAGTTGAAAGCAACCGCTGAAACTTCATCTTCCTTTGTGTTGCTTCAATACCTTTACTTTGAATTATTACTTTATGAGTTAACTCTTATGCAAGACTTATTGATGCTTGTCTTGAAGTGCTATTCATGAAAAGTCTTTGCTTTATGATTCAGCTTGTTTACCCATGTCATATACATTGTTTTGATCGCTGCATTCACTACATATGCTTTACAAATAGTATGATCAAGTTTATGATGGCATGTCACTCCGGAAATTATCTTTGTTATCGTTTTACCTGCTCGGGACGAGCGAAACTAAGCTTGGGGATGCTGATACGTCTCCAACGTATCGATAATTTCTTGTGTTCCATGCCACATTATTGATGTTATCTACATGTTATATGCACACTTTATGTCATATTCGTGCATTTTACGGAACTAACCTATTAACAAGATGCCGAAGTGCCGGTTCTCGTTTTCTGCTGTTTTTGGTTTCAGAAATCCTAGTAACGAAATATTCTCGGAATCGGACGAAATCAACGCCCGGGTTCCTATTTTACCGGAAGCATCCGAACACACGAGAACCGCCGAGAGAAGGGGGGCAGGGCCACCACACCACACCCCGGCGCGGCCAAGGGGGGGGCGCCCCCCTAGGGTGTGGGCCCCCCAGAAGCCCTCCTACGCCGCCTCTCCGCCTATATAAAGCCCCTGACCTAAAAACCTCGGGGCGTTCGACGAAAACCACAGAAACCTTCCAGAGCCGCCGCCATCGCGAAGCCAAGATGCGGGGACGGGAGTCTCGTTCCGGCACCCTGCCGGAGCGGGGAAGTGCCCCGGAAGGCTTCTCCATCGACACCGCTGCCATCTCCACCGCCATCTTCATCACCGCTGCTGCTCCCATGAGGAGGGAGTAGTTCTCCATCGAGGCTCGGGGCTGTACCGGTAGCTATGTGGTTCATCTCTCTCCTATGTACTTCAATACAATAATCTCATGAGCTGCCTTACATGATTGAGATTCATATGATGATGCTTGTAATCTAGATGTCATTATGCTAGTCAAGTGAGTTTTACCTATGTGATCTCCAGGAGACTCCTTGTCCCACGTGTGTAAAGGTGACGAGTGTGTGCACCGTGTGGGTCTCTTAGGCCATATTTCACAGAATACTTATTCACTGTTGAATGGCGTAGTGAAGTGCTTATTTATATCTCTTTATGATTGCAATATATTTTGTATCACAATTTATCTATGTGCTACTCTAGTGATTTGTTATTAAAGTAGTTTTATTCCTCCTGCACGTGTGCAAAGGTGACAGTGTGTGCACCGTGTTAGTACTTGGTTTATGCTATGATCATGATCTCTTGTAGATTGCGAAGTTAACTATTGCTATGATAATATTGATGTGATCTATTCCTCCTACATATGCATGAAGGTGACGGTGTGCATGCTATGCTAGTACTTGGTTTAGTCCGTTGATCTATCTTACACTAAAGGTTACTAAAATATGAGCATTATTGTGGAGCTTGTTAACTCCGGCATTGAGGGTTCGTGTAATCCTACGCAATGTGTTCATCATCCAACAAAAGTGTAGAGTATGCATTTATCTATTACGTTATGTGATCAATGTTGAGAGTGTCCACTAGTGAAAGTGTAATCCCTAGGCCTTGTTCCTAAATACGCTATCGCTGCTTGTTTACTGTTTCTTTGCGTTACTACTCTTGCGTTACTACTCGCTGCGTTACTACGCTTGTTTACTCGTCTCGGGCAAAGCACTTTCGGTGCCGTTGCTACTACTTATTCATACCACCTGTATTTCACTATCTCTTCGCCGAACTAGTGCACCTATTAGGTGTGTTGGGGACACAAGAGACTTCTTGCTTTGTGGTTGCGGGGTTGCATGAGAGGGATATCTTTGACCTCTTCCTCCTCGAGTTCGATAAACCTTGGGTATCCACTTAAGGGAAACTTGCTGCTGTTCTACAAACCTCTGCTCTTGGAGGCCCAACATCTGTCTACAAGAATAGAAGCTCCCGTAGACATCAAGCACTTTTACAGGCGCCGTTGCTCGGGGAGGAAAGGTAAAAGGCACTCATACTTCGGTCCCAGGTAAAAGTGGGAAAAGTGCTTTTACCTGGGACCGAAGTATGAGTGCCTTTTACCTTTCCTCCCCGGCAACGGCGCCAGAAAAGTGCTTGATGTCTACGGGTGCTTCTATTCTTGTAGACAGTGTTGGGCCTCCAAGAGCAGAGGTTTGTAGAACATCAGCAAGTTTCCCTTAAGTGGATCACCCAAGGTTTATCGAAATCAGGGAGGAAGAGGTCAAAGATATCCCTCTCATGCAACCCTACAACCACAAAGCAAGAAGTCTCTTGTGTCCCCAACACACCTAATAGGTGCACTAGTTCGGCGAAGAGATAGTGAAATACAGGTGGTATGAATATATATATGAGCAGTAGTAACGGCGCCAGAAAAGTGCTTGCTGGCGTGTGGTTGATGGTGGTAATATTGCAGGAAGTACAGATGCGATAAAACAATAAACAAGCAGCGGTAGCGTATTTAGGAACAAGGCCTAGGGATCATACTTTCACTAGTGGACACTCTCAACATTGATCACATAACAGAATAAATAGATAGATGCTAGACTCTACACTCTCTTGTTGGATGATGAACACCACTAACTGTGTAGGATTACACGAACGCTCAATGCCGGAATTAACAAGCTCCACAATATTCGATGTTCATATTTAAATAACCTTAGAGTGCACGACAGATCAACATAACCAAACCAAGTACTAACATAGCATGCACACTGTCACCTTCACGCTACGAAAGGAGGCATAAATCACATCAATACCATCATAGCAATAGTTAACTTCATAATCTACAAGAGATCACAATCATAGCCTACGCCAAGTACTACACGATGCACACACTGTCACCATTACACCGTGCAGGAGGAATAAACTACTTTAATAACATCACTAGAGTAGCACACGGATAAATTGTGATACAAAACACATTGCAATCATAAAGGGATATAAATAAGCACTTCACTATGCCATTCATAACGGTGAATAAGTATTCTGTGAAATATAGCCTAAGAGACCCACACGGTGCACAAGCTGTCACCTTTACACACGTGGGACAAGGAGTCTCCGGAGATCACATAAGTAAAACCCACTTGACTAGCATAATGACATCTAGATTACAAGCATCATCATATGAATCTCAATCATGTAAGGCAGCTCATGAGATTATTGTGTTGAAGTACATAGGAGAGAGATTAACCACATAGCTACCGGTACAGCCCCGAGCCTGGATGGAGAACTACTCCCTCCTCATGGGAGACAGCAGCGGTGATGAAGATGGCGGTGGTGTCGATGGAGGAGCCTTCCGGGGGCACTTCCCCGTCCCGGCGGCGTGCCGGAACAGAGACTCCTGTCCCCCAGATCTTGGCTTCGCGATGTCGATGAAGAGAAGTGGTTTTTGGTTTCAAGCATGGAAATTTCAAAAACCCTCCCAAGAGCTACATTTTGGAGTGACTAAGAAGGATAGATGCTTAATTTTTCATATTCATGTCTTAAACTTGTTTAAATCATGGTCAAACCTAGGATTTGACCAAGATTCAAATGGGCATAAAAAATCAAAAAAAACAATAAAATGAAAAACCAATGCACATAGTCGTCTTATGTCATCTAGTAAGCATTCAATTAAGTTGATAAACAAGGTATAGACATATTCAAACCAGAAAAATCATGTATCAAGCTACCCCTAACCCCAAACTCTGTCTTGTGAAGTCAAGCATGAAGAGAAGTACGTGGTTTTTTGGTTTCAAACATGGAAATTTCAAAAACCCTCTCAAGAGCTTCATTTTGGAGTGACTACAAAGGATACATGCTTAATTTTTCATATTCATGTTTTAAACTTGTTTAAATCATGGTCAAACCTAGGATTTGACCAAGATTCAAATGGGCATAATTTAAAAAAAATGAAAAATCAAGGCACATAGTCTTCTTATGTCATATAGTAAGCATTCAATTAAGTTGATAAACGAGGTCTAGACATATTCAAACCAGAGAAATCATGTATCTACCACTAACCCTAAACTCTGTCTCATGAAGTCAAGCGCATGAAGATATGTGGTTTTTGGTTTCAAACATGGAAATTTCAAAAACCATCGCAAGAGCTTCATTTTGAAGTGATTAATTAAGAAGCATACATGCATGCTTACTTTTTCATATTCATGTTTTAAACTTATTCAAATCTTGGTGAAACCTAGGATTTGACCAAGATTCAAATGGGTATAAAAATTCAAAAAAAACAAAAAAAGGTCTTCTTATGTTATATAGTAAGCATTCAATTAAGTTTATAAATAAGGTCTAGACATATACAAACCAGAAAAATGATGTATCTACCCCCTAACCCTAAACTTTGTCTTATGAAGTCAAGCATGAAGAGAAGTGGCTTTTGGTTTGAAGCATGGAAATTTCAAAAACCCTCCCACGAGCTACATTTTGGAGTGACTAAGAAGTATAGATGCCTAATTTTTCATTCAAGTTTTAAACTTGTTTAAATCATGTCGAACCTAGGATTTGACCAAGATTCAAATGGGCATAAAAATTCAAAATAAATCAAAATAAATGAAAAACCAAGGCACATAGTCTTCTTATGTCATATAGTAAGCATTCAATTAAGTTGATAAACAAGGTCTAGACATATTCAAACCAGAAAAATCATGTATCTACCCCTAACCCTAAACTCTGTCTTATGAAGTCAAGCATGAAGAGAAGTGGTTTTTGGTTTCAAACATGGAAATTTCAAAAACCCTCCCAAGATCTACATTTTGAAGTGACTAAGAAGCATACATGATTACTTTTTCATATTCATGTTTTAAACTTATTCAAATCTTGGTGGAACCTAGGATTTCACAAAGATTCAAATATATGGGTATAAAATTCAAAAAAATAGAAAAATAAAAAACCAAAACACATAGCATTCTTATGTAATATAGTAAGAATTAAAGTTGATAAACAAGGTCTAGACATATTCAAACTAGAAAAAATCATGTATATATCTACCCCTAACCCTAAACTCTGTCTTATGAAGTCAAGCATGCATGAAGAGAAGTGGTTTTTGGTTTCAAACATGGAAATTTCAAAAACCCTCCCAAGAGCTACATTTTGGAGTGACTAAGAAGGATAGATGCTTAATTTTCATATTCATGATTTAAATTTGTTTAAATCATGGTCAAACCTAGGATTTGACCAAGATTCAAATGGGCATAAATTTTTTTAAAAAAATCAAAAAATGAAAAACCAAGGCACATAGTCTTCTTATGTCATATAGTAAGCATTCAATTAAGTTGATAAACAAGCTCTAGACATATTCAAACCAGGAAAATCATGTATCTAGCTACCCCTAACCCTAAACTTTGTCTTATGAAGTCAATCATGCATGAAGAGAAGTGGTTTTTGGTTTCAAACATGGAAATTTCAAAAACCCTCCCAAGAGCTTCATTTTGGAGTGACTAAGAAGGATATATGCTTAATTTTTCATATTCATGTTTTAAACTTGTTTAAATCATGGTCAAACCTACGATTTGACAAAAATTCAGATGTGCATAAAATTAAAAAAAAACAATAAAATGAAAAACCAATGCACATAGTCTTCTTATGTCATATAGTAAGCATTCAATTAAGTTGATAAACAAGGTCTAGACATATTCAAACCAGAAAAATCATGTATCTACCCCCTAACCGTAAACTCTGTCTTATGAAGTCAAGCATGAAGAGAAGTGGTTTTTGGTTTCAAACATGGAAATTTTAAAAACCCTCCCAAGAGCTTCATTTTGGTGCGACTAAAATGGATAGAGGCTTAGTTTTTCATACTCATGTTTTTTACTTGTTTAAATCTTGGTCCTATGGTTTGACCAAGATTCAAATGGGTATAAAAATTCAAAAAAATCAAAAAAATGAAAAACCAAAGCACATAGTCTTCGTATGTCATATAGTAAGCATTCAAGTTGATAACACTAGTAGGGAAAGCCTCATCAGTGGTGCACGAAAACTTGATTCTGTGGCGCACGGGTGGTGCGCCACAGAAACGTCGCCACAAAAATAGGGTTTCTGTGGCGCACCGAACAATGCGCCACAGAATTAAGGTGTTCTGTGGCGCACACTGGCCAGCTGCGCCACAGAAATAGGTGCGCCACTGAATTCTATTTTGGTGCGCCACAGAACAATGTACAGGTATACTCGATTTTGTGCTCCCTGGTGTATTATACAGGTTTTATACAGGTTTTGTACACAATATACAGGTATAATATAGACATATATAATATGGACACATATAACATAGCAACATTATACATCATCATCACAGTACTTAGAGCCCGATCGAGATACATATATAGTGGCAAGTGTCAAATGTTTTGCATACAACTCTTAATTCATACAAAATTCACAATTTCGAGATACAAAGTAGTCTTCATCCGGTTCCTCCTTTGCTCCCTCCTCTCTACCCACCAGGCTCGCTTGCATCGGGGTCTTCATCCGGTTCCTCCTTTGCTCCCTCCTCTCTACCCACCAGGCTCGCTTGCATCGGGGTCTTCATCCGGTTCCTACTATGATTAAAATGGAAGAAAGTGAGACCAACAAGTCCGATGCACAAGAGAAATGGAATAAATGCCTCATACATTGTTGGTCAACACAAATATTAACATTCAGGGATGGCGTAAGTGAGACCAAGTTCGATGCACAAGAGATTGATATTTGTGCTATCTTACCAGGCTCACTTACGCCACCCCCAAGTGTACGGTGACCAAACATTTTAATCATCGGCATTTTGAAAATACCAAAGCAAATGGAATGACAAAATGGAATAAGTGCCTCATACATTGTTGGTCAACACAAATACTATGGTCGAAACCATAGTTGCGGTATACGCCTCGAGTATACTTTGCGGAAGGGCCCCCTTTCCCGGCCGCCGTTACGTGAACGGGTCCTTAACGAGACAACAACGCCGATCTGCCTCTCCGGCGCGGAACCACGGCAGTCCCAGCCGCCTCCCTTGTGGCCGCGTCTCCTGCCCTCTTCTCCATGGCCGGACCACGATTGGACTCACCGGGGGAATAATGATAATCGCCATCACCACTATCACCAGACTCCACAGGAGCATAGCAGTTTGCAGTAGATGCCACTTTTCTTCCCTCGCCGTGCAGTGAACGAGTCCTTGATGCAAAGACCGTGCCGGCCTGCCCAGCATGATGCTAGGGAGCCCGGTACGGTTTTTGCATCAAGGACTCGTTCACTGGACGGCGAGAGAAGAAAAGTGGCATCTGCTCCAAAGTACTCTACACCTGTGGAGTCTGACGATAGTGGTGATGGCGATAATCATTATTCCCCCGGTGAGTCCAATCGTGGTCTGGCCATGGAGAAAAGCGCAGAGCGCAGGAGACGCGGCCACAAGGGAGACGGCTGGGACTTGCGTGGTTCTGCTCCGAAGAGACATGTCGGCGTTGTTGTCTCGTCAAGGACTCGTTCACGGAACGGCGGCCGGGGAAAGGGGGGCCCGTCTACAAAGTATATTGTGGCGTATAGGTGACCAAACATTCTAATCATCGGCACTAAAATGGAAGAAAGAGGCAAGTGGTATCTCAACTAGATATCATATGCCTCATACTTTGTTGGTCGAAAGAAATATTAACATTCAGAGATGGGGTCAGTGAGGCCAGGTAGGATGCACAAGAGATTGATATTTGTGACATCGCACCAGGCTCAGTGGCCCCACCCCAGAGTGTACAAGTGACCAAACAATTTAATCATCGGCACTAAAATGGAAGAAAGGCCAATGCAATTAAGAAGTAGCTAGTATGAACTAAATGGAATGCCTCATACTTTGTTGGTCGAAACAAATATTAACATCCAGGGATGGAGTAAGTGAGGCCAGGTAGGATGCATAAGATATTGATATTTGTGCCATCACACCAGGCTCACTTGCTCCACCCCCGAGTGTATGAGTGATCTACCAACCATCTAATCATCGGCAAGTACAAAAACACCACCAAACCAGCAACCATGGTGACATAAGTCAAGATGCTCAAACACACATAGCATGCATGGAGCAGATGCTCCAAAGGGATTATTCATCACTTGGTATATAGACCAAGTGATGCTGGCAAAAGAGAGGCCAATCAAGAACCGAGTAAATCCGAGTAAGTGATAGATATGCCTAAACAAGCAACAACACATAGCATATCCCAGCTAACCGGATGAGACAAGTCTTGGTAGCCAACTTAATCACCTAGCACCACCTAGCCTTTTAAAACAATCAGAAACAGTCCATTTTCTTCAAAGGATACCACAGTGGCATTCATTTACATGATCCCCTACTGTGGATATCTCTATTTTCATCAAAGCCAACAAGAAATAGAAATTTATCACTACTCAGTTCAGTTCAAAACAAAGCTGGGGTACCATAAGGTATTACTCATCACTTGGTAGTAACCAAGTGATGCTGGCAAGAGAGAGGCCAAGCCTGAGCTAGTCAATCCAGTAGAGATGGATATGCATAAGTAAGCAAGAACACATAGCCTATCCAAGTTAACCAGATAAAACCAACCTTGACAGCCAACTTAATAACCTAGCATCACCTAGTCTTTTAAACCATCAGAAACTTCCCATTTTCTTCAAAGGATAACACACTGGCATTCATTTACATGATCCCTGATGACCCACAAGTATAGGGGATCGCAACAGTCTTCGCGGGAAGTAAAACCCAATTTATTGATTCGACACAAGGGGAGACAAAGAATACTTGAAAGCCTTAACAGCGGAGTTGTCAATTCAGCTGCACATGGAAACAGACTTGCTCGCAAGAGTTTATCAGTAGTAACAGTTTTATAGCAGTAGCAGTAGTGAAATAACTGCAGCAGAGTAACAAAGACAGCAGTAGTGATTATAGTAAACAGCAGGATTAAAATACTGTAGGCACAGGGATGGATGACGGGCGTTGCATGGATGAGAGAAACTCATGTAATGTCGTCGTGGTGAACAGACAGATGCCATGGGATGGCTTAAGTTGGGGCCGAATGGACGCAAGAGGATTCGGGGGAGGGTTTGTGATTAGATGGGATGAACTTCCGGATGGTTTCCTCAAGAACTTAGCCAAGGCTAGAGGTTGAAGAAGAAAGGCATAAGGAAGAACTCGCTCTAGATCATCATCTTTATTGATCTCAACAGGCTACAAGTTTCTCAGTACAAGTTCTTCTAAAACCTAGCTCTCTTCATGCGTCTCTGTAAGAAGGGCTGCCCCCTCTCCTTATATAGGGGAGAGGTGGCTTACAGGGCAAGAAACCCTAATGGCATCTTTGACTAGACAAACTACTTTACAAAGCTACTTTAATCATAGAAGACACCGGAGTCCTCTTTAATCAGGGATGCTGACGTCCTCCGGATTCTTTGACCGTCATCCTTCTCTTTATCGTCAGCCCTTCGTCTAAAGTTACTTTGCTTAGCTCATCTTTGTCTTCTAGCTCTGGAGAGAATCTTTGATCAGTCCTGCCGACCTGCTCGTTCTTCCGGTGGCCCGGTATCTTCTTACCCGGTTCCGGCATACCCCTCTTGGGGATACCGGCTTAGCTCCACTTAGCTAAGTTCTTATCTTTAAGTTCCGGTACGAACATTAAACCGGTATCTTGATGGCTCAAACCATCCGGTTTGGCATGCCTTTGGCATACCGGGGGTCACCCCCCCAACATTAGTCCCCGAAGCTGGTATAGTCTGGCGGATCCTATCCAACAGACCATGCCAGAGTTCTTTCTTTTAGGATACCGGTTTAATCTATCCGGCCTTAGGGCTTGGATCCGGCATCTTTGCCCAGATCATCGCTGTCTCTTCTCCTTAAGGCATTATCCGGTGTCTTACCCTCCGGCATCTTAGTCATTAAACGCTTCCTCGGCGACGTCGAGAATATCTCGGGCCCCGCGTCTGTCAGTGACATGCGCACTGTAACTGACATGCCAGTGTCAGGGGTCACTTCGCTTCGACTCCCGCGCGTCCATTTAATGCACCACTGCGGATCCCACTAGCCGTTTTGGATCCCGTGTGCGCCTCCGTGTGGTCTCCCCTTTTTTCGCGTGTACCTCTTGGCCACGTGGCGGCCCGTGGTGCAAACCGTCGCGGGCCGCGAGGCGAACCGCCGCGGCCCAGCGATTTTCAGCCCACCTCTCCCTCTTCCTTTATAAGGGGGAACCGCTTCTCCTTCTTCCTTTCCTCGCATTCTCCAGTTCCTCGCGCACAAGTACTTCTCGCTCTCTGCGCCTCCGCCGCTCCGCTTCGCCGCCTGAGCTCCGCCGCCCAGCGAACCTTCGATACTGCTTCGCCGGACGTCGCCGGACTTCGTCGCGCAAAGAACTTCTGCAGCGCCTCTGCCCCCGCCGCGACATTGGTGCTTCTTCGAGCTTCTTCTCCCCTCGCCGCCGATGGACTACCTCGCCGGCCTTTGGCTCGTTGTTCCTCCGGCGAACCTCTTCCTCAACTACTCCGCCGCCTCAGGTTAGGTCTAATCTGGATTCACTCCTCTTTTGCTTGCTTTCTAGATCTCGACTCGGTAGTGTATTTACTACTTCTTTTTCTTGCTTTTTCTCTCTTTCGTAGATCTTCACGCGGGGGTATATTGTGGGATTCTTGTTTCTCCTTGCCGAACTCCATGTCTAGTATGGAGTCCTCCTCTACTTCTTCTTCTGCCTCTTCCTCTGCCAGCCGGTGTAGCAGATCTTCCGACGGGCTTACCGCTGATCTTTCTCAGATGGATGCTTAGTCCGGTAGCAATCGTGCCTCCGGTAGCAACCGTGCCTCCGGTAGCAATCGTGCATCCGGTAGCTCTAGCGAAGGTTCCGGTATGGATTCATCCGGTATCACTCGTGGGGCCTGGATGGGCTCCAACGTCACTAAGTTCGAGATTGACTGGTTATACCGGTCCAGGAGGATTCCGGAAGGAGTGATCTGCCGGCTTCCTCGCGACGAAATCAAACCGGTGCCCGAACCCGGTGAACGAGTTGTTTTCCTTGCTCACTTCGAGCGCGGCTTCGGCCTTCCTGCCTCCGATTTCTTTCGGCGTTTCCTTGATTTCTACGAACTTCAACCTCATCACCTTCCTGGCAATGCCATTTTCTACCTCTCTTGCTACGCCACCTTCATGGAGGCTTACATCGGCATTCGTCCCACTCGTGAGACGTTCGCTCGCTTCTTTGCTCTTCGGATCAATTCCGTTCAGGGCAAGGATATTCCCAAACCCAAACCCCCCGTTCAATGCGGGTCTTGCATCATTGGCTCCCGTCAAGGGAGCCCCTTTTTTAAGTTCTCCGGTCTCGAGTCATGCCGGCTATGGCAAGGGACCTTTTTCTATGTGAAGAACAAGGGCGCCCCGGACCTTATCAACTTGCCGCCCTTCAATCTAGCGCCACCCACGAGGGCCAACTGGAGCTACAATCCGAAGGACTCTCATATTGAGACCAACCGGATTATACGCTTGATGAGGCAAGCGATGAAGGACACCAACATCTCGCTCCGATGATATCATCCGCGCGTTTATTTCGCGCCGGTGCTTCCGCTCAAGCGCCGCATGCACAAGATGAGCGAGATGTACGGTCCTGGTGATCCTACAAAGATCACCGGAATTCCCCTTAGCAAGAAGGACGTTGTCCTCAAGGCCGGTCAGATTTGCCAGACCGCCATGCCGGAGGACTGGGAATGGGGACTTCGGCCTCTTAGTTCCACTAATCCCCCGACCCAAGAAGTAAGAAATTACACAACTCGGGTCGGCCTACCGGTAACTTTTACATTGTCGCTAACCTCCTTTTTATCTTTCTTGTTCTTTCAGGCCAAGGACCGTTTCCCCGGCATCTTATCTGACCGACGAGGCCCTGCCCAGAAACGAGGTTTGGACAAGTTCGACCCCGACCCCGTCATCTTCTGGAAGGATCTGAAGATGGGCAAGACCGCAGCTTCGCGCCTCGGCAGGTCTCCGCCGGAACCCGCTGGTTCGTCCGACGACCTGACCATGCTTGAGGTAGCTTCCCTATTTGTCCTCTCATATTTTACCGCCGTTGTTCCTCTGTAGATCCTTCCTCAACCAACATCAACCCGCAGATCCACGAGCACGCCACCCCGCTGGAGGCCGAGGCCGGCAATGAGTTTGTGGACAAACTCATGGCCCAAGGCCAGAAGAGCAAAGCTCCGGCTTCAGACGCCGGCTCCAGCCATGCTCCTCCTGCCAAACGCCTCCGGACGGAAGTCGTTGGGGGAAAGCAAGTAGGCACGAGGCGTTACAAGGGCAAACAGATGCCCACTTCCTCCGGGTAAGACCTGTTTCTTCGCTTTTCTCGTTTCGTTGTGCCTAGTTCCTTTCCGGTTACTTTTTCCAATTCTCTCTTTTTCTCTTTTCCAGCCCTGCGCTCAAGCTTGGGCCCAGGTCTGAGGACTCTGCCGGCTTCGCTGGGGCCTCAACTCCTCCTCCTCGCTCAAGCCCGACACCACCTGGTGCCGGCAACATCTCTGCCTCCCCTCCGGGGGGCACTACAAGTTCGGGGCGCGCGGCCCCCAAATCTCCTGACCACCGCGCGGAGGAGGACCTTACCTCCCCTCCAGAGACCCAATATATCGGCGCCAGCAACATCGGCGCCGATGAAGAAGCTGCCGGGCGGTCGGAACCTTTGGTTCCTTCCGTCCAAAAAGAAAAGAAGAAGAAGAAGAAGAGTTCGCGCTCTTCCCCCTCCAAGGCCGTGCCGGATACTTCCGCGCCGGCATCCTCCACCTTATCACCAGAAGCTGCGGCGCCTGACGCCACGCCAACTCCTCCGCCGGAAACTCCTGTCCCTGAAGCGACGCCAACACCTCCGCCGAGCCAGGGACCCCTCGCAACTACGCCGATGCCGCCGCCGGCAGCCCCCAAGACCATTAAGCGCCTCAAGCCGGGGGAGTCGCGCGGAAAGGCCGTGGAGGCGCTCAGCGGCTCGCGGTCCTTGGTGCTGCATGTCGGGCCCGCCGCCGCCGCGGTCTCGGAGAAACCTTCCGGCCTGCTTGGCCGGATTACTTCGTTCAAGCGCAACGGCCGAGAGCTGGGGCACCTGCTGCCTTACGCGGAGCAGTGGAACGCCGCGGACATGTCCAAGGCGACCTGCGGCTTGGGCAAGGACCGGCTACCAATGCCAGACCCTGCCGGTGAGCGAAGCTCGGAGGAGCACTTCATGCGGCTACGCCGGGCCGTCAAGGAGCTGGACAGTGCGTGGTTTGACGCCACGAACAACTTGATGGTAAGTTCTTCAAGGACTGTTTCATCTCTTTGACTTACGTTGATTTCTTTTCTTCTGGTTTTCTCATATCTTTTCCTGAACTTTCAATGTTATGCCGGTTTCTCCCTTGCTGAATCATATCCACTCTCCCAGTCCCCGAGTTTGGGGTTAAGAACTTTGTTCTTAGCGCTAAACTTTACTTAGAAATGCGCGAAACCGGCATTGCCAGTCCCCGAGTTTCGGGTTAAGAACTTTGTTCTTAGCGCTAAACTTTACTTAGAAATGCGCAAACCGGCATTGCCGGTCCCGAGTTTCGGGTTAAGAACTTTGTTCTTAGCGCTAAACTTTACTTAGAAACGCGCAAACCGGCATTGCCAGTCCCCGAGTTTCGGGTTAAGAACTTTGTTCTTAGCGCTAAACTTTACTTAGAAATGCACAAACCGGCTTTGCCAGTCCCCGAGTTTCGGGTTAAGAACTTTGTTCTTAGCGCTAAACTTTACTTAGAAATGCGCAAACCGGCATTGCCAGTCCCCGAGTTTCGGGTTAAGAACTTTGTTCTTAGCGCTAAACTTTACTTCTCACACTTGTCTCCTTTGAACAGAGCACCGCTGACGCCCGGAAGAAGCTCTTTGAGGAGCTCTTGTGGGAGCATCGGGACCTTGCGGAGGCTCATGGCCAATGCCAAGGTTAGTTTTCCTTTTTTCGCATCCGGCATCTTTTGTACCGGAAAGTATTATTTCTTACCAGCATCTTTTGCTTACTAGCTGTCCCGGAAGCTACCATCGAGACGCTCCAGGCCCAAATCACCGCTCTTCAGGGTATCGTTTTTTCTTTTCTGGTTAATCCGTTGTTTTCTTATCCATCAACTACTGCTTTACTGATACTCTTCCTTCCGTTGTGTAGGCGAAAAAGAGCAGCTTATCCGGCAGCAGCAGGAGGCCCTTGGCGCCCAGAAAACTAGCTTCCAAGAGCTTAAGGAGCAGGCTATGCAGGCCCGGCTCCAACATGAGCAAGAGCTGAAGGACGCCAAGACCGCAGCCGAGGCTAGGCTGGCAGAGGTCGTGGAGGACTCCTCGAACTCCAACGCCGTGCTGATGACGGAGCTGGAGGAAGAGAGGAAGGCGCGGAAGGCTGCGGAGCACCTTATTGAGGTCATGACCACTGACCATAAGGAATATGATTGGCTGATTATGCAGATTGACGCACTGTGTCTCCGTAAGTCTTTGTTTTGTCCCTTCTTTCGCTTATAAGCTTTACTTTCCGAAAATGCATCCGAGTTTCTTTTCCTTTCGGCAGACCGTTTTCCGGTATCTTAAGCTTATTTTCTCGCCTTTCTTCTCGTAGAACACTTCCCGGACTCCCGTGCACACGCCGTGAAGAAGGTGATGGAGGATCGCGTGGCGCGGGAATTTCCCAACATGGACGCGCATTGGGATGGGTACGACTATCTAGTCGCCCTCTCTGCTCGTGTTCAACATATGCGTTCCGTGGACCGGCTTCTTGTCGACCTTCCGGACGTCGCCATCCACCTCTTCAAAGTGCTGTGGCCTGGGGAAGCCATGCCGGCTAACATGACCCTCACCGCCAACCGGCTTAAGGAGGCAGGACCGCGGATCCGCGAGTGGCAGTGCTCTGCGGCTCGCGCTGGTGCTGATGTTGCACTGCGCTCCGCGTGCTCCTGGTATCCGGAGCTGAATCTGGACGCGCTCCAAGGCGTACGCGAAGGTGCTTCCACGGACATGGACCCCGCTCTTACCGCGAAGCGGCAAGATCGGGCCTACCGGCTTGCCGAGTACACCGAGATCCGCACCTTCATCCCTCCCCCTCCTGGTGTCACGGATTACCTCCTTGATGAGGAAGAAGAAGAGGGAGATGAGGATGAGGATGCCGAGGACGCGCCGCCGGAAGCTCCTGAGGCCAGCCACTGCTCCCCATGAAGCCCCCGAGACCGGCGCCTGCTCCGCCCGACGCCCCTGCTGCCTGAACTATCGCAAGTGTTACCTGCCCCTACTTGCCTCACCAGAAAACTCGTTAAATTCCACCCCGGGATGCCGGGGTTTATGATGTAAAACTTTAAACCTGCTTGTGGTTGTGGCACAACAGTTTATGCCGGTATGTTATACCGGTGTTAATTATCTTATGTTCGCCTTAGCATATTTGCTCATGGTTTTGCTTTTATCCTGTACTGCAAAGATTTCTAGATCGTTTCCGCATCCAATTCGATGCATACTTGGTTCTTTTGCCTTGGCTCTGCCTGCCTTCTCTGGGCGTTCTTTGGCTTATGAGCACAAGGTTCTTTCACCAAAACAAGCATCTTCTTGAACTTAGAAATAACTCGAAATTTTTGCAAAAAACCGGCATAACCGGGGTTAGTTAAACTTTTCCGGATTGTTCTTTCCCGCTCCTCCTCTTCGCAGTTCACGTGCTTATCCCCTACCGGTTTGTCTTGCTTGCCATGAAGCCGGTTTGCGGACAGCAGCAGAGTCGAAGACTCCGGTAGGGTTTAGCACACTACTAAACCGGAAAGAAAAAACGTTCAATAAGCAACCGGTAAACTGAAAAAATAGACAAGTTACATGCAACCTTAGTGGGGTAGTCCCCGAGATTCATTCGAGGTTCCGACATCTTTATTCATAGCAAATAAGGTACAAAAAGGAACTTCTTACACCACAACTTCAAGAGTAGAAAGGACGCAACAAGGCTACATTCCTTGGACGCTTGGTCTCCTCTCCGGACCTGTCCGCCTTTCCTTTCTTCCATTCCTGTGCATCAATCAGGTAGTAGGCATCATTGTGGAGAGCCTTGCTCACAATGAAAGGCCCTTCCCACGGCGGGGAAAGCTTGTGCCTGCCTTCAGTGCGCTGCACTAGGCGTAGCACCAGGTCTCCTTCCCGGAACACTCTTGGGTTAACCTTCCGGCTGTGATAGCGTCTGAGGTTCTGCTGGTAAATGGATGTTCTTGCCAAGGCCAGCTCTCTTGCTTCTTCTAGCAAGTCCACATTGTTCTCTCGAGCTTCCTTTACCTCTTCTTCATTATATAGTTGTACCCTTGGTGAATCATGGAGAATGTCGGTTGGTATGACCGCTTCTGCTCCATAAACCATGAAGAATGGAGTGTACCCGGTAGACCGGTTTGGGGTAGTTCTTATGCTCCACAGCACTGATGGCAGCTCATCGAGCCAACACCCCGGCGATTTTTCCACCGCATCGATGAGTCTCGGTTTGATACCGGAAAGCACCAAAGCGTTTGTTCTTTCCACTTGGCCATTGCCTTGTGGGTGTGCGACTGAGCACAAATCCAACCGGATATTCTTGTCCTCAAAAACCTTTTGAACTCACCTTGAGCAAAGTTTGTGCCATTGTCAGTGATGATGCTATGTGGGTATCCATACCGCAAAATTACATCTTTCAAGAATTTAACCGCTGTGCGCCCATCACACTTTGCGATGGGTTTGACTTCTAGCCACTTGGTGAATTTGTCCACCATAACCAAGATATGGGTCATGTTTCCCCTTCGTTGTTTTGAACGGGCCAACCATGTCTAGGCACCAAACTGCAAACGGCCAAGTCAATGGTATTGTTTTTAAGCCGGAGGCTGGGGTATGATTTTGCTTGGCGTACCTCTGGCACCCATTGCATTTTCTTACCATATCCTCCGCATTCTCCAAGGCTGTTGGCCAATAGAACCCATGCCGGAACACCTTTGCCACCAGCGCTCTCGAGGAAGCGTGATGCCCACACTCTCCTCGGTGAATCTCCTCGAGCATTTCCTTCCCTTCTTCCGGTTCCACACATCTTTGGAGGACACCGGTAACACTTCTCTTGTACATCTCGCCATTGATGATGGTGTAAGCCTTGGATCTCCTTTGGATTCTTCTTGACTCATTTTCGTCAAGCGGCAAGGTGCCGTTGACCAGGAATTCCTTAATAGGTTTAACCCATGACGGTGTCTCCCTAACCAGAAACACTGGTACGTCTATGTCCATGCTATCCACCAGCATTGTTTCCCCCGGTACCGGCGCGACAGCGGTCGATCTTACCGGAACAATCCCCGAGCTTACCGGAACAGTCCCCGGGTTTCCTTCGTCGATATCCATTGGCACAATGTGTGACTCCGGTACAAAAATTGATTCCGACTCTGGACTTGGCTTGACTGATGGTACTCTCAGGTGTGCCAAGGCTATTCCGGGAGGAATTTCTTGTCGGGATGAGCCTAGCTTAGACAAAGCATCCGCAGCTTCATTTTCTGCACGCGGTACATGGTGAAATTCACAGCCTTCGAAGAAGCCGGCAATCTTTTGCACGTGAAATCGGTACGAGGCCATGTTGGCATCTTTTGCGTCCCAGTCCCCGGAACACTGCTGCACCACAAGGTCTGAATCTCCATAGAAAATGATCCGGTGTGCACCGATTTCTTTTGCGACCTTAAGCCCATGGATCAAGGCCTCATATTCAGCGACATTGTTTGATGCCCTGAAATGCACTTGTAAAACATACCGGAGATGATCTCCCTTTGGTGAGTTTAGGACCACACCGGCACCTAGACCCTCCTTGAGCTTGGATCCATCAAAGTGCATCTTCCAATATTCCAGTCTTTGATCCGGGGGCTTGTATTGCATTTCCGCCCAATCGACCAAAAAATCAGCTAAAGCTTGCGATTTGATGGCGTCTCTTCTTTCGTACACCGGAACATACGGTGATATCTGTATTGCCCATTTCGCAATCCTGCCGCTAGCGTCCTTGTTGCACATGATATCGGAGATGGGTGCTTCACTCACCACCTTCATAGGATGTTCCTCGAAGTAGTGCTTGAGCTTTGTGGCGGCCATAAACACGCCATAGGTCATTTTCTGGAAGTGCGGGTAGTTTTGCTTCGAGAGGGAGAGCACCTCGCTCAGGTAGTATACCGGCCTGCGGACGGTTTTTCCTTCCTCTTCTCTTTCTACTACCACAACAACACTCACGACCCGGTTGGTTGCTGCTATGTATAGCAACATCGGTTCTCTTTCCAACGGCGAAGCCAATATTGGCGCGGTAGCTAACATCGTTTTCAGCTCCTTGAACGCTGCGTCCGCCTGAGGGGTCCAGACGAATTTATCGGATTTTCTCATTAGAGCATATAGCGGCAAGGCCTTTTCTCCTAACCTGCTTATGAACCGGCTTAGCGATGCTAAGCTTCCGGTGAACTTTTGTATGTCCTTCAGATCCTGCGGTACCGTCATTCTCACAATTGCCCGGATTTTTACCGGATTGACCTCAATGCCTCGGCTTGAGACGAGGAAACCCAGCAGCTTGCCGGCAGGGACACCGAAGGTACACTTTGCCGGATTGAGTTTCATCCGGAACCTTCTTAGGTTATCAAACGTTTGCCGGATATCATCAATTAGGGTATTTTTTACCTTAGTTTTTATCACGATGTCATCCACATACACCTGCACATTCTTTCCGATTTGATCAAACAAGCATTTTTGCATACGGCTGGTACGTTGCACCGGCGTTGCGCAAACCAAAAGGCATAGTGATATAGCGAGTAAGCCCGTGCGGGGTAATGAACGCAGTTTTTATTTGATCTTCCTTTTTCAAGGGGATTTGGTGGAAACCGGAGTACGCATCCGGGAAAGACAACAACTCACACCCGGCAGTGGAATCAATCACTTGATCGATCCGCGGTAAAGGAAAAGGGTCTCTTGGGCAAGCCTTGTTGAGGTTGGTGTAGTCGATGCACATGCGCCACACCTTCGGAGCCTTTGCCTCCAGGTTCTCGTCCTTCTTCTTTTCAACCATCACCGGATTGGCTAGCCACTCAGTATGCGTGACTTCCACAATGAAACCGGCAACCAGCATCTTCGTCACCTCTTCTCCAATGATCTTCCTCCTATCTTCAGCGAACCGGCGCAATGGTTGTCGCACCGGCTTGGCATCCTTCCGAACGTTTAGAGAGTGCTCAGCCAGCTCCCTCGGAACACCTACCAAGTCATCGGTAGACCGGGCAAAGATATTCCGATTCTCACGGAGGAAGCCGACGAGCGCGCTTTCCTATGCCTCACTGAGACCGGCACCGATACGAACGGTACGCTCAGGGAAAGCCGGGTCCAGCACGATGTCCTTTGTTTCCTTTGTCGGTTTGAACGCTGGAGCGCTCAGACTTGCACTCATTGCCGCTAAGCTCAATTGTGAGGACTGAGCCAGCGTTACTGCGGTTTGCATCCTTCTTTTTTCCTCCGCGATCACCAGCGACTCCGCTAGGTTTGACCCGGCCGATGCTGTTTCCAGTGAGATTTTGTAGTTTCCCACCACAGTCAGAGGTCCACGAGGTGCCGGCATCTTCATCTTGAGATACGCCGTGTGGGTCGAGGCCATGAAGGCCGCCGGTGCCGGTCTCCCCGAGCAAAGCATGGTACGGACTATCTAAGTCCACCACCTCAAACTCAAGGTTTTCAACCCGGCAATTGTCACGTCCTCCAAACGACACATCCACCCGGACTTTTCCAACCGGTGCGCAGGACAAACCCGGAACGATTCCATGGAACGTCGTGTGCGTTGGCTGAAGCATGTTTTCTGTTATGCCCAACGTATGCATGGTGTGCTTGTACATTATGTTTATGCTGCTCCCATTGTCTATCAGCACCTTGCTGAACTTGACGCGAGTCGTTGGCCCTTTCATGATTGGGTCCACCACGAGAGCATAGCCACCCGGGTTCGGCATGATTTTAGGGTGATCCTGGTATGACCACGAGAGTTCCTGATCTGCCCATGGCATGTATTTTGGTACTGCCGGCATCACCACGTTCACCTCCATGGAACGACGGCGCAGGCTTTGCTTGTCCGTTGGCTCAGTGACAAACACGACACAGCACACATCTGGGTCCTTATAAACGTTCCGGCCCAAGGGTGTTTGTGGAGGTGGTTGGCCGTAGCCTTCTCCCACCTGATTGACTTGCTGATACTCGTCGTCTGTTTTGCTGAGGGTGTACCGGCAAGGCGTTTGCCCCGGTAAGCGGTGGTGGTGGTGGTAGCTGCTGCTGACGCGGCATGTCCGGTGGTGGCATCATTGCATTGCCTCCTTGCCCTTGGGTGTCTTTTACCGCCCCCTTTTGCATCAAGTACTTGGTCCAGGTACAATCTTTTGTCAAGTGGTTCGATGGGTGAGCCGGATTCGGCGTGTGCCATCGGCAAGGTTGATCCATGGCAGCTTCCATGGTGTATTTCGCGGGTTCTTGCCAGTTCTTTTTCTGGCCCCAGGGTTTCTTTTCGACCCACTGTTTCTTAGGACCAGCCCATGGCTGCGATCCGGTTCTTTGCCTCTGGCTGCCGCCGGCATCGAGTTTTCTGCACAGCAGCAACTTGCTGCGAGCCATACCTTCGATCTGGGAAATCTTCCCTCCTTTTGTTGTTCCGGTTGTCCCGGTATTGCTGTTGAGGTGGGTTTGACTGTTCCGGCTCAGCTTGTATCGCCGGTTGCATTGGGTCTCCCAACGCATAGTTTTCCGCCACACGCATCATCTCTGCCAACGTTGTTGGCATGTTCCTTTGTAGCCTTTGCCACAAAGGTGAACCTCGCCGGCATCCTTGGCTAAACCAAGCAATGGCCTGCGCTTCTATCACTCCTTCACAAGAGTTTCTGGTGGAATTCCACCGGGTCAGGTAATCCCGGTCTGTTTCTTGCGAGCGCTGCACGCATAGAGCGAGCTGTTGAGGCCTGTTTGGCCTTCGGTAGGTGCTGCTGGAGTTACTCACAAAAGCTTCCTCAAAGTCCAACCAGCCATTTATGCTTCCTTCCGGCAAGTTGTTCAGCCAGATTCTTGCCGGTCCTACTAGGAACGTTGGCACAATTCTCACGGCCCGAACGCCGGTTTCCTCCTCCAGCTATGACTCCTCCGCCACCAGCAACGTATACCGCGGTCACGTAATCCGCGAGCCAGTCTTCTGGCTTAGTGGTGCCATCGTATGTTTTGGTGTCACGGGGCAACTGAAAGTTGCGAACTGGTGGTGGTTCTTTCATGATCCTTGGGCCAAAGCATTTTGGACCCGGCGGACCCTCTGCCTCAATCATTTCAGACAGGTATACTCTGTCCAGACGGTGCCTCGCATCCCGTTCCGGCAAGTTTCTTTCTCCCAACCGCTCTCCCAAAGGTTTGCGGTAAGCGGTGAGTCTTGTTGAATCAGCCTCATCGTAACGTTCTGGTGCCGCGGCCCTTGCCTGCCGGTACCTTGGTGGAGGCATCTCTTCCTCATCGTACGCTGCCCTTGCAGCCGGATAATTTTGCCCGGTTTCGTGTCTACCGGCATGATTGTTTCCGGCATAGCCTTCCTTGGCGTAGCCTCTCTCTGCCCCTTGGCTTTTTCTACCGGCATCGTGTTGCCCGGCTTGTTGTTTACCGGCAAGGACCGGATTGTACACAGTCATCTGCCGTGCGTTCACTTCTTTTTCTCTTCTCCTGTCCGGATGGGGGGACGAGGCCTGCCCATGGGACTTGCTTCCGGCATTCTTTGTTGAACGCGCGGATTTCGAGGCTATAGCCTTGTTCAGCTTAGCCAGCTGCTCAGCGTTCTGCTGCTCTACGGTATCTAGCAGCTCCCTGACACGCTCTTGTTGTTTTGCCAGAGCCTCTCCGGTAAGCGAGTCACACAGATCTACAGCAGCCTTAGCAGCTTTTATGGTTTTATCCGGGCTACTGTACTTAGGTTTCTCTACGATGCTAGCAGATGCAGAGGTACTCTTGCCGGTAAGAACTTCCTTACGCAAATCCTGATCTAGATTGCGAGCTTTAAGCCGGTTTTCCGGTATCCTAGCAGCATGAGCGCTAACAGAAGCAAAGCCATGGGCAGCGTTATACTCACGTACGGTTAGGTTCAGCTCGCGCTGCGCCCGACGACGTCCTTGCCGCTCTCGAGTATCTTCGGCGCTGCGCCTCCAGCTCCGCCCGAGCCGTTGCCGGGTCGATGTTCCGCGCGATGGGCGTTGCCGGCACGTTCATCGCCGCTCGGAGAGGTGTTGCCGGTGGTGCGGACGACGCTCCCGGCGCGCCGGTGTCGCGCTCCGGCGGTGGCTTGGCCGCACGGGTCGCAGCCGCACGACCAGCAACTTCGTCCGCAGCCTCCTTGCCCGCGCCGGCTACGCCAGCCATCATCACCTCGACGCTGCCGGTGGCGCGGCCTGCACAGAGCCACCTTGGCGGGTCCGGTGCCACCAGCACCGGCGAGAGGCGCTGGCGCACGGGGACGGTGCCGAAGTAGACGCGGTGGCTGCCGAACTCGATGATGCGGCCGTTCTTGGGGAAGATGCCGCCGTTGGCGAAGCAGCCCGCGTTGTCGTTGATGAAGTCGATGGAGTAGAAGCTCCGGACGAGCGCGGACACCGTCCGCTCGCCGGCGAACTCGAGGATGCCCGCCCGAATATGTATTCCAGCATGCGCCACTTCATACCCCACGGTGGGCGCCAACTGTCGTCGTGGTGAACAGACAGATGCCATGGGATGGCTTAAGTTGGGGCCGAATGGACGCAAGAGGATTCGGGGGAGGGTTTGTGACTAGATGGGATGAACTTCCGGATGGTTTCCTCAAGAACTTAGCCAAGGCTAGAGGTTGAAGAAGAAAGGCATAAGGAAGAACTCGCTCTAGATCATCATCTTTATTGATCTCAACAGGCTACAAGTTTCTCAGTACAAGTTCTTCTAAAACCTAGCTCTCTTCGTGCGTCTCTGTAAGAAGGGCTGCCCCTCTCCTTATATAGGGGAGAGGTGGCTTACAGGGCAAGAAACCCTAATGGCATCTTTGACTAGACAAACTACTTTACAATGCTACTTTAATCATAGAAGACACCGGAGTCCTCTTTAATCAGGGATGCTGACGTCCTCCGGCTTCTTTGACCGTCATCCTTCTCTTTATCGTCAGCCCTTCGTCTAAAGTTACTTTGCTTAGCTCATCTTTATCTTCTAGCTCTGGAGAGAATCTTTGACCAGTCCTGCCGACCTGCTCGTTCTTCCGGTGGCCCGGTATCTTCTTACCCGGTTCCGGCATACCCCTCTTGGGGATACCGGCTTAGCTCCACTTAGCTAAGTTCTTATCTTTAAGTTCCGGTACGAACATTAAACCGGTATCTTGATGGCTCAAACCATCCGGTTTGGCATGCCTTTGGCATACCGGGGGTCATCCCCCCAACATGTAACAATCAAAGCAGGGCATTTGCAGATAATAATAAAACGGTATCCAAGTACTAATCAATCAATAGGCATGTGTTCCATATATAGTCGTACGTGCTCGCAGTGAGAAACTTGCAGTACATCTTTTGTCCTACCAGCCGATGGCAGCCGGGCCTCTAGGGAATCTACTGGAAATTAAGGTACTCCTTTTAATAGAGCACCGGAGCAGAGCATTAACACTCCGTGAACACATGTGATCCTCATATCACCGCCTTCCCCTCCGGTTGTCCCAATTTCTGTCACTTTGGGGCCTCGGGTTCCGGACAACAATACGTGTATCCAACTTGCAGGTAAGATCATAAAGCAATGAATATCATCATGAAACAATAAAATGTTCAGATCTGAGATCATGGCACTCGGGCACTAGTGACAAGCATTAAGCATAACAAGTTGCAACACTATCATAAAAGTACCAATTAAGGATACTAGGCACTATGCCCTAACAATCTTATGACTATTACATGACCAATCTCATCCAATCCCTACCATCCCCTTCAGCCTACAGCGGGGGAATTACTCACACATGGATGGGGGAAACATGGTTGGTCGATGGAGAGGCGTCGGTGGTGATGATGGCGATGATCTCCTCCAATTCCCCGTCCCGGCGAGGTGCCAGAACGGAGTTTCTGGTCCCGAGACGGAGTTTCGCGATGGTGGCGGCGTACTGGATGGTTTCTGGCGACTTCGACTTTCCGTCTCGCGTTTTTAGATCGAAAACCTTAAGTAGTCCAAAGGGGGGCATCAGAGGCCAGCCGAGGCGGCCACACAATAGGGCGGCGCGCCCCCCTCCTGGGCCGCGCCGGCCTGGTGTGTGGGGGCCTCGGGCCTCCACCTGGCTTGCCCTTCTGGCTCCGTAATTCTTCTGGAAAAATAAGACCTTCGACATAAATTCCGAGGATTTTCCTGAAAGTTGGATTTCTGCACAAAAACGAGACACCAGAGCAATTCTGCTGAAAACAGCGTTAGTCCGTGTTAGTTGTATCCAAAATACACAAATTAGAGGCAAAACAATAGCAAAAGTGTTCAAGAAAGTAGATACGTTTTGGACGTATCAACTCCCCCCAAGCTTAGCTTATTGCTTGTCCTCAAGCAATTCAGTTAACAACTGAGTGCGATAAAAGAACTTTCACGAACACATTTGTTCATATGATGTAAATATTCTCATGATATGGCAAGTACTTAAGCAATTCATAATAAGATACATGCAAATAAAATCATCTAATAGCTATGTCAATCATGGAAAAGGTACCAACAAATTAACAATAAGAATCATGAATCATGTCTATCAGCAGGATTGCAATGTTCATAAAAGGATATGATAAAGTGGTATCTCGCTTGCCCGTATTTGTACAGCAAAACATAAATGCTCGGGCACCTTTGAAGTTTGTGGAAACAATGGAAGTAGAGATTATCAAAGATAAAAGCATCAAAGTTATACTACAATTAATCACATTTTGGGACAAGAATATTATACTAAGAATGACAGTTGTGCTCTCAAGAAAGTACTCAAAGAAAGGATGGAGACTCAATGTAAAAGTAAAAGATTGACCCTTCGCAGAGGGAAGCAGGGATTAACATGTGCTAGAGCTTTTCATTTTTCTAAAGACAGAAGTAAAATGGTTTTGAGAGGTGTTTGTTGTTGTCAACAAATGGTAATGGGTACTCTAACTACCTCATCAACCAGACTTTCAAGAGCGGATCCCATGAAATTTTATTTTTGGGTGGCACTCTGTAATATCCCAGGTTTAGAGACAATAAAATGAGAGAACACCAAAGTGTGCATTGCATTCATGCATAGAAAATCCGGGGAAATTTTCGCGCTTCACATAAAACTTACCACAGTAATCGAAGTTTCACTTGACTTGTCTGGAATTGAAGTAGATCATCAAGTCAAGCGCTATAAACTTCACTCGTGATCTTTGCTAAAACCTTGTTTTGGGTAGAGAGGATTTGATCTATGGGCTAGATCAAATAGAAGTAGATTTACAACAAACAACACCTTAAGTAAGGATTAACTACAAGATCTTATAAAGGATCTTAACATGCCATTCCTTACAACAACACATGAATAATTATTCAACCATAAATCAAAGAACACAATTAATTAAGAAACTATTCTTTACTTATCTTACCCATGTCTTCTACTAAATAAATGTTCCTACCATGAGTCACATGGTATAGCTTTTCCATTACAATACTTGAATCCATGTCAAGAGAATTCATATTCATTCTTCATTAAACCTTGACCATTCCAACCTTGCTTCCCAACTCATATCTTTAAACCTTAGAGAAAGGAGAGAATCATCAATATGCTTATATCATCCATTAAATAGAACCTAGCAAAATATTTAAACCTTGTCCAAGGGAGGTAATTGTTGATACTAACCAATGTTATAATAAGTATAAGTAAAGTATTAAACCCTATTTGACCTAGCTAAAACTTGATAGTAAGTAAGAACCTATTCTTCTAGTAATTATAGAGAGGCAAGTGTTGTGATCATTACACCTTGGTAATGATCATAAACTCTAGAGAACCCTACCTATTCAGAAGAGCTCAACCTAAAGAGGTATACTGAAGTATATGGACTTATACTTGATCTTGGAGAGAGAACCATGATTTACTAATGAATTATTATGAGGCCAATACTTTGATCATTACAAATTGGGTGATGATCATAAACCCTAAGAAATCTAAGTGAGTGTGTTGAGAGAAGTATTAAAGAAGAGAGACTAGTGAGGAATAAGTGGATCATGTCTAATGCATGATTTTACTTTATAAATTAAGATGATAAGTTAAACATATATATGTGATCCATAGATCTAATCTATCACATGAAATGATAAATATATCAATAGTAGTTAATCCAGACCAATACTCATGCCTTGTATAGAGTAGTATTGATATGGTATCCAAACCTTGCCTATCCAAACACTTGCTACAAATCTAGCATTGCCTTGATACACTAATTCTATCTAAGTGAGGAGGAGGAACCCTAGCCAATTAAACATAACCAAGCTTATGCTCATACCTAATCCTAGTTGTATATCACTTGGGTGATCACTACTTAAAACCCTAGACCATATTTGAATTCCAATCCAAGTATTACTTTGGATTATAATTATAACCCTGCCATACCTCATGCCTATTTCATACTTCAAATAGTGAAATATTCCAAAACCATAAACCTTGTCATATGGAATCAATTCCACATGAAATATTGTTCTAACTTGTGTATCATGTATCACAAGTATAATTTAAGCCATATATGCCTAAGCTTAAATGTTATTGAAGTAAGTAAAGTGAACAATGATAAGCTTGGGAATTATATTAACAAGTGCAAGCCAGAATTTGCTAAGAAAGATTAGTGAATATAGTGTTTATTCAACCATATTCTTAAACCTTTGGAAACAATTCTCCACATAAAATCATGATCACATTTCCATCCTCAATTTCACCACTACATAAAATACTAGCCATAATTAATTTATATGTGAACCTCACTATTGTTAAGTAATAACAAAACTTAAATGACATGTTTACTATGCACTGGTTATAAACTTCAAATCATTCAAAATAGGTTTGGTTCCCAAATTTAAAAGAATTGAGATAAACCATTAAACCATATCTACCTTATTTATACTTCACCAAAGCATCAATATAATCAAATATTAAATATTTGTTTGAACAAAACAAATATGCAGCAAGTAGTACTATCAAGTTCTATTATGATTCAAATAATTTAGGACCTGCAAAATAAGATAGAGTTCAAATTTGAAATCAAATAGTAAATTCAAACCAGAAAATAAAACAGAAAAATTTAAAAAGGAAAAAGAGAGGGAAAACTTTACCTGTCCACCGAAGCAGGCCGCAGCAGCCCAAGCCAGCACCAGAGCAGCCCAGCATCGGAGCCAACGACCAAGCCCACCAGCAGCCTAGCCCAAGACAGATACCGATTCGGTCGCTTTAAAAATCGTGCAAAGGAGAGGCGTCGTCTTCGTCTACCTCTCCGAGCTCGACACCGCGGAAGCGCCAGTAGACGCCGTTCTCGTCGACGATAGGGATGCCCGGACGCGGCAGAACGTTCCAGAACTCCTCCCTAGGACTCTCGCGTCCGAGCTTATCCGAAAACAAAAGATCGGCGCTCGAACAAACTCCCCAGACGCCGCCACCTCTTCACCGTCGCCATCGTCGTGTCGCAGCCTCCGTGCTCCCCTCAGTCTATAAATAGGGGTGAACGCACCGCCGAGCCCTTCTTGATCTCATCCACTCCTCCAGATCTTCTCTATCCCTCTCAATCTGCCGCTATCGTCCACCGTACCTTTGGGGCCCCGGACTTACCAGTCCAGAACTCCTGTTATGCATACAATTTCACGATCCCAAGATCATTCCATCGTGAATACATAACCGAACTGATACCAGATTACATCATCCATTACAGTACCGAAATAACATTAATACGGAAGTCTTACATCATAGGCCATCAAGGCCGAAGTTCAACAAACAGCAGCGGAATTTATTTGACTCCAAACAGCGGTGGAACCCACGTCAGGCCTTTACCCTACAGGCGGCTGACTGGGAGAGCGACCTAGTTCGCGTCTTCGGCGTCGTACTCCTCTTCTTCGTAGTACTCCTCTTCAAAGTCTGACCAAGTAAATAGCCAGGACAACAATGCCAATGAGTACGTTTGAATGTACTCGCAAACCACCTTAGAGAGAAGTAAAGGATATGCAATATGGCAGTAGCAAGGAACAGGCCACTAAACTAGGGCGACAAGGAGCGAGAGGTGGTTCCTCTCGAGAGTTTGACATATCTATATTTTTGTTGAAAACTTTTTGTAAACCATTTTATTTTGCAGACTAATAGGTAAGGGTGACCCAATTTCTTTTCCTGCCATCTTATATGGCCATCAAAACCTTTCCAACTTCCACCGTACCTCTCAGGTACATTTCAACCAATTCCATTGCCATCATTTTCCCGAAACAATTTTTGAGAAGAACACTTTTATAAATCAAAACTCCTTCAATGCCAAGCAGCTTCCATTCCCACGTCCATAACCGCGGACACGGCTATTCGAATAGTTTTACACTCGCAGAGGTTGTACACTTTCCCCACAAGATCCGAATACTTATCGTGTGGGCATCATCCCCGCATAATAACATATGCCACGACAAGTACCCGATCGTAGTTTTTCGCCTGCTCGCCTTAGCCTAGGACATGCCGCCTAGAGTTGTACCTCCCAACACCAGAGTCCGAGGGGTCGTTTTCCCAGGAGTAGCAAATTCCCCGACCAGCTCGACCCTCCGGAATGCCGCGACCAACTACGGGGCATTATTCAATGGGAGCTCATAGGTTGTACCCCTGCCATCTGTCCGAGACGGAAAGGCGTTCCCAGTTCGTCGGGAAGGCCACGGTCGATAGGTGTCCATGCTCGGACTACCCCTTACATTTGCAGGACCCAAACTAAGGCGAGACAAACTACTACACTACGCCCCGTCCCACTAAAGGGTAGTGTGGTTGTACTGGCTAGGTCCGGTTAGGTACTTAGTCACCAAAGCTTTTCGAAAACAACTTTTCATCTCCATTTGCCTCCAGCAATTTCTTTTATAAACCATTTTGTCTTTCATAAAACCACACTTGGGCAGGGCTACCCTGTTCCAAGGTTTTTCCAGAAAAATATCTTTGCTAGAAAACAATTTTCACAAATATTGTTCCAGGGCTCCCACCTATAGTCCAATTCTTCTTCGAAAAATGGCGACAAGGACGACAAGGTGATAAGCACCATATCACTAATAGAGGTGTGATCAGTAGGTACCAATGAGGGCTGCACCCTAAGGGTGGATTAATAAAACTCCGGGTGGCGTTAACCACCGACATAATAAATAAAAGATATGCACTTTAGAAAACCTGCAATAATGCAAGAGCAAGATATATAGGATCAGAGATGCATCAAGAGGTGGCTTGCCTTGATCAGCAAAGTGCCCCTGGTCTTCCTCTTCAGTTCCTCCAAAGTCTCCTCCTCCTTCGTTTCCGGCGGTGTTCGAATCTAGCGTCGCAAAAAGAAAACAACAAGCCATACCAAATCAACAAACAACACCAGAATACTTCACACAAAAATTTGGGAAAATTACAGTATGTAAAGGATTACTAATGCAAGCTACTGAAAGTGGTTTCATCCATTTATGATTTTTAAAACAAAAGATATGATTTTTGCAATTCCAGAATTGACTTAGGAACCATTTAAATGGTCTAAATCTTTCCGTAAGTCATAAAAATGCATGCAACATACCTACTGAAAGCTAATAACATGTAGAACACACATGCACAAGAATCACTTTGAAATAAACTTTTAATTAATTTAGACAATTTAAATGGGACAGAAACCAGAGCATACAAACAGCAAGTCACACCAGTATCAGAGCATCATCAACCAACACCAAACATACCCCTGGATAGGTGAGACTAAATGTGAACTAACCCCACTGGTTTTACATTTTTCTGATTTGTAAATGATTTTATAAAAATCAAATACTGAAAAGATATACTGTTTTAGTAATTAAATTCTTGAAATTAAAGTATAACTCTTAAAAATATTTCCTTTGGCACAAAATTACCCTATAGGTATATCTACCAGTAGCACTTGGGTTTGTCTCAAAATCTATTTTAGTTTTCAAACTAAAAATCACTTTCTGGCTCTATGGACAGATCTTGTTTGCTAAAACAATTCAAATCCAGGAAGCTTCTGCATGAGAGGCTAGTGCCAAAATAAAGCTACTTAAATACACTTCACAACCAAATTAACCTCATGCAAAAAGGTTTCATAAATATCACACACTAATTAATTTACACAATCAGATACTTTTTAGGTTTTCATTTAACAGCTCATTTTTACAGCACTAAATCACATGCATGCATATCTACCTGGTAGAGATTTCATTTCTGAGCACAAAGGTATTTGAATCAACAAATTTGGGTCATCGAGGAATTTACAACATTTTAAAACCTACTGAGCTATTTACTGCAAGTAATAAACAGAAATAAAAGGAAATCAGAGGCAGGCCGAAAGTGAGAGGGGCGGCCCAGTTGGGCTGCTGGCTAGCCCAGCAGCGACAGAGACGCGCGGGAAACGGCGGGTTCGAAACCCGCTGGCTCGGACGGCCACGCTGGCGCGCGGGCCAGGGGGCCAGGGCGCATGCACCGGTTGGATTAGAATCCAACGGTCGCATGCCCTCGTCTTCCTCACGACACGGAACGGCACCGCGGTGGAAAAACTCTAGCTACTGGGAAAACGGCGAGGCGCCGTGTGCTCACCCTGGTGCGCAGATGACGGCGGGAAGGCGTGCGTTGGATGCAGGGGAACAGGAGCTTCCGAGCGGTGGTCGTCGGAGTCGAAACAGCGGCGGCTTTTCCGGCGACCGTCGACGGTGGCGGAGCTGCTGTTCACGGGGACGTCGGCTACGTGCAACCCTGGGACGAAAAAAAGGGCTCGTTAGGTAGGGAAGAGGGAGGCGCATCCAGTGAGCAAGAGAGATAGAGAGATGGAGATCTCCGGCGACCGCAACCTTCACCGTGTGCTCGCCGGCGTCGAGCACGCTCGCGGACAGCAGGGAGGAGCTGAGCTCCTCTCCGCTTGGGAGGTGTCCTGGTGGGGAAAATGAGAGGTGGTGGCGTGGGGAGAGGAACGGAGGGAGGTGGTGAGGTATATAAAGGGGGGCGCACGGTGCACCATGCACCGCGTCCGTGTACCATCGAAGGAGAGGGCGGCGAGTAGAGATTGGCTGGCCTGGGCGGTGCCGCTGCGGCTCAGAGAGGCGACGCCACGGCTTGGACGCAGGTGCTCGTCGTCCTGCAGCGAAGCAGAGAGGGAAGACGCGACGGGAGCGAGAACGCCTGCCAGGCGTTCGACGGGTCGACTCGACATGGCGTCGATGGTGGCGTGCAAAAGATGGGAGGGGACGGCGCGGGTGTGTGCCTGCGTGACATATGAGCATCCTCCCGTGCTCTCCCCGTCTTCCACGGTCACCGGCGTGCGAAGGTGGAGTGGCCAGCTTGGCCGTGCCAATGCCGGCGTGTTCGTCGGCCATTGGGGGTGACCACGGCGGGTCAGGGGGAGGGAGTGGGAGAGGGGAACCCAGGTGTTGTCTAGGGGTGTTGGAGGGTTGCAGAAAGTGTCGATGACATGCTGGATTCGCGGCCTGGGCAGCAGAGCGAAAGGAGGGAGGAGCTGGCCGTATTCGGGTGACCACGGTTGGAAATGGACACGAAGGCGGCCTAGAAGCTAGGGGAGGGACAGGAGGGAGGCTAGGGATGGTAGGGGAGTGCAGGCATGCAGCTCTTCCAGGCTTGTCCGATCTGGGTGGAGACATGTGACTTGGTCGCATGTGCACTCCAAGCCCCGGCCTCTTCTTCTCTCTAATCTCTCTTCCACTCACATGATGATCAAAGCATGCACACACATGTGAGTAGTGTATGGGGAGTGAGAGAGAGCTGAGAGAGTAGAGAGAGATGAGATGGGTCCCTATGTTGTCTACTAGCCGGTGGGTTTGGAGAGTAAAGAGAGAGAAGAAAGAAAAAAAATAGATGGTAATGGAGGGGATGTGATCATGGCCGGCATGGCATTCCCTTAATTTTTTCCTTCTTTGGATTTTCAAGTCAACCCTCAAATGTGTGGTCCAAGGCAGGGATAGGACAAATAATGATAATTCAATGAGTACATGCTTGGAGAATTTTTGAGTATGAAATTTTTGAGGAATAATGGAAGAAATTTTGGAGGATGGAAATTTGGAATAAATATGATCTTGGGAGATCATGATCACATGCTCAAGGATTTTGTCAAGGTGTACTTAATTCAAAGCAAAAATAAGAAGGAGCTCTCATGTAGAAGGGTTTTAGGGTTTTAGAGATTCACACACTAATGTAATTACTACAAGTGACAAACACACACATCCAACAATCAAATGCAACATCAACTATATGCATGCAATTCTTAAAGATAGAAAAAGTTTTTGTTGGCCCGAAAATTTGTATTCCCAAAATTTTAAACAAGGCACGTTACAAACCTTCCCCCCTTAAAATGAATCTCGTCCTCGAGATTCGGTGGCTAAGAACTGAAGAGTGCGGGAAAATCCTTCCGAAGTTGATCTTCTCGTTCCCAAGTGGCTTCCTCCTCGGAGTGATTACTCCACTGAACCTTACAAAATTTAATCTTCCTTCTTCGGGTGAGACGAACGGCTTCTTCCAGAATCCGAAGGGGTACTTCTCGATAAGTTAAGTCGGTGTTGAGGTCGAGGGTACGATAATCGATGTTCTTGAAAGTCTCTGGTTTGTCAGGCACTTGGAGGCATCGTCGAAGGAGAGAGATATGGAACATATCGTGGAAATCCGCTAACTCAGCAGGCAGTTCCAGTTGGTAAGATACTTCACCTCGACGAGCGAGAACCTTGAAAGGCCCAATATATCTGGGGGCAAGCTTCCCTTTGACGTGAAATCTCTGCATTCCCTTGAGTGGAGTGACGCGAAGGTAGGCATGATCTCCAACATTGAAGGTCAATTCGCGACGCTTGGAATCAGCATAACTCTTCTGGCGGGATTGAGCGGCTTTGAGGCGATCACGGATCAGTTGGACTTGTTCTTCACCTTCACGAAGATGGTCAGGTCCAAAAACTTGACTATCTCCGGTCTCGGACCAGTTGAGAGGGGTTCGGCAACGGCGACCATATAGGGCTTCGAAGGGGGCCATCTGCAGACTAGCTTGGTAGCTATTATTGTACGAGAATTCTGCGAAGGGTAGACAGTCTTCCCATTTTGCTCCGTAAGCGAGGACACAAGCACGAAGCATATCTTCAAGAATCTGATTCACTTGGCCACCGGTCTGCGGGTGATAGGCAGTGCTAAAAGATAAATTGGTTCCTAAGGTTTCATGAAAGCTCTTCCAAAATCTCGACGTAAACTGCGTGCCACGATCAGAAACTATTCTCTTAGGAACTCCATGAAGACTCACTATTCGGGACATGTAGAGATCAGCCAACTTGGTTCCGTGGTAACTGACTTTGACGGGGATGAAATGTGCAACCTTGGTAAGCCGATCGACAATAACCCAGATGGAGTCGTGACCACGCTGAGATTTAGGAAGTCCAGTAATGAAATCCATTCCGACTTCTTCCCATTTCCATTCAGGAACTTTGAGGGGTTGGAGTAATCCAGCTGGTCGTTGATGCTCAGCCTTCACTCTCTGGCACACGTCGCAACGAGCAATGAAAAACGCTATCTCGCGCTTCATACCGTGCCACCAAAATTGTTTCTTCAGGTCTTGATACATTTTGGTTCCTCCGGGGTGGATTGAGTAGGGGGTGTCGTGAGCTTCCTTCATGATGAGTTGCTTCAGGTCTTCAACATTAGGTACACAGAGACGTCCGTTGTACCACAAAACTCCTTTGGCATCAATTTGAAAACCAGGAACTTCCTCCCTATCTATTCTACGCTTGATTCCTTCAATACTCTCATGACCCACTTGAGCTTCTTTGATTTGATCGAATAAAGTAGGCTTCAGCTCAAGATTGGCCGGAAAACCATGGCTAACCAACTCGAGGCCGAACTCCTCGAGTTCTTCATACAACTTGGGTTGAGCAATTTTTATCAGGGCGTTCAACGAACAGGGCTCTCGACTAAGGGCATCAGCTACGACATTGGCTTTACCGGGGTGATAATGAATGCCGAGGTCGTAATCCTTGATAAGCTCCATCCATCTGCTCTGCCTCATATTCAGCTCCCGCTGAGTGAAGATGTACTTCAGACTTTTGTGATCAGTGTAGATCTCGCAGCGATTTCCCACTAGATAGTGGCGCCAGGTCTTCAGGGCGTGAACTACAGCGAGCAAGCTCTAAGTCATGCGTGGGGTAGTTCATCTCGTGCGGTCGAAGTTGTCTTGACAAATAGGCTATCACCTTGCCTTCTTGCATCAACACACTTCCCAACCCAAGTTTTGATGCATCGCAGTAGACATCAAAATCCTTGGTGATATCGGGCATGGTCAAGACGGGGGCTGTGACTAATCTCTTCTTGAGTTCCTGAAAACTGGCCTCACATTTGTCGGTCCATTCAAACTTCTTATCCTTCTTCAACAGCTGCGTTAAGGGTCTCGCAATGCTGGAGAATCCCTCAACGAACTTGCGGTAATAACCCGCCAATCCTAGAAAGGCGCGGACTTCGGTCTGATTGGTAGGGGCTTTCTTCTCCATGATGGACTGAATTTTGGACGGGTCGACAGACACTCCTCCTGCTGATATAACATGACCTAGAAATCCTACCTCTCTCAGCCAAAATTCGCATTTACTAAACTTGGCGTAAAGCTTATGGTCTCTGAGTGTTCCCAAAACAATCCGCAGATGTTCAGCATGTTCTTCTTCACTCTTGGAGTAGATCAGAATATCGTCGATGAAAACCACGACGAACTTGTCGAGGTACTTCATGAACACCTTGTTCATGAGATTCATGAAATAGGCAGGGGCATTGGTCAGTCCGAAGGACATCACGGTATATTCAAAAACTCCATACCGTGTGGTGAAGGCAGTTTTGGGAATGTCTGACTCTCGAACCTTGAGTTGATGATAACCAGTTCGGAGATCTATCTTAGAGAAAACTCGGGCGCCATTCATCTGGTCGAACAAATCTTCAATCTTCAGGAGGGGGTATTTATTCTTGATGGTGACGTCATTCAGCTTCCGGTAATCCACGCACAGGCGGATAGTACCATCCCGCTTATCCACAAAGATAACAGGAGATCCCCAGGGTGATGCGCTCGGGCGAATCAACCCTTTCCTCAACTTGTCGTCCAACTGCTTCTTCAACTCAACTAATTCTTGGGGGTTCATCCGGTAAGGTCGCTGAGCGATAGGAGCAGTTCCGGGAACTAGCTCAATGATAAACTCGATATCCCGATCAGGGGGCATACCGGGTAATTCGTCAGGAAAAACTTCAGGGTATTCACAAGCTACGGGTACTTCATGCAGGGCTGGACTGGCGACACTCTTCTTGCATAGGGCCTTCGATGATGGCATGGTGGCTACATGCTCAACTACTTCACCGTCCTCAGCAGTCAGGGTTATAGCTCGGCGAACACAACCTATGTATCCCTTATACTTCACCATCCAATTCATTCCGAGGATAACCTCTAAGCCTTGCTCTCCTAATACGATCAGATCCGCGTGAAAACGCTTTCCTTGAATTTCTATGGGAACCTCCTTGCATGAACTTTGGGTTTTGCTGGTGGATCCAGGGATTTGGACTAACATAGGTCGCTTCATGGGGGTGGGGGTTAAACCTCCTTTTTTCACAAAAGGCTTGGTAACGAAGGAATGTGAGGCTCCGGAATCAAACAGAACATTTGCGGGTATTGAGTTGACAAGGAACGTACCCAGAACAATATCTGGAGCTTCCTGAGCTTCTTCAGCGTTGACGTGATTGAGGTGTCCCCTAGCGGGTCCGGCTGGTTTCTTCTGGTTCTGGTTCCTTCCGGCGGCAGTGCGAGCTTGACCCTGATTTGGCTTGGGCGCATTGGGGCGCCGAGCAGTTGTTCATCTTGTTGGGACACTCCTTGGAGAAATGACCCGGCTGTCCGCAGGTGTAGCATCCATTGGTGACGGGGCGGGCAATGTTGTTCTGGCGGTTGTAGTTGGGATTGTAGTTGTTTCCTCCAGAACGCTGAGGGTTGAAGTTGCGGTTGGGGTTGTTGGGGCGAGGTACAGGGGGTGGTGTCCTCTGCTGCTGGGGCGCCGGCCTTGTTGGAGGAAAGTTGCGGGGTCGCTGATTGCTGGAGCTGCCCTGCTGCATCATCGCCTTGCGCTTGCGGTTCTCAAACGCACTCTTGCGCTTGCTCTCCACCATGATAGAGGCATCAACAAGGGACTCAAGGTCGGGTACGGAACAGCGACCAAAATACTCGCATCTCATCATGCGGACCATTCAGAAACGGTCCTTCTTCTTTTCTTCAGTATCGGTGTCTTCTGGGGCATACCTGGACAGAGTGGTGAACTTGTCCATGTATTCCACCACAGTCATGCTTCCTTGCTTCAGATTCATGAATTTGTCCTTCATGAGCTTAATCAGTCCCGATGGAATGTGAGTCTTGCGGAACTTGGTCTTGAATTCTTCCCAGTTGATGACGTGTCCTTCAGCTTGAATAGCCTTGACATTCTCCCACCAAGCGCGTGCAGGTCCAGAAAGAAAGTGAGTGGCGAACAACACCTTCTCATCATCGCCAACTCCGGCGACCTCCAGGTTGTTCTCAATGGTGCGAAGCCAATCATCGGCGTCGAGGGGTTCGGTGCACTTGGAGAAAACAGGAGGGTTGGTGCTCTGGAAATCTTTCAGCTTAGACCGGGGTTCTCCATTCCCGTTCCCGCCATTATGGTTATTGGCGTTTCCAGAAGCAATTTGAGCGAGGTGCTGAAGGGTAGCAAGGTTAGCTTGGCGCTCCGCACGGGCTGCCTCACGGTCTTCCATCATAAGGCGCAGAAGTTGCGCCATGGTTGGGTCCGGAGGTGGAGGGGGGTTTTGGTCTGACCCGCTGGCGCTTCCTCTACGGGTGTCGACCATCCTGAAGAAGGGTGGATTCAGATATTAATGGGGAAACAAAGAGATGGGCAGCCACTTAAAAGGGGAGGGTTTGGTAAAAACGAAAGTTTTTAAAACGAAAACAACCAAGCAAAAATAGGCGAAACAAAGGCATATCATAGCAGGGGTGCCAAAGGCACAAAATCGCATCACACAACAATCATATCCAAACAATCAAGCTCACACTTCGGAAACTACAACAACTACATGAATCGCAAATAGGACTAGTTTTCAAGGGACACCTAATATTTGGGGTATCCTATTCGAATCAACTGAGCTTTTCATGTCTTCAATTCCTCGAGTCCGGTGAATCTGAGTTGGGGGAACATCGCCAAATATATAGGCTTGGAGGAGGATGAGATAGTAGACTAAGAACTTTC